>NC_079137.1:33114838-33720553 GCF_945859705.1 Episyrphus balteatus | reverse complement strand
CCAAGGTTTGTTTTTTTTTGTTTTTTAATATCTCGCCTAGAACGTATACCTCCCATACAAACTTTTCGAGGTATTGCAAATTTCTCGAAAACGGCTCTAACGATTTTGATTAAATTTGACACAAGTAATGCTGTACGTATATCTAATATAACTGCGTTTTTAGTTTTTCTCAAAAAATACGGATAGTGGAAATATGACAATTTCTTTTTTTTTAATCGCTAATGTCGGCTCTTCCCGTGTATCGTTAATGAGTTATTGCAATTTTCTCGAAAACGACTCTAACGATTTCGATTAAATTTGGTATTCGTTATAGTCTTAATGAGTCTAATAAAACAGCTTTTTTAGTTTTTCACAAAAATTTCCTAGAACGGTATGGCGTTGCCGTTTTCTGCCAAATTGATGTATTTTTTAGTTAATGTCGTATATTTCATCAAAGGCTGAGCCAATTTTATTCAAAATTTGCAGACAGATATTTCTTGTCATTTAGAAGTGTAAAAAAAAATCTAAAAAGTTTTGAAAAAAAATTTAATTTCCAATAGTTATCTAAGATATAGATACTTTGAACTACAAGAGCAAGTACGTGCGGCCCCAGTCGTGCATTTTATTTTTTTGGCATCGCGTTTTCAATGTATATGAACTGTACGGTCATGTCACGACTTTCCTTAAGTGGATGGAGATATGTCTTGTCGTGTGGGGTGCAGCAGCATTAACACAGAGCGAAACAGAAAACAACAGGCAACAGAGGGTTCTCCAGCACCGCACCGTTTCGTCTCCATGCCAAAGACTTAAATTCATATTCGTATTATTATTGTTTCCTCCTGGTTCTTCGACTCGTTCGTTTGGATTTCGTGATCGCACGCAAATGCACCAAGCACTGGCAAAATGCACCAAGGCAGAAATGTGCAAATAAATTGCACTTAATCGCATTATTACAGTTTTATTACTGCAGCCAAGGCATTTGCAGTACAAAAATAAGAAAAAACATAACTTGACTTAAGCGCAGAGGCATATAAAATCCATATGTGGTTTGGTAGTTTAGATTTGATTATTAGTTTTTTTGTGTCTGTGTTTCGTGTGAGCAAGATTTTTAAGACTTGCAGCGGTGGCTCATTTAGAGTAATTTCTCATGTGCTTAGTCCATCAAATTGCAATTGATGGAGGGAATCCCTATAAGAAATCCGCTTATATGCGCCTAAGATTTACGGGGAGATGTCAAAGTAGCTCTCAAAGGATATTTAAGTGAAGTTCAAAGACGAGTCTTGATGTAGTATAATCCTCTAAGGACTCATAATTCATTGATTTTGTGTTTGATTTTAAGTAGGTACCTGGATTTTATTTTTTTCTGAAATATACAATGTGTAGAAGGAGGCTTTTTCGATTATGATAGTATTCTTGATGTGAGTAGCAAAATGCGTAATGCGTAGATTTTACAGATGTGGAGTTTGGCATGAATATGTGTGAGGATTTTTCAAGGATTAATGTCAAAGAAAAATACAAGATATGAAGTTAATTAATAGACGATGTGTTACTCAATGCCGTCTTTACCATAAGGGCACACGGGGCCCGTGCCCAGGGCCCCCATTCTCAGGGGGGCCCCGAAGGAACGAAAATTTCTCTCACACATTTATTCTCAAAACATTTTTGTCGGGTAGACCATCTACCAAAAAAGTTTTAGTTTTTATATGGCAATCAAACAATCAAATAAAGTTTTTTCTACTATACGGAAAATATATGTTTTCAAAATGAAAACAAATTATGTGGCGTTGTATGCGGACAAAATTCTAAATCCAAACGACCAAACCAAAATTCAATTTTCCAAAAAATAAGACAATAATATTTTCAAAAAAAACAAGAAAAATATCTTTTTTTTCCACTGTAGCTAGGATTATTTATTAATAACAACAACGAATTCTCTTCCATTATCTTTTTCCTTAAATAATAATTTCGTTTGAAGTTTGCAAAACTGTCAAATTTTTAGTGCTTATGTAAAAATATGTGTAGATTCGTATTAAAAGACGAAAAAAGAATCAATTCGTCGGCAAAAAAACATCAATACTTTTTCCGTTGGAAAACGTTTAAGAAAAAACTATTGCCGGCTCGTCGACGGTACATCAATGTTTTGGTTCAATGGAAAACGCCATGGTACAATGGTTGGCAACCCCAAACATTTTTTAATTTGAATTGCTAATTGCTCTCGTATTTAAAGATTGACACATAAAATTCATTAAATAACTTAAAAAAATTGTTTTTCAAAAAAAATATTTTTTTGTTAAATCCAAAAATAATTTTTTTTAAAAGTTTTCTTATGGCGTTTTCGATTGGAAGTCTGGAAGCGTCCGGAATCATTCTGAAAGCGTTTTATTCACACAAAACTGACAGTTTTGTATGAATAAAATTTTTTCAGAATGATTCCGGACGCTTCCGGACTGCCAATCGAAAACGCCATTAATTTTAATATCAGTATAAACCTTTCTTATGTCAAAATTTTCATTAAAATCGATTGTGTCGTTTACATTAAAAAATCGGTTCTATGGCAAGTAGGTATCGTTAATAACGGTCCAAAAAAATATTTTTCTTATTTCAAAAGTGCGGCTTATTTGCAGCATTACATGTTTTTTTTTCAAACTAAAATCGTTATCCGTTTTTGAGAAAATTGCAATATCTCGAAAACTTTATATTGGAGATCCGTTAAATCCGTACAAATCGTCTGTACCGAGTTTTTAGCAAATCTATCAATCCGTTTGAGCTCTTTTTTCCAATTCTTCAAACTGAAACTTATAACGGATACAGGGTTATTATTGGCAGTGGCAACGATTGATGTCTCAATGCACGTATTATTGGCGCCCCCTGCCAATAATAAAGACGCTAGGTACTTTATATGGAACGATATATTGGCTCGCCTTTTTCACCAACAATTGCTTTGAAGCCAACCATTGCACTTATTTTACTTTCCAAAAGGGCCCCAAATTCTCGTGTGCCCAAGGGCCCTAGGATAGTTAAAGACGGCCCTGGTGTTACTACGTATTCTGTGGGAAATGAAAAGCTATAGGAATTTGAAGTAGGTATTGCAAAAATTGTTAAAAGCCAATTTTCAGTCAGATCGAAAAGGAGTGTGTTCCAACACCACCGGATTTTTCACTGGGTAACTTGTGATCTTGGACAAGTTTAATACATCGAAGCATTAAATAAAAAAAAAAAAAAACTGCAAACAAAAACAGCAAGAATCGTCGATAAACAGAAAAAAACATTGGAAAAAGTGCTTCAGTTTGAAGTTTTTCTTGTCGGGTTTGAAGTTACTACAAACTACAATATAGGTATTGAAAAGTATTGCTGTGTTTTCTTCTTTAGATCTTGGATTAACGAGATCTCCAAAAACCATCGAGTAGCAGCCCTTTGGCGAAAAGTTATGTATCTCGTTTGAAGTGATTTCACCACTGATTTTGGCTAGAGGTTTGGGTTCGAATTCCAGTCTTCACCATTTAAACATTGTTCACGGGTATACTGCCTATTGAGATAAATTGAAAAGCCTCTAAAAATTTCATAAGCTTAGTGGTAAATGGTAGGCCCCTTCTATTCTTGCAAATTAACTACACGCACGCAAGACGAAGATTTTACTTGAAGGTTTTGAAAAAGAAAAAGTACAAACTATTTGGTATCATTTTTGATACTAAATCTTCTTGAAAATGGGACAGAAACGGTCCAATTTCTAGGTTACATCAACGATTTATTTAAATGAAATACCATAGCTTTAAAACAATAAAGAACTTTCTACACATAAAACTTTCGATATAATATTTCAATGAAATAATATTTTTGACAATTTTTGAAGTTTTGCCTTTCACCGACAAACTGTACTAGTTTCGGAATCTAAGGTAATATTAGTTTTACCTTCTTAGAAAAAAAAAATTTTTTACCAATAAAATATCAATCATTCACAAGAGTATTAACGGTACAATTTTAAGCCTGATGATTTTACGACAACCCAACCTATAGCAACCCTATGGTTCTTTGCTTCAAAAAGCTTATGATGTGTAGGAAAGTACAGTTCTTGAATTTCATCAGAGCTTTTAACTTTTTGTTTGTGTCAACCTTTGGCATACATTTTCAACCTTAATTCCACGATTAGAAGATCTTCCAATACTGGCAAATTTTTCGAAGAAAGTTTTAACCAATTTCTGTTTGGCAATTGGAAGATGTCTATTAGGTCTGCCAATAGTGGAATAAATTCTAAATCCGTGTTTACTAAGCTTAAGTTCCTATTTCGTTAATTCTAAAACTATTTTCTGCAATTCTTTTGACTTCTGCTATTGCCTTTAACAGCCTTAAATTCCCTTGAATAGTCTAAAATTCCCTTGAATAACATAAACTTAATAGCTGGTAACCTTGAATTTTTGTCGCTAGCTTTAAGTCGGCTATAGGTATCACATGGAAATAATATTTTTGCCACCTGAGCGTTAAAAAATTCATCATCATCCAATTTTTTATACACATTTGTAGGATGAAGTTTTTATTTATTGGTTTAAAAATGTTGATTGATAGTAATTTTGTTCTGCGGTTATAAACATATTTTAATTCCCACTTGTCTCATAAAAGTTTTACTTCGACATTTCGACCACTCAACCTATTTATGTCGTAAAGCGTTCTGGATCTGATGAAAATAGCTCCCAAAAATACCTCCAAAAATTTTTATAACCTATTATCCATATTGCCACTGTAAAGAAATAAATTTCAACTTTTATTTATTGTGCCACTAAAAATATTATTTCCTTATATCCTGCACCAAAAAGGATGAAGTTTTTCTTTTACTTTTTCCAACAAACCCAAGAAAGCTCTTGTACCAATATAATCCTTCCTTTCTTCAAACATTTTTTTTGAAAATACCTGTTCCTAATTCTAACTAAATATCAAATCCCGTAATAAATCATGAACTTATGTCAAATATAGGCAAATAAATACATGAGAAAGTATAAGTTAAATTCAAGATAAGTCGAATTGTCGGTTCTCTATCAAACTCATTTATCACACAACACAGCACCGATATTAGATTAGGTATTTTTTTTTTTAAATCTAATTTAGTAGGAAGTGTAATTATAATAGGAATTCCTTATTCATGTTTCAAGAAATTTTCCCACAAAAAAAAAAAATAATAATCCCGCAAGAAATTCCAGTATAACCCATTTCATTTTGTATATTATCCAACAAGGTCACAAGTCACACGACACAAAAAATATTATAAACCAAATAAACAAACAAAAAACAAAAACCCTACACCAATTCATTTTAATTTAAGCCCATTATCATACACTTATCGAAAATTTTTATTTGTTTTTTCCTCGAGCGCAAAAAAAAAAACCAAACCAACAACAACTTGAAATTCTTAATTTATAACCGTACACTTGTAATTAGGATTCATAACACAAAAACACGTTCTTATTGCCTCCTAAAGGATACGACACTAATAAATGAAAAATATTAGCATAGAAAAAAAAAAGGCAACAACAACAAGAAATACAAAAAAAGGAAATTTTTTTTATTAACAAAAAAAGAGAAAATTGTGGAAAAATCGCTTTTCATGAACTCTATAAACAATTGCTACCACACCAGCAGCACACGAAGCCTAATTACTCGCGTTAGCCAAAGTTAATGGTCTAAAAGCACGAAATATACGACCCGCAAGCTAACGGTGTACCTATAATATAATAGGAATCGTGGAAATAATTTATAGTTATAAATGCACTATACACACCATCAAAAGTATAAAGCTAGGGTAGGAGAGAAGGGAGTCCCCATTATAGAAATTGCAACATTTGACACCCAAATCGCGTCCTTTTTTGCGGCAAACATTCAAAAGGGTCATTTAAAAATGGCCCTCCCGCTGTGCCTTTTGCGCGAGGGGGAAAACATAAAACATTTGAATCGCGCGCCCAACACAAATATACAACACATTCTATCCGGTGTGTTTATATAATAGTCGTGTTGTAGTGTATTTTGCTGACAGACTCATTTGTGTCAAACCAGCTGGACATGGCTATTAGTTTTCTAAAAGAGTCGTCGACTTTTTTACGATTATTGAACCCTGCAAACGACATTCTCGGAGATTTCAATTAATGTGCGTAATTTGCGGGCTGATGGGATGGTGCGCGCATCTTTGCAAATATAATATACCGGCGCGGTGCAAGAATACTAGATTAAGAGACAGAGAGACAGACTTGGTTTCCACAATTTCCACTTTGCAATAAATCTGCGTTTGAAAGCGGATACCAGTCATTTTGGCATGCGTCATTATTTTTATCTGTTTTTGTTAGGTCATAATGTTTGTCTGTCCCTTTCCCTCTCATTTTTAGTTTTTAGGGAAGACCGACGCACATATTATACCTACTTTCAATTTTCCAAATGCGTTGCAAATGACAAATACAAAAACGAACGAAAGCAACAACAACAAGAACAGAAAAAACAGGGACTATCTATCACGGATACAAGCTGTCTCCTGTCCAATTTAAGCGCGGTGAATGTGTCATCCCTCATGCCTTTACCACAGTCCCCTCTTGATACAGAGCCTTTGATAAATAAATGAGGGTGGTTCCGTTCAGGTTTTGAACCGAAAAAAAAAAACATAGACAAAAGAGGGAAAAAATCGATAAATTGACTTCTAATCGGCGATTCGGTCGGCGTAAATACACCACTGGGGGTATTCAAAATCAGCTTCTAAATATACAACATCGTATTTTGTACACAGGGAACACCCTACTTTGTGTAGTATAGTCGGAATTGGAATTAAAGTCAGAAACGGAGTCGGAGAGAGCGCCCAGACAGGAAAAATAAATTACTTGCCATTAAACAAATTCCGTGTGACAGTTCACATTTTCGAATTGTATTTTTGAAATAGGACAACAAAAATTAAACTAATACATGACGACATGACGAATATAAAACAGCAATTTTCCAATGGATGATGATGGCGGTTATTTCGGATGAAGGTGTACGGTGGTGACTGTGGTGGTGATATTGGTGAATGGTTTTTGCAATACAAGGATCAGTGCACCAAAATTTATATTATTGTTTTTTTTTTTGTTGTTTTCTTTTTTCTACATTTTCTGAAACATACAAAGGGTGGGCTAATGTCGACACCCTTCTTAACCAGGTGCTGACAGTTTGAATGTTTATTGGACTGACATATTTTCAACATTAAAAGTGTGGTCCTTTTGGTTCTGTATAGGAATACACATAAAAATTAAACAGAAAAATAACTCTCATTACTGTGAGCCTCTGAATATGAGCGTGAGAGAGAAAATGTTGAAATAACTTTTATCCCACAACACGGCTCTGAATAACCAAAAAACTTCCATAAAAAAAAGAAAAGAATAAAAAATAAAGTGGACAACTAGGTCGAACGGAACAGATTATTTTTTTTTTGTATCCAGAGTTTGTACTTGTGGCAAAAAAAAATGTGTTGAATTGATTTTTCACCTTATTGTCGTGAAAAGTTTATTTTATATGAAGAATTAACGGGGTCATGAATTTACCTTTACACTGATGGTACCTATGTAAAAGTTTGAATTAAAGTGGAACACAGAAGGTAAATACAAAAAATTTCGAAATATTTTATGTATTTCCCAGGACTTTATTTTTATTTTATACATTTTTGCAACAATTCTTTGTCTTCAAATGAAATATTGTCAACCTTGTTTTGAAGAAAAAGTTATCAGCGATTAAATGCAATTACCCAATCTACTGATGTTTCGTTGACATCTTTAGACGAAGTTTTGAATAATTTCCTTTAAGAGTTTTTCTAAATTTCCAAAGGCTGCATCTGTATAGGCGTACAGCTGTATCAAAAGATTCAACAATCGTTGTTACAATGTTGTTACTTTTTCTTCATGCTGAAGAAGGTATTCTTCCAAATATATGACAGCATCCAAACGCAGTCTTGACTTTTCCCGGATCTGAATATCTTGTTCGGTACCACTTTCGGATCAGAAAATTCTATGATATTGGAGACTTTGCTTTCTTTGTAAAGCCTAGAACACGTGCTGAAACGAAACGAAAAAGTCAACAGCGAACATATAACAGAAAAAATACCTTCGAGTATTATTATAGCAATAAATAATAAAAATACAAATACAAATCAAATAATTCTAAAAAAAAAAATCAGAAAATAAGTTTAAAAGCAAAAAGAAAACAAATTTAATTTCGTTCAAGATTTCGTTAACGAAATCTTGTATGGAAAATTTCGTTTCGCTTCAGCTGTGTACTAAGCTTAAGCTCTGTTGAGAAATATTTATTTGATAGGATGACATGATTTTGAGGTGGATCATCTTTTTTTTGTTCCATGTTGATTTCAGACCCACGATTTCTTAATGTCCTTCCATAGTCTAGCCTGGCTCCACTATATGAACTTAAAAAAAAAGAATAAGAAGGTTTTCATCTTAAATGAAGTGGATTTCCGCTTACTTTAAGACAGAAGTCATATTGGAAAAAATATCATGCAGTAATCCGCTTGTTTTTAGGTGGTCTTTTTCTCCGTGTATATAGACAGTTCTGCTGTCGGACCTTACATTCCAGAAACCAATATATGTCCGGGTACAGTAGCCAAAAGTCTTCAACGTGTCATGATTCTTTATCCAATGGGTCATTTACGGAGAACAATAACCTTCTTAAACTGTAAAGAAGAAGAAGATTGGTTTTTTAATACAAATTCCATATACAACTGAAATCAGGAAAGTAGAAGAATAAGGACTATATTTAATTGGACTTGTTAAATTATTGAACTTTCTTGAACTATCCTTAAGGAAGCAAGGACTTTCGCACTTATGCTTATTTATGTATCAAAGGATACATGAATAACTGTCTGGGGAATACCACAAGGGAAAAGCACTTCATCGAGACTAAATGTTGCGCCACTGGCCTAAATCAGATTTTAGGCACTCAATAACAACCCAATCAGCCACTACATAGGCTCTCATTTTCTAAGCTAACAGCTAATACTGCAGTTTTGCCAATATTTTGTCGCTACATTATCATCCCACTCATTTCTCAATTTCTCACCTTGAAATTGAGAATTGCTTGGTCGATGTGTCACTGTCAAGCCAATGCTACTTCTTCTACAACAGTGGTCTTCTGATATAGGTAACAGTGGTCTGTAGAAAAAAAACTCAATTCCACTCTTTCAGTGGAAAAACAAATTTTCGCAGTACAAACTGGTCAATGTTATAAAACTTTTTTTATTATAATTAAGTTATAACATTATTGTTATTTTTTTTTAAATATTTTTAACACTTTATACTAAAACTTTTTTTCTTTTTTATTTCAGGTAATGCGATGGCACTAAAAATAATAAAATGGTAAAAGTATAAAAAAATTCACCTTGCAAAGAGTTTGACACATTATTCTGGTTCTATTTTATTAGAATTTTTTCCTCATTTCCTCAAAATTCCATTATTCTGTCTTTGGGATTAGTAGGCATTAAAAAATCTCATGGGGAAACGAATCTTAAGAATTTAGTACATTCAAACCAAAAATTATGAACAGTTACTTTTTTGTTGTTTGAAGTCCAAGGTATCAATACTATACCTACTATAAATTAAAGGATCAAACAAAATTAAAAATTTTTAACAATTTTATAAATGGCTGTAAATTTGTTAAAAATTACCAGTATACCTATTTAAGTTGATTAAAAAAATACCCACACAAAAAGCCTTTAGCTTTCAAATTTTATTTTTTCTACTCTCACTTTTTTTACTCTCCCGAAAAAAAACTTCGAATGACAAAAGTTAACAATGTTAAATAATTGAGCATCGAATTTTCGATGTAAAGTAAAAGTGAAAGTTCAAAAATCTGCATTTAAATTGTTACCATTTTTCTTAAAAGTGTAATTTCAACCAATCAAAGACATTTAAAATGGTCTACATTATACATAACAATTGTCTTGGTAATAAAATTGATCAAAATTTCCACAAAAAATTACCATATTTCAGACCTTGAGAATGTTCGTTTGAACTTTGATTTTGTTTAATGAGTTCAGCTCTCCAAAATGATGATTTAGTATGAAGTGAATTCATTGCATCTTACTGTAGCTCCTTCATCATCATAAGGTCATGTTTTATAATCGGGTATATTTTTCACAAATCCATACCGTGCCTTCATGGAATGTACCGAAATTGCAAAATTAAAAAAAAAAAAATACAACAAGAGACGCACATCAGGGACTCAGGCAAATCTGAGAGTGAAGTTCGGTGCTCCTTCTTTGCAGTCAAGTAAGAGTGAATTATCTCATAATTTATTTACAAACATGAACCAGCCAGAGTCCGCTGAAGCAATCTACTCGAGAACCGCCTTTCTCTGTTGTTGTTTTTTTTTTTCTTTGTAATATTTTTTTATGGACTTATAAGGTACAACAACAAGATTCCTGTTGTTCCGAGTTCTTCCCTGAGAATAACCCCGATCCTGATGTGGTTATAGTTGGTTGTATAGTGTGCAGTGAAATTGATACAGTCTTTAATCAAGTGGAAAAGTTTTTTATTGTATTTTTTTTTCTAATTTTTTTTTTTTGTTCAGATACAAAAAAAGGTATTAATTATTAATGTTAATGTCACCTGTCTCTGGTATTCGGACAGTTGGTTCAACTTGAAACACCAGAGGGCGGGTTGCACCCATCTTTGTAGGTATAGATGTGTCTCCTACACATACTCGTTTATTCACCTCTATACTATAGGTATAGTCAAGACCAATAAAATGAAACTTAACAACCATCCCTTATCCCTTACGCGGCTAGAGGCTATTATGGTCTTTCCTCGTAATGATAGTCATTTAGGTTTTTTTTTTCTTTTTTTTTTTTTGTAGGTATTTTTTTTTTTCCTTTCTTTTTTATGAGGGAAAAATGCAATAAAATGTTTCATGTGCCTTTTGATTTATTTTTCCAACATTCTTTCCGGTGTGATGGAGTAAAAAAGTAGAAAATTTGTAATGGTTTTTTTTTTGTTTTTTATTATTATTTTGTATTTTATTTTGTGAAAAGTATCTAATTGGCTACCTAAAAAAGGACATCAATACTTTTGGTGAGAAGCATTTTTTTTATTTTCTTTAAATTTGTTTTTGAAATTCGATATAACGTAATTTCTATGTGATGCTGATGATCTTTAATTTTCTGGCAAATAGGAAATAACTTTTTTTTCTGATTAGGTTATTAATGATCATCGAACTACGCAGTTTTTGGTGTGTGAAGCCTTACTAATGGTGATTCCATAAATACTTTTGTTGGTAATGAGAAGACATGGTTCTATGCAGACTTTTTGAGAAGACCATTGGCGATAGACCAATTTCATTTTGCAAATGACATTTTGTCAATAATATAAATGACTAAGGCCCAATTTATTGACTCTCCATTAAACTTAAATCGCCATTAAAAAAGGGAATTTTAAAATTAAAAACCAAATTCATTTAATTCAGTCTCTTTTAAGGATTTTTTTGAAGTTTGGCATCATTAACTAATTGAGCATTAAATTTAAAAGTCGTTTTAGTTAAAACACCAAATTCGACCTTTTAAGAGGAATTTTTAGAGCTAATGAAGGTTTTAAACAGAATTTCTATTTATTCACTCTCCGTTAGCGTTAAATGTCAAATTATATACTATTTTATTATGTGTTATTTGTGACGTGATAAAGATCAAATTCTGTTCAATCTATTGCCAAAATCAAGCTAGCCAGTTGATTCTTGAATTGCACTTTCGGGTGAAAATCGCTTATATTCCAAAACCAGTTGTCTTTTCTTCCAAGCTACATTCGACGGTTATTTTATAACGATGCATGTGCTTGTGCATAATGTAGTAATTCGTTTTCGGAGGATATCCCACTTTAAAATATCAACATATATGTGCTTCTTCATCCTTTTTAAAATGTAAAAAAAAAAATTAAATCTTTTTGACTTGACAGAATTTAGCTTTTGACAGATTTTTTATCAAAATAAATTAAAATTCCCTGGGATTTTTTTAACGGAGTTTTAAACTTATGTCGTTTTCGATTGGTTTCACTCAAGGATTCACTCATTCTAAAATCGAATGGAACAGGTCAAATAGCTTCCACTCAATTCTATTTTTTTTTGTGTTTGTGTGTTTTTATTTTAAATTTCAAATGTCAAATATTTATATTAATTTATTTTTCTTTCAAATGAAATGTTTTAAATTTTTTAAAAATTGGTAATGTTAAAGAAATTAATAGGAAATTTGGTTTCCAAAATGTTTTAAGTAAGTTTGAAAATTAATTAAAAAATTTATTTCGGAAAAAAATTAATTTATTTAAAAAAATAAAAAAAATATTGATTGAGTGATTAATTTGACTTTTAAATATTCGTGTATTAGTGCTTCTCGAGTGAATTCTGATTTTAAATCGAGAAGAGAATTTCTCTTCTGAGAAGCGTTCTGCCTGTCATATTCGTGCGAATAAAACGCTTTCAGAAGGCTTCTGAATGATTCCGGACGCTTCCGGAGAGCCAATCGAAAACGACATTAAAGTTTCCATTAAAAACAAACTATTTAACTAAAGGAGAGTGAATAAATAGAATATTAAATGGCGTGTATTTAATTGCTTCAATAGTTTAATGGCGTTGTTAACTAAAACGATGAAATCCAATATTTAATGGAGGGTGAATAAATTGGGCCTAAATGTAATAAAACGGAAAGATGTTAAACAAAATAAATGTTAGCCAAACAAGATAGAGCTATTTTAAAATATGCAAAATATAAAGAATGAAAAGATCTTAGAAATAATAAAATTGAGAGGCAAAAAAGAAAGTTTCGAAACAAATTGCGAATTCATATTGAAGGTTTTGAATGAATATCATCATCTTTTTGTGTCACTCTAAAGTTTAGAAGCTGAATTTTAAACTGTTCTACAAGACCTATCCTTTTTTAGAGGCTCTATGCTTGTGTTCGAAAAACTAGAAAAACTTCCACACTCGAGATGGGTTTGAACTAGAAACCTAGTGATTATAAAAATTTGAATTGTTGACTTTGGCATTGCACCGATATGATATCTGTTTATAGTATTAGAAAACACCTTTGGTTTAGTGAACTTAAAATTTTGTTTTCTCTGAAATTATTTTCTGTGGTGTTTTTTATCGGTTTAACGGCAATTTTTTCAAAATTTAATCCCGCTTTTTTTTACAAAAGTCTAAAACGGGTCTATTCTACCCCAAGATTCTATCAAAATTTGGACAGTTTAAGATTTGGTTTTGTTTCCAATTGCCCTAAATACTAGAAGAAGTATCTTTGACGTACCGTAACTTACTTTATAGGTCTAATAATGCGATATTAGGTATCATGCATTTTTGAGCTTAAGTGCTTAAGGATGGATTGTTTGCTTTAAATTCCCCCCAAACATATCCTCTATAAATTTAAGGAGAAAAAAATTTACTAGTCAATCTAGGAAGCTGTATAAGGTCTATTGAAGTCAGTTCGAAACGCTTTTTCTAGTTCGGGAACAAGTGTTACATTGGATTAAGGGATAATGGACAATGTTGCATTAATTAAATTTTTTAAGTGTGTTTTTTTTAAATCAAAATGTTTAAAACAATATAATTATATAGAAAATTTCAAATATTTTAAAACAATTTATAACGCTTTGTAAGGTGTTTAAAAATATTTGTCAAGTGTCCAAAAATTTGTTTTTACAAAAAATAGTCTATTTAAAGTACATTTTCCAAAAACTCCCCAATGATAAGAGTTCTGCTAGGTTTTATATTAGAAGGCTATGATAAAAAAAAGTGGGTTTTCATAATTTCTAAAAAATCGTTCGTTTTATCAAAAAAAAAAATTCTTTCTTCTTTTTGTAGTTGAGATTACATGATATAAGATGTTTCAAACTACATACACCAACCAAAAACCAACCGTAAAATAGTTGCAAAAAATATTTTTTTTTCTTGACTTTCAAATAGGTAAGCTTATCTAAAAGTCGTGAATTAAAAAATAAATTCAAAAATTCAAACCCAATTATTCTGAAATCAAGCTCTATAAAATATATAAAATAAAATTTGAAAATATTCTCTTGTGAAATTGTTATGTGATTTTCATTTAATAACCTTGCCCCATATTTTAAATATACACAAACGAACCAAAAATTTTGTTGGGTGCCAATTAGAAGCTGGCTATACTCGTCTGTACATGTTTAAAAACATTGAATATGTAATTAAGTTTTTGTTGAAAACCATCACGCATCTATATTTGCATACCTACATACATACTTGTATACTTATGTTATTTTATAAATATAAAAATAAAGATTCCTAACTTTTTAATTAACAACCTTCCTTTTGTTATCCATAAAACAAAAAAAATCCAACATTATCCACTGCAAAGTAAAAAAAAATAGCCGTTATTTGTCATTCTTTAAAACCTTCCATCCAAACTTTTGATCCTTGGAAAAAAAAAAATTAATATAACGCAAAACCATGTTTGTATACCCATACATTTTCCCAATCAAGATAAAACACTCATCATGCTCACACATAAGAACACTAAGCGATTTTTAATGAAACTGTGTGTGTGTGTTGTGTTTTGTTCTATACACAACATGTCTTTAGCCTCTATATGAGAGGATAGTAATTGGAACAACAAAATACTAAACACCAAAGACTAATTCAACTCTGAACTCTCGAGTTAATTTTCAAATCGCACAAAATCTCTCAACTATATCAAAAGTCCTTTCTCTATACCTATAGTATGTTTGTACGAGTATATTGCGTGGTCCTTTTCCATAATACCAACAACAACAAGAACTATTACAATACACGCAGGATAAACACAATTGCAAAAGCCGATTTCGTAATTACCCATTTGGTCAGGACACACACGCATACCACAAGTATTTTCTATGTATAAGTGTGAATATGGGGGATCCTAATAAATTTACCATACATATATCTAGTTGGATTGCATCCATTCACTTTTGTTAAATAGTGAGTGGGTGACTCTCTCTAGCTCTAGCCAGGCAGCATATATTAAAAGGGATACTGAACGACAGCAATATCCGACACGCAAACCTCAGTTGTTCCAACTTTCTACCCACGTTTCATGGTGGTATTCGGCCACAGAGCACCAAAACACTGGCCCTTCTTTAACTAATCGAACTCTTTTCCCTAGCGATATGGGAGTTTTGTACAACAATTTCCCCCTTTTACCCGTCGTCGTCCGTGTCGGTCGGTCTCCTGGAGCTATGTTATCCTACACACTCTATCTAATACAAAACTCTGGGCTTTTTGCTTTTGTGACCATGAGCAGCAGCACAGTGTCGGTGGACACCTCTTGTTGTTATTGTTATTCATGTTCCTCCTCGTCCCACCTCCACCACGGACGATGAAACGTCCGAAGCTACTACTACGACGACGACCGACGACGTTGGGAGTTAATTACAGGCTATTAGATGGAATAAGGGGTGTTTATTAGTACGTCACGGGCCCATGAATAATTTATATCCCAGAAAACTTATTAACACAACAGGCAACAAGCAATTTATATTGCAACGTTAAGGCACCTAACCTATACCTTACCTACTTTAGCTTTCAAATGGATGCACGAGGGAAAAATAACTCGCGCGACATCATTAATTACGGATATAGCCGTCCCATTGCGGAAGGGTGAGCTCTATTTAACTGCTGTCATAGGATCTCTGTCTATATTTGAAGCCCCCCAGGTGGCCTAGGCTATAGCACAACAGTTAAGATTAAAATCCCGGGAAGTTAAGGAAGCGCTAAACACTAAGCACCTGCTTCAATGTTATACTTACAAGAAAAAAATAATAAAAGAACCTCCAAAGACTCTATAAGAAGTCGGCGGCGGACTTTAATCAACTACAATAAATTGTAACCCTCTCAACTAAAAGAAGAAGAGGGACTTCCGGGATGGCAGCACAATAGTTGGTATTTTTCTTGGAATCGAATTGAAAAGAATAAGAAGCCATAAACATGTGTTTTTAATCAAACCAATTAAATCAACAGACATTGGAAAGCCATCTCAATGAAAGTCGTCATTAAATGTCTTGAGAAAAACGGACCCTTTTCTAAACTGGCTGCTAGTCTTTTATTCAATTAATTCTTTGTATTGGGTTACTCTATAGCTTCAACTTGCATGGGTGGAATTTCCCTTCAAAATGTGATGGCATTCCGACAACTTTAATTGCGCTCACTCTGGGTACCGCAAAAGATCGCCAAGTTGTACAATTATAATTGCAGTCAACTTTTACTAACAAACGACATGATGATGATGATGACGACGAGACGATGTTGATAATGATTATGATGATGTAGAAATGAAAGAAGAAGAAGAAAAAACAAACAATAGCGGGACCATAACTCCCTAAAGAATACTCGTTACAACTCTAACTTGAAGTCTTTACAAGCTCTAGCAGCAGAAGCATAGAAACGAAAACGAAGTGCTTTTGTCTTTGGCTTCCTGGAACAACATTTGAATTTCTGCCTCACAAAATATTGAAATTGTGATTGAATCACAAAGGAGCGCGCACTACTACAACATACCATTTCTTAAACCATAACCCTTGGCACGCAGCGATGGAATGTTCTTGTTCATCCTCCAACTCCAAAATCGTAAATTATAAAATCTCAAGCAGTTACCACGACTGCTTCGGTGGCGGCGATGCCTCACATTTATTTCTCTCTGCTGGTGAAGAAATTAAGTGTCAACCTACTCAGGGAGGACCTTCTTTTGCAGAAATCTGCAGGAAAACTGTGCTTCTCAATGTTCTTCTTCCTACTGCGTTGCTTTCTTATCGGCTGTTTTCTGTTGGTGGCGCCATAGTGGGTTGATGGGCTGCTGATGGTTGCGAGATTGGATTTTCAAAGACAAAAGGTCCTGGGTACCTTATTAAAAGACATACACTTCCTGAGCGGAATAATGTTTACGGCACACGCTAACAATGTTCGTTATTCATCCTCCCCCCCTCCCTTTTCAACGTGTGTTCTCAGAACAAATATAAATGAGGACAGAAAGTCACAGGACCACGGCTATGGGTATGGGGAAGGAAATATTTTCATAATTCCTTTAACCTTTTACGCGAGTATAAGGTTGCTTGCTTCAGCTGTTCAGAGGGTGTGCGCTCAACAGTTCAAATCATCATATCCCTTTACTCAAACAGTCGCCTTACCTACCCCTCCCCACCTTTTGCCAACATTCTACAAAAAACCAAAGAATGGAAGGAGTTTTGAAGCTAAAGGACCACAATAATAGAACGAAGCATAGTCTTAACTTGGCATCAGAAGCATACCGAAGGGGCAAGAAGGTTGGTGCGGTACCATATACACACATTTAGTAGTGAGCTTTTCACGCTTTTTGAATCCCGTCCTCATCTTCAAAAAAAACAAAATAAAGTATAAAACTGAGTAGAAAAAAATACAAAACTTCTGATTTCAATAAACGTTACCAACGGGGTTCCGTTCTTGCTGCCATTGCCACTATACCATCACTTTTGCTAGTAGTCGTTCGTCGTCGTACGTATTTCTCTATAGTACTGCGCTGCAACCCTATTGTGTTATAAACTACACCAAGCGGAAGGGGAGAAAAGCTTGCGCCTTAAAATTCCTTATACCAACTTCCACCCTCTATGGGGGATATATGTCAGTGTATGTGTGTGTGTACTCTACGTTGTTAAAATATTACGCTACACTGAGTGTATTCACTGATTTGTTAATTTTAAAATCGAGGCAGAAATCAAAAGGGAAACATTCAGCCCTCTCCGCGGTACACATCAACCACCTGAGCGGTTGGTGGCGGGGCGGAGAGACGAAGGCAAAGGTAGGTAAATGTGCTTTGACTTTTTTTTGTTATTTTTTTTTTTTTTTTGTGAACTTGTTCGTTCGACAAAAAACCGAGGAGGAACGTGGAAGAATTCCCCATAGAAAGTTAAGTCCAAGATTTCGGTCGTATGTTTTGGCTTGAAGGAGTTTAAAACAGTTTTCAAGAAATTAAGTTATTGGTATTATAATAATTCCTAAACAGTGCTATATAAAACTATCGATATTTATCGATAAAATTGGAAAATTAGATATATCTCCATTGCAATAAATACATTGGAGTGGGCGTTAGCAAATATGTCTTCTCTTTCTTATTTCTTTGTTTTCCCATCCCGTCACAATAAACTATCGAAGTATATCGATAACTTTCGATAATGATAACTAATCATAACATTTGATGGTTAAAACTATTAATATATCGCATTTTCATGATGTAGGTACTTATCAGTAAATCATGGTAAATTTTGTTCAAGATATTGTGCCTCGATCGATAATTCAAATGGTTATAATGAGCCCACACTCTTAAATAATCGATAAATTAGTAACCCTTTAACGATCGATAGCAGAGACACCATAAATCTTGACATCACTTGAGAATTTGTATTTATTTCTTAAAAGTAAACATATCGATAACATCAATGTATCGATAAATATGTATCGATTACAATCAATGGCACAGAAACCACAGATTTTGAATTAATTTATTCAAAAATGTGCATACCGATAACGTAAATATGTCGATAAAAAGTATCGAAAACAACCTGCAAGCTGCGCAAAAATTTCTTTAAGAGAACGCATTTTGAAAAGTTCATTGTCCTTTCTTCTTATGGTTGACTGTTTCTTGGTTAACTGATGTTTCTTGTTGTTATCATGAAATCGATGACATTTCAATTGGTATAACCTTTATCTGGACCCGTTTAGTTAACCTATTTATGTTTTTATATTTTAATCTACATATAAACTAATTCTTGTGCCTATAGCAGAACAAATATTCTCCCCAAAAAACGAAGACCGGAAACATATAACTTTTAAATGAAAGTTTCTATCAAGATAAACATACCCATATATATCAATTTCAAACATTCCTACTAACTTTGAAATAGATAACACAAATATCCAAGGACTTGAGTTTTTTTTTCCGAAAATATACCTTTCGATTGTCCTTTGGTCTTGTTTTAGTTTACTGATCATTTAGGTTTTAAATCATTACAATCTATCCGTTAGTATGATTTGCTCTTTTATATTCCTGTTAATACAAATTTTCGAGAAATGTAAATAAAACTATCGATTATCGAAAATTTAATACTGTTACCCATTACCATTTATAACTATGAACAATACAATATAATTCTGAAGCAAAGGTTACTAACAATTTATACTTAACAATGTATATCGATAATCGATATATTTCGATAATCTTAATTTAATAATCGATAACTATCGATGAAAGAACAAATTTTGTCAAGTAGAGTAAAAATTGAACTCCAAGAATAATTTTTCAAAAATCCATTAACTTGACCTTAAATAAATCGCATCAAAAATTAAGAAGGGTTCTTCTATACAAGGATTTTGCTCAAAAAAATATACAAAACTTGAGAAGAATAAGAAGAAATATTATTAATTCAATCGTATAACCTGTAGTGCGCATCCTTTCTTCGAAATCCAAACGAAAAAAATCAAAAAAAAAAAAAAAGAAAAAATATTGGTCTCCTTGATATCGGTTGTTTGGGCTAAATTTAGCGAAATATTCTTACATATAAAAATATTGCCAATGTGCTTATGTTTGACATTGGGGGGTGCGCTAAAGCCATTAAAGATTATTTTTTGTTTTAAATTTTTAAACAAAAATGCGGGGTAAATAAATATGTGAGTTAGTGAACGATCATGAACTATACCAAAACAAAAATATAAAAAAAACACACACATCATCAATTTAATAAAACAAAAAAAAAATTATAATTCAATTTTGTTGCAAAGAGAAATGGAATTTTAAGTGATTGCATGGCGCTCGTAAGTGTCGACGAGTTGTGTGCAATGCAATGACCGCAAACACCATCAGCGCTCTACTACCGTGCGTTGCCGTTGCCCTCGCCGCGCCGCACTGTAGCGCAAAGCTACACAGCTTTTAACCGGACGGATGGATGGATGAATGGAAATGGAGGAGAAGGCGGTGAGATGAACCAACTCTTCTGGCATCTGATTATTTCAAATCTTTCACTTAGCCAATTTCCATTAAATGCAATTTATTAACGCGTGTCCATATGTTGGGTGAGGTTTTGTGCGCGTTTGTATAAAAGCGTTGCAATGGCATGGCATCATCACATCACCGCGGGCTTGAGACAATGTGACCGGGGTGCTCTCTGTGCTCACCAAGCTGCGCTGGTGATGATCGTTGTCGTAATGGTCGTCGTATAGTCGTGTCACGGAAGGAGCTCATTCAATTATCATCTTTGAGCATGTTATTTTGTTGCTTGCACACGCGGAAAAGCAAGAGAACGCGCGGATTGACGTATACGTATTTTGCGTGTTTTTTTTTTTTTTTTTATTTTGCTGTTTTTTGTTGTTGTTGTAGTCCTCCTTTCGGTTTAATGTGAATGTTTGCAAAAGTCGTCTTCTCTTTAGGGAACTCTATTCATAGCTCTGCTGAATAATAAATCAAAAAGTAAACAGGCGCAGCTGATGGAGAGGAGAAGGAGTCATATAGTCGTCGTATATGCGTAAATGAACCGTAGATCAAATACATCATCAGATGAGTTATATTTTTTTTTGTATATCTTGTATTTCCTAGATATACTAACTAGGTACTAGGAGAGGAGCTATGCATAGCTGACAAATATAGGGTAATGTTGTACAGAGTTGATTGTTGATTTGAAATTTTTTATCTGAATAATTTACTGAATTGGAAAAATTTTTAAGGTAAAATTGAAAACAAAAGAATCAGAGTTGGTTGAGTAAATTTTCATGATGTAGGTAGTGATTTAATTGGGAAAATTTGATGGTTTTAGCTGGCGAAATCTACCGGAGCAACCCATTAACTTCACGGACGTATTCTTGAAGTTTACCGAAGAAATCCATGATCTCACTGGAATTTCTTTTCAGTGTTACTTACTTACTTGATCTTAGTCTGCAGTTCGTCAATATTTCATAGGCAATTTGTGATTTTATAGAAGCAACAAATCCACTTTAACGGAGGAAATTTTTTTGCTGTATAAAGCTGTTATTTTACTAGAACACTTCTTTTTTGTTACTCTGGCAAATCTTGAACTATCCGTTCTCTTCTGCAGGAAGTTCGCCAAGGTTCGTGATTTTGCTGCAGTAAGAACTCCTTGGCAACTCCTGAGTAATTCGTTATTTTACCTGCCCTTAAAAATTACAAAAATTCATTCGTGATTTTACCGGAGTAACCAATTGACAGTCAGGACTTGCCTTTTCAATTTAAGTAAGAAATGCTTAGTTTAACTGGAATAAATCTTTGGAGTTACCTTCTTGGGCAACCTTGAATTCTGAAATCAACACATCTTTTCGACTTTGACGAGGCAATCGGATTTGCCGGAGAGACATACCTTTTGATTTTACTGTACAAATTCATAGTTTCACTGGGGAACCCGTCAAAAGTGTGAAAACAAAAAGTATTCACGACTTTTAGTATTAGGTAGGAAAGTATGAAACAATAAATGTATTCAAGGAAAAAAGTATGCGCGACAAAAGTTCGAAAAATGGAAAACTATTATTTTGACCGGGTTTTGAGCTGGCAACAATTACAAAGAGAAAAGAGAATTTGCGAAAACAAAATTGGCGGTGGACAATTCTGATTGGTCAAGAAGGAAGAAATAGACGAATTTATTGTTAGATAGGGCTGGGGTCTCAGAAAAAAAGAGAGTATACAGAAATATTTATTCATAAGGATAGGAGGTCTAAATTTAATTTTCAGTCTCGCAGGTCGCAGCTGCGATGAGCAAGGCAAGAACAAAAGTGTGAATAAATAGACGAATTTATTGTTAGATAGGGCTGGGGTCTCAGAAAAAAAGAGAGTATACCTACAGAAATATTTATTTATAAGGATAGGAGGTCTAAATTTAATTTTCAGTCTCGCAGGTCGCAGCTGCGATGAGCGAGGCAAGAACAAAAGTGTGAATAAATAGATGAATTTATTGTTAGATAGGGCTGGGGTCTCAGAAAAAAAGAGAGTATACCTACAGAAATATTTATTCATAAGGATAGGAGGTCTTAATTTAATTTTCAGTCTCGCAGCTGCGATGAGCGAGGCAAGAACCAAAGTGTGAATAAATAGATGAATTTATTGTTAGATAGGGCTGGGGTCTCAGAAAAAAAGAGAGTTTACCTACAGAAATATTTATTCATAAGGATAGGAGGTATAAATTTAATTTTCAGTCTCGCAGGTCGCAGCTGCGATGAGCGAGGCAAGAACAAAAGTGTGAAAACAAAAAGTATTCTGGACTTTTATAAGGTAGGAAAGTATGAACAGATAAAAGTATTCAAGGAAAAAAGTATGCGCGACAAAAGTTCGAAAATTGAAAATTATTATTTTGACTGGCAAAAGTTAAAAAGAGAAATGAGAATTTGCGAAAACAAATGTGGCGATGGACAATTCTGATTGGTCAAGAAAGAATAAATAGACGAATTTATTGTTAAATAGGGCTGGGGTCTCAGAAAAAAAGAGAGTATACAAAAATATTTATTCATTTAATTTTCAGTCCCGCAGCTGCGATGAGGGAGGCAAGATTAAGAGTGCGCTCGATTATTTTTTTTTAATTAGGGAGAGTGGAGTTTTTGTATGGAAGGTGGACGTCCCGCGGCCAATATATTGTTATAGGCCAGTCATTATGTCGTAAAAAACGGCTTAGAAATGCAAAATGACCGAGAAAGCTAAATTTTGGATATGTTGTAGTGGATGCTTAAAAAAGCTTAACTTGAAGTTTTCGACCAAGATTTCCTATGAGCTTTTTCCGCCACTTTGAAAAAAAGGATAAAATTGGTTTTTTGACAATAACTTGGCTATCCGACGAGATACGAAAATTTTACAATAAGCTTTTTTGTAGCTTTTACCATGTTCTACAATTCATGGATACATATTTTTTGCGTATCATGAACCGTTTTCGAGATATCGATTAAAAAAGTCAAAAATTTGGGACATGCCATTTGTTTTTTTGACATTATCTATTTTTGTGTGATGAATATCGAAAAAATTATTAACATAAAATTTGTAGACCATACTCAGACCTACAATTTTGTATTTTTAGTTTTTTTTTTGGACAAAAATTACGACTTCCAGCTGGCCTCAAGGTCGTTAAGTACGCGCCCACCGCCAAGAAAGCCGCTCGTTCGGTTGTAAAAAAAACAATCATTCATGTTTTTTTTAATGTTTATATTATTATATCATTAACACATGCATACATATGTATGTATTTATTTAATAAATAATGAGAAGAAAATAGCAATGGTTTCTTTTAACCCCAATTTTATTAACCCAAATTTTGTAAGTACATATACCGGCTTTTTGTGTTGAGTGTGCATTTTGTAATTTGTTTCAATCTCTATATTATTTAGTTTATCAAAATTGCAATTAGATCAGTGTCAATAACTTTTGAAAATAAAAAAATTATTAGCAGCATATGGCTGGTTGGAAAATTTAGGATAAATGGATAAATGAAAGGGAAAAAATAAATTGCCCACAAACTAGTTGGTAGAAAGGGGTATCTTCGTATCTCGTCAGATAGCCGAGTTATTGTCAAAAAACAAATTTTATCCTTTTTTTCAAAGTGGCGGAAAAAGCTCATAGGAAATCTTGGTCGAAAACTTCAAGTTAAGCTTTTTTAAGCATCCCCTACAACATATCCAAAATTTAGCTTTCTCGGTCATTTTGCATTTATAAGCCGTTTTTTACGACATAATGACTGGCCTATAACAATATATTGGCCGCGGGACGTCCACCTTCCATACAAATACTCCACTCTCATTAATTAAAAAAAAATAATCGAGCGCACTCTTAATCTTGCCTCCCTCATCGCAGCTGCGGGACTGAAAATTAAATGAATAAATATTTTTGTATACTCTCTTTTTTTCTGAGACCCCAGCCCTATTTAACAATAAATTCGTCTATTAATTCTTTCTTGACCAATCAGAATTGTCCATCGCCACATTTGTTTTCGCAAATTCTCATTTCTCTTTGTAACTTTTGCCAGTCAAAATAATAATTTTCAATTTTCGAACTTTTGTCGCGCATACTTTTTTCCTTGAATACTTTTATCTGTTCATACTTTCCTACCTTATAAAAGTCCAGAATACTTTTTGTTTTCACACTTTTGTTCTTGCCTCGCTCATCGCAGCTGCGACCTGCGAGACTGAAAATTAAATTTATACCTCCTATCCTTATGAATAAATATTTCTGTAGGCATACTCTCTTTTTTTCTGAGACCCCAGCCCTATCTAACAATAAATTCATCTATTTATTCACACTTTGGTTCTTGCCTCGCTCATCGCAGCTGCGAGACTGAAAATTAAATTTAGACCTCCTATCCTTATGAATAAATATTTCTGTAGGTATACTCTCTTTTTTTCTGAGACCCCAGCCCTATCTAACAATAAATTCGTCTATTTATTCACACTTTTGTTCTTGCCTCGCTCATCGCAGCTGCGACCTGCGAGACTGAAAATTAAATTTAGACCTCCTATCCTTATGAATAAATATTTCTGTAGGTATACTCTCTTTTTTTCTGAGACCCCAGCCCTATCAATAAATTCGTCTATTTATTCACACTTTTGTTCTTGCCTTGCTCATCGCAGCTGCGACCTGCGAGACTGAAAATTAAATTTAGACCTCCTATCCTTATGAATAAATATTTCTGTATACTCTCTTTTTTCCTGAGACCCCAGCCCTATCTAACAATAAATTCGTCTATTTCTTCCTTCTTGACCAATCAGAATTGTCCACCGCCAATTTTGTTTTCGCAAATTCTCTTTTCTCTTTGTAATTGTTGCCAGCTCAAAACCCGGTCAAAATAATAGTTTTCCATTTTTCGAACTTTTGTCGCGCATACTTTTTTCCTTGAATACATTTATTGTTTCATACTTTCCTACCTAATACTAAAAGTCGTGAATACTTTTTGTTTTCACACTTTTGTAACGGATTCGTTTCACTGATACACATCTTTTTGATACTTTGGAAGCTCTTGATTTGACTGGAGAATTCAGTAATTTTAACATGATTTCAGTAACTGATAAACTTTAACGGAGCGTTATCAGAGAAACCCATTTTTTTTACTGAAACGATTCTTGAAAAATCTATTCTTACCTATACGTGATTTTAGCATAACATCTTGCCGATTTTAGAGGAGCTATTGATAACATTGGTGAGGCAATTTGGAGTTTGTCTAGCCAACCCGATTATCAACGAAGATTATCTTTAGGGACTTCTTCGCAATTAAACCCAAGCTATTGTTAATGGTACTGAGGTAACTGCGGTAACTTTACCGCTGGATTTGTGAAAAAATCTTGTGATTTTCTGAGAAATCCGTTAATTTACTGGCATAATTCGTTAACTAACCGGTAAAACAAAAAAAAATTTACAACAGCAATCAAGGATTACAAAGATTACAGATTTTTTCGGAGCGATTTGTCATTTTACTTGGTCAATCCACCGATAACACCGTAGGTATCAGTAATATTATCTGGAAAAACCATATGATTTCACTGAATGTTTAAAAGAACGTTTATAAGAAAAATTGGACAGTTTGTAGTAATCCAAGAACAATCAACGAATTTTACTTGAACAATCCGTAATTTTTTTATTTTACCGAGATAAAATGCCGATTTAATTAAAGTAACTCTCCATTTTGACGAGAAAAAATCATAAATACATGTAACTGAAAAAAATCGAAGTGTGAAATTTTCTCAGACCAACTCGTCAATTTTACGAAACGGAACCGTTTATTCCAAAAAACTCCTGATGTTATCGGTGCTGTCTGTTTTTTTTTTTTTTTTTTGTTTACTGAAGTATCTTCTGATATTATCATAAAAAAAGCATGATCTTATCGAAAAAAACTAAAAGGAATCCACATTTTAATGGAATTTTACGGAAGTTTTGTGATTTTTCCGAACATCACGATTATTTTTACTGAGTCAAATTGTGATTACAATACACCAATCTGTGGACAATATTTATGGTGTGACTACAGAAATTTGTGATTTGATCACTGAAACCCGTCATGATATCGGGGATACCCTATTTATTTAACGGAACTAAAAAAAAAAACGTAGAAACTCGTCCTTTTACTGAAGAATTTCGTTGGTTTTATGAGATCATCCCTGATTTCCAGCAACCTGTTGATCTAACCATTTCATTTTACTAAAGAGGGTCTGGGTTGTTACTGAAGTTTTAACGTGTCCGTATTTTTTACTAGATAACACCGCGTTGTAAGGTATATTGGCTAATCTCGTGATTTACCTGGACAACCAATTGATATGAATTGTACGTAGAATTCAGATATTACGTGTTCGCCTAAAAACGGAGAATTTTACGGAGAAAACCAGCCGTAAAATACAGAGAATTAAAATATCCGTCAACTGCCAACCGGAGCTAAGGAAAAAGTACCATTTCTGACGAGAAATGATCTATAGAAAACGTTGATCTTCCGAAATAAATTTGAAAAAACAAATGAAAGCAATAAACTCCAAATCTTAAATGAATAAAAATTTCCACTTAAAAATGAAAATTCCATTATTTGTCATTACAAAACCAAAAATCGTTGACATCATTTTGTATGCAATGTGCGAAATCTTAACCGAATAACCCTTAACAAAAAAAAAATACAGCTTCTCTGTATAATTTCGAAATGTTTGCAATATATTTCCGACAAGAGACAGAGCCCCCAACGCAAAGTAGTACTGACTAGACCACCAAACGCTGGAATTACATCTCTGCCATGGCTGGCGTGGCGCGGTGTCAGTGGCGGCAATAGCAATAATTTTCAGCACACGACTTATACGACCAACAACAACAATATAACGTTAAAGTCGACTTGCGACTTGCGACGAAGTCGACAACTACGACGATCGACGCTCCCAAAACGCTGACAGCTTTTCCGAAGAGAACAAACCCCACACCGACAACGACAACTATATATACGACCGACAGACCAGACAGACTGCATTATGGATTTGATTTATCTGTTCGCGGTTCACTGATTGTGAGACTGATCTCCCGCACTACTCTTTTTGAGAATTTACTTGCATATCGTATATCCGCTCTTCACTTTACAAAGATGAATGCTTGATTTATGAATTCGTTTTCTGTGTCTCTTTTTTCATATATATTTTTTTCTCGCTGCTTCGGATTTTAATTAAAGAAATTTTTCATTTGGTGCGCTTTGCGGTATTATTGCTCAATGTTCAATCATCAACATGATCACTTGTACGCTGCTAGCGTTACTCTTCTCTTTAACTAATAAAATCAGGTGTTAAAAATATCTATTTCACATAAATGCGGCAAAGAGGTATAATGTAGTAGTACAAGTCTACAAGTTATGTTGCACTGCACTCTCCCACTCGTCTCTTCGCACCCCTTAATTAAGATCGTATTTTTTCGCCGACGACGACAACCCCAATGATGTACGGTCTTGATATAAAACGTATAGTTGATATGCTAGACTAGTTTTTTTTTTCATTCGCCGCACTTAGGTAATTTTCCTTATTTTACTTTTTGTGGCGAGTGCAATGTGTCGTCGTCAGAGAGTCATTGTATGTGTCGTTGCATGACAGATTAGATAACGCACACATTTTTTTTGTTTTTCTAAGTGATCTCGATTCTCAATCTCGATCTCTCGGAATGAAATACTGCACCATACAGCTACCCGTCACAATTGGAATGTATTGAATTTCAAATTTTGTAATGACTCACATGCTTCAATGGCGATGGATGGCGACATAATGTAGTTCTCCGAGATATGGAACACAAGTGCAGGTATCTACAAATATAGATTAAGTACAATTTAATGTGTTGAGTTTGGAATGTTACTCAATTTTTCTGCTAAGAACATGAGGTAACAACACAGTTGATATCCAACTGGAATACTAAGCATCTGGTATATTTAATCATACTATATAGTTAAAAATACCAGAATATAGTAAAATATACTAGAAATATAGTTAAATATACCAGAAGCTTCTACGCTTTTTTCTCTGTGTGCAGAATATAGCATTTCAGAAATTGTACACTTCTGAGTGAAATCCCTTTAAAATCTCTAGGTCATAAGTCATCTAAAATCATCTCGATTTTAAATTAAATTTTTATCAGATCAGGCGTAGGTAGGTACTAAAAGTTTTTTTGTACTTAAAAAATTATAGTGCTGAACATCAATAAAAATTATCTTGCTCGAAATTTAATATGAGTATACTTTTATATTACTCATCCATCAGAGTGTTCACCAGCGAATTAACGATCATGCTCTGAAGGCAAAAATGTAATTTTCAGATCGCACCAAAAAAAAAAAAAAAAAACTAACCAAAAACAAAAACCAAAATTTCTTAGTTTATAAATTGTTGCGTGCTGGTATTTCAAGATTGCGTATAGGTAATGATTAAACAAATTTTATGCCGAAATTTTTATGACAAACCACTTAACCATATCCCTCGTAAAATTTATTTGGCTTCCTATAAATTTTCGTCTACCCATCAACTTTGTTGATGACTAACATGGATGGACAGTTGATTGTTTCCTACCTATGTTAATTGTGGGTATGTACGTTTACCTGTTTGCTTAAAGGTTCTGAATGAAAACAAAAGAACAGAAATGTCTCATGGTGCATTATAATGACTCTGGAAATTTACTAGCAATGAATTTCTCCACAGTTATTGATGGTATTTGCAGTGGAAAGGAATATCGCGTCGGAAGTCGGAATTTGTGTGTAAAGAAAATTGTTGAAAGCCTACGGTAATTGCTGCAAACAAGAATAAATCCATCAAAGACTTTTTTAATAGAATCGTTCAAAATAAATAAAGGGCAAGAATATTAGGTATGTGGAAACATTAGTGAATATCTGAAGTGGATCAATTTTTAAAATTACCAGAAAAAATAAGAAAATTTTGTATCTAAGTATTTGATGAATTTGACCGTATTTAATATGTATTTGCAACTGTGAGTGATATTTTCTATCCAAATTTTGAAAAGCATTGCTTTTAGTTTGAACGCAAACGTTGAAAAGGTTGATAAGTGTTTAAAAAATGCGTGATCACATCTTTTTGAAAATTGATATTACTAAAATTGGAAAAATTAAACCAAACAAATGACTTTCTGTTTTTTGAGACAAGGATATTTAAAAACAACTAAAATTCAAGTTAACTGACCATGTCTTAATATCTATCTGAGCTGAATCACATTCAGCTGTCAGTCGTACAGTCTTATACTCTACTCCTTGTTACCCATAAATTCGATATTATATTGTCAATTTTTTAACAGCCAGCGATTAAACATCTTTAACTTTTGTTAGCAAACATGAATGAACCAGGGAAACTTACCTTCTTACAAGCTTACTAAATCCCCAACATATTTTCCTTTTGCATGCAAGTGTTTGCAAGCCGCCAGCCAGATATGTATTCACTTGCTGAACGAACTTTTGTTCCCAAATCAAGCTGACAGAAAAGCACACTTGCTGACTACTGACTTCTAAACTCTTTTGTATTGAAGAACTCTAAAAATTTTACCAATAGGTAGACATCCTGACTACTAACTAGATAATCTCATAGGTTCATCAATAGAAAATTCTTCGTTTTCGAGTTTTGTTGGAAATGAACTTTATTTGGAAATTAGAGCTGTTGGCAATTTTCCCAGCTGGATTTCATCGATTTGACTCATTAAATATTGCTATCGATTGAAGTTGTCTCTAACAAGGCACTAATATATTGCCCTTTTCCAAAAAATTCGGTTTAAAAATAGGTACTCTAGCTTGTCAGTTTCTCCTATGGCCGATTGAGTTAATTGTTCATCTGTTCCATCACAACTATCAAACTACTTGTAGTAGTTCAACAAATGAGGTATTGTTGGAAGCGGCTTACTCTTCCGATAGCTATATGATGATGCTTTTTAACGCACAGTGACTTTGCATAAAACTAGTTAAAGCTGGAATATATAGCCTTACGTTTGTTGATAATTTTTTATTTCTGCCATAAACCGATACGCAAATATTAAATTCAGTGCCATAATAAGAGATATTCCTTGCAGACATGTCATTTCATCCTAAAACTTAAATACAAAATTCAGATTTAAATGACCGAAGAGCCAATTTTCCTAAATCTAAAGAAAATTCTTTTTCTTACTTCTAAATTAAAACGGACAGTAAAAAAGTGACCCAAAATATATGTGGGGATAAAGTCAATTGAGGTATTGGTCATTTTTTCCGAAACATCTCAATCTCAATTAGGAATGTCGATTTCCCAAACAATTCCCTTTGTAGTGTCTCTAAATGGCATTCCTTACCATTTGAAAATCGAAATGTATTTTGAAGGAAAATAAGAGGAGGTAGAAGAAGAAATATGTATAAAAGAATGAGAGAATTAGTACGCAATAAATCTCTTAAATAAATTAGGTGTTGAAAAATGGTATCACGAAGATTTGACGGTTTGCTCAAAAAAACCTTCTTATCTACATTACAATGGATAAAAGGAAAGTCTCCAAAATAAATTAATCCTTTGAATGATTTCCTATAAAATAATCTTCTTTGAACTACTCTAACACTGTTCCTAAAAACACGTTTTTTTTGTCAAATATCCTTAACCTAGAAAGTTCCATTAATTTCCCACTTCAAAGAAAATAATTAATAGAAATCCCTTGGTTTACCAAAAGAAATTGGTCATTTTATCTATTTTCCAAAAAAAAAAAATGAACAAACAAAAAGAAATCCTTGCAATTGCAACATGTCAATTAGCAAAGTCGGTATTCCTTTTGCAATGTCCAAACAATTGCTTTTGAAATCAATACCCATTTTGTGTCCTCCTCCTTCGTTTTGCACTTTTCTAAATCCTCCGCACTTTGTGTTGCACTTTTTAAACGTGTTTTTCAATACCCAAATGGAATTTCAAAACAAAAAGAAAGGAAAAAAAAAAAGGACAACAAAAAAAAAATAAAATTGAAATACCAAGGATTAGGACACAACAACGCAATAAAAACCCAAACAGAAAATATCCAATATGCCTCAGGTGGTTGAGCTGAGATTGAGAGTGTAGTGATTCCCATCAAACAAATCGTCTGCGTTGTTCCTTTCTCTATATAAAAAGTCTAGATATACTACTCGTAAACCACCTTAAAACGAGCAACGTGTTCTATTGTGTGTTTTATAGCCATCGTCGTAGTCATCACCATCAACTTCATCGTCATCACAGTTCTTGTTGTTGTTGTCGATGTAGTCCTTTTTACCTGCAGGATGCAATCTTTGTCCATTATAAATTCACATTTCAATTTCCCGGCTTTGTAATCGAACAATGCTCGACATAATTCCTTGAAAATGTGTTTCTTTATTCTTTTCGTACAATTTTTTTTTTTTTTTCGTTTTTTTTTTTTTTTTTTGCGAAACAATAGAAAAAGGATCAAAACAGGGCGTGTAGGCTGCACACTAAAGAAGAAAAAGAAGTGCATTTTCCCTTCTGTTGCAGTGTTAAACCTTTTAGGTAATTTCGCGCAGCAGCAAGGATAAATTTTAACGACAAGCAATATTCCACCAGCACAATCATCATGTTAATGGAAAAGTCTGTTGCTCTTTTTTTTGTTTTCTAAGAGACTGAGAAATCCACTTCGTACAATCAGTCTGGTCTTTCAATTATAATTTCCGGGTATTTTTCGAGGGCACATCATAGAGCAGTCAATCTGTTCGTTTCAAAGAAGAAGATAAAAAAAAAACAATCCAAAAATAGAGCATTCGTTATTTTTCCATGCACGCAGAGGAATTTTTGAGGGCTCTTCATTACACTTCAAAGGCCAAAATCTTTAGCCAAAATCGTAATTCAAGAGTGCGTACGTACGTACCTACTTGATAAATTGTTTAAACACACTTGCTGCCGTGGTTTTTTTTTTTCTGCTGGTTTCTATATAAGTCTGTTTTTTTTTTTTCTATGACCAATCTCTTGAAACGATTAAGCTTAGACATCCATCATTTGAACGAAAAAAAAATGCCCCCCTTACAAGTCCATTACATCCATTAAGCCACCACATAAAATTTTTATAAAAGGGAGGAGGGACTCAAGATGAACTTTGAGATAATAATAATTTAGACAAATGTGATTGCTACTTCTATACATGGTCTTCTATAACAAAAAAGCAACAAAAATTATGACTCCACTCGTGGTTTGTGGATAAAATAGGCGAGTTTATTATTTATGTTTCCGGCTACAACATTATTGTTGATATAAAATAATGAGAGGTAGCTTCATATACTTACATTTATCTGCTCTATTTTTTTTTTTTTTTTTTGTATTTCAAAAAATACCAAGTTTACTTGAGAGATTATCTAAGTAAATTTGGAATGCAACAATGTGCGATAGCACTTCTAGAATCAAGTGTAGTAGCAGAGATAAAAATGTTTTTTTTTTTTTTTAATTAAACAAATAGTTTTTTTCAGTATAATGGAAATAATTAATATTTATTTTTTATTTTCTCTCTCATTCCAGACACACTCTTAATTCTTGGAATTTTAATTAAACCGAATGAGGACATGGATGCAACGTAGCTGCATTTTTTTTACATCGTAAATACTGTTTCCCAGAAACAACGTACCTACAAGGTAAGAATAAGGTTGGCAGTTCATCATAATGACATTTACCTCTTTTTCTTTTTTAGTGATACTTGATATCTCTCTTTTTTTTTAAAGAAGGGAATTTTATTATTATTATTGAATTTTATAAATAGACCCTTGTAACAAAAAAAAAAGAATATATCCTTTTTTTTATTACTGGCATTAATAATTTTGGAAGTCTATGGTTAAAGGTGATGTTTTAATGATGTGTGATCAAGTTTCAAATTATATCCCTATTAATTTATTTTTTTTTTTTTTTTCATTAATCCTTTGGTATTATTTTTTTTTTTTTTTTTTCAAAGTTCTCATAAAAGTGGTTGGTGATATAATCCCTGATACAAACTTATTTAATGATCCATAGAAAACTAAAGGAAAAACATCTTAGGAAAAAAAAAAGTATAATAGTTTAACAATACAAAAATTGGTATCAGTTCAAAAATGTTTTTAAAATACTATTGGATTGATAAGTGAGGTTAAGCTATATGTACCTATATTTTGAAATCTCAAATATTATTTGAAAGGCTTATTTTTGTAAATTATTTTATTAATTGAAGTCAAAAACATACAAAAATAAAATCCACACTGATTCTCATCGAGGTTAAGTAAATTGTGTCATGTTTCTTTTTACCGACTTCCAAAAAGGAGAAAAGGAGGAGGTATTCAATATGACTATGTTTCTTTGTTTTTTTTTTTTTTTTTTTTTTTGTTACCTTATAACTTTGTACTGAGTGAACCAATTTTGATAATTCTTTTTGTATTGGAAAGCTGGTTGCTGCCATGTGGTTCTATTTTAATTTAGTTCAGTTCTGGCCATATGAACTATTAGAAAAACCAAAAAAACCAAGTTTAAGCCATGGAAGTCGGTTTTGTTTTTTGATAAAAATGATTATTTAATTTTTTTCATGAATAGTTAATCCTTTATTAATTTGAGTAGTGTCAAAAAGGTGTTCAAAAAATTTTAGAATTATTTTTTTAATTGTAAAACCCGTTTTTTTTTTTAAATATTTTTTGTGTATAAAAATTCAAAAAAAATTGATATGCCATTCTAAAGAAGTAATTAATATAAAAAATTAAATATGTATCTAAAAAATCCAAAGTTCGTATTCTGGAATTTTTTCTTAATTTTGGTAGGTAGGTTCCTATATTTAAAATGTTTTCGTTCAAAATTTCCGTTGAAATCGGTTTAGTCGTTTACGAGAAAGTCAGAAAACAAAAAAAACGACCTACCTACCGTTAAAAGTTTAAAAAAAATAGTTTTATTTCAACAGAAACAACTTATTTGTTGAATCACATGTATTTCATTTAAAAAATCGTCGTTTTCGAGAAAAACAACTTTTTTAATTTTAATCACCAGCATAAAATTATAAAAATATATCAGCAAAAAAAACTGCAAGAGTGGGCCAAAGTAGCATATTGACTGTTTTTATTTTTTAAGTTATGCTATAATGTGTGGTAGTTTGTTTCAACATAATTTGCAAAGTTTTCATTAAGAACTGTTTTTCAAAAACGGACACTAATAAAATATATCTGACTTCGGATTCGAGATTAACACACATTAAACCTTCAAAAAAGTAAGTTTATCATTTACTTAAATTGAGTTGAAGCTCCTTTCATTCCATTGTTTGACGTTATAACGTCTTATAAATCGATGAACCCCGGGTGCATTTACGAAAAATTACTGTTGTAAAGTAAGGATATTTCGAACTGGAATGATTTGGGATGAATAAGTTTCCAAATTCTAAGAGCCCTTAAGTTGGTCTATCAGACTATTTCTTTTGAACCTTTACTTTTAAGACACCCTGTATAAAGCAACACATTTGAAAAAAAAATTACTACAAACGTGAGAATTAAAAACTTTTTCATGTACTATTTTTTAAAATTAAATCAAAATTTCCTTTCACTGAAAAATGTCATGATTCGGGAAAAATTTTAACTGAATTCTGAAAGTCCCTAATCTTTTACCATTTTCAACATGAAGCATTACTTTTTGGACACCCTGTATGTGAAAAACATCATGTTGAATGTATTTCTTAAGTATTTTTTTTTTTTTAAATTAAATTTACAGTTTTAAATGTAGGAGCAATTTAATGCGACTACGACGTGCACTTAAATACATGCTGTGTAGCGCCAACTATTAGGTAACTGCATTTTTTAGAATGTAAAAATACATTGCTGCTGTGCTAAACTGCTGCTACACAGATCACGTTTTTCGGGATCATTTACTATATTAACTTTCCCAATCAATCATGCCTTTCGATCAGATGCAATGCAAATCAGACAAGTTATGTATCAGAGACTCATAATATTTATTTATAAATTCCTTATCTTTTATTCAAATACACACATTCACATGAACGATTATATGTTATCATTATCAAATACTTAGTTGTAATCAAAGACATTAGCCACTGATTTAATTAATTTTTATTATTGAACTTTCACCCAAAGAACATCTTTATCGATGCAAGAATTAAGTAAAAAAAACATCATTTTGTGATTAATCATCTTCGAAAACATCATTTACAATAAAAATTGATTAATCTCTTTTATGTTTTATTTATTTTTTTTTGAACAAGTTTAATATATTTTTTTTATAAAATTTGATTAATAATCCAATCAATGGTTGTTGGTAAAACACAGTAAATGCGTTGATGAATGACAGTTCAAGCTGAGATTAACACTAATCTCTGTTAAGACTTTCAAAATTAAAATTAAAGAAAAACAAGCAATTTATATGCATACGAGTTTGTATATGTTGTCACATTCTTTGAGAAAATCAAAAAAATCTTGTAATGAACATAATAAATATGACGGTAGGCCTCTGTTTATATAAAATTTTAATAAACAAGTCTGTGTGGGAATTGATTAATGTATGATTGTGTTACATAAATATTGGTTCCCATCAAAATTTATAATCATCGATTCGGATGTTAACAGACATTTCAAGGCAAGTTTCATTATAGGAAAGAGGCCCTTTTTCATATTTTAACAATTTACCTTTTATGGTAGGTGGTAGCTATCTATCTGCACCTTGCCCTATGCAATTAATGAGTTGAAGGTTTTAAAATGTAATTAAACAAAATTTAAATAAAAAATTTCATGCAATAAGATCAAGGAAAACAATAAATATTTTACTTCGAAACTGTTTTGAAAATAAATTTAAAAGTCTGTCGGAAAACGTCGAAGAAAAACATTAAACAGTTCAACAAATGACTAAAAGCACTTAATTTGCAGATCCATAGAGCACCTGCTTCTCTTTAAAATAAATTGTTTTGAGCAACCCTTTGACAAAGTTCGATAAAGATCAATTTTTCTCAAAGGCAAGTTCAAAATGCCAGACAAAAATTTAGTGCAAACAACCAAGGTGGCGAGACAAGATTGAAGTCACTTTTTCAGGGCAGTAGTGCTGCAGATTTATTTTTATCAAAGTTATTTCCCTTTTAATTTTTTTTTAATCATCTTCTCAATCTGCAGTTGTTCGTGTGTCAATTTTAAATTACTTGAACATGTCAGCATTGTTTTTTCATTTGAACTCGAAAATACCTAATGTTTGCCAGATTTATATCAAACCGAGAATTGCCAAAGTAATTTTTTTATATACATTTGGCAACATGAAGTCATTTATTGGCAATTTGCCAGTAAAAAGAAAGGGCAAGTTCAAACTTTCGTCTACTTTTCAATGGTTTTCGAAATTGTGTCATTCACGCAAAACATTTCATGTCACTTGCAATTAGATTCTTTTAATTTAATTTTATTTCCTCTTCTTTAAAATAATATGATAAAAAAAAGTGGAAGCATTTATTAGAGTACAGGCAAAAAGTCTTTATGTTGGGTGGAGAGTTGCCAACCTCAGTCGGTAATTTTTTTTCTATTTTAAAAGACTACGATTCATAAAAAAAATTAAAAAATGCATTTAAAATTTCTTAAACTCACACCCCTAAAATTGAAAGTAAATTTTTGAATAATATAAAAAAAATTATATTTTTTGAACCTTTAATGTACCTGTCTTGAAACATTTTTCTTGATTTCTGACGTTCTCGTCAGAAAACAAATATCAATTTTAGATACATAAATAAAAATTTTAATTTTTTTTTTGAAAAATCAACTTTTTTCAAAATTAATTAATGAATTTTCTTAAAATTTGATTCAAATGTGTGTAACAATAATTTCAAAATAGCATATGTATAATTTTTTTTAGTTTTCAAAAATTTTTGTATACAAAAAATTAGTTTTTTAAATAGCGACTCAAACAATTTTCAAAATAAAAAAAATTCAAAAATACTTTTTATACAAGAAATTAAATGCCATATACTTCATTTTGAAATTTAAATGATTTAAAAAGATGTTTTCGTAATTTTAAAACAACTTTTAGTACTTTTTTTTACATTTCTTATAAAATTAATAATAAAATTAAATTAAATTTATTTTGTATGATTTTTAAAAAATAACTAAAATTCTAAACAATAAGGGCCACCCAGACGTGCATATTAGTTTTGTTTTTGTTTGTTTTATAAATAAAACTCCTAACAGAGGAATTGTAAAATCCCCCAAATGTATCAGTGCATTTCACCCAAACCATTTGAACTCAGTTTCATTTATTGAAAGTTATCAAATTTTCATAACAAATCCAATACTCTTATAAAAGACCCATTTATGACTCATCACATCATATCGTATCTTTATAGTCATAAAATGAAATGAAGAGAGCGACAACCATCATCAGGCATTTATTTAAAAAAAAAAAGGTAACACAAAACTAAACAAATCGTCCACACGCATTTAATGCCAACAACACCTTCTATATTATATAAATAAAACAAAGCAACCTACCTTCTTATCTCGATTGTCTCACATCGTTCTCAAAAAAAAAACCTCATACTACCTTATATATACCATCAATGTTTTTGCCGCCCGTATGACTCCAGGAAGGCCGCAATAAACAAACTATACAAAACTCTTCTCTCTGATAAGCGAAGAAGACGACAACATATACAAAATGTGTAGACAATTTGAAGATCGATTATCTTGTTCACAAAAAAGATGTGATGACTTAACTCGAACGCAATGCAAATGCCCTTAGCTCTGTCTAGAGAGGATATAGAAATTTCTGCTTTGCTTTTCGTTTTAAAGTACCTACAACAACAAAAAAAAAAATCCAAATAAAATTAAGGGTTTTATTGTGTCAATATCTCTCTGAAGTGAGGTTCGACAACAGAGTGTTGGGGGGACTTTATATAGGTGAAGTGCTGATGGTAGTGGTGGTTTGGGGGGACAAGTAAAAGCTAGGTATTGAGATTGAGACACTGTCCCTTTTTGTAAAGATAGATAGACACATTAGAATAACACCCTCACTTTGGGGTTGAGGGTGTATAGCGGGCGTTCCCTTTACTTTTTTTTTGTTATATTTTATCGCAAACCCAAAATCCCTTTTACTGCTTTTTTTTGGGATTACTTTGTGATGAGACATGGAAATGCAGGGATTACGTTTGGCATTTCACATTTTATGAAGAAAGAAAATTTCTATATACAAACACTTTCCCTCCTTTGCCGTCGTCGTCGTCGGTCTTCTACTTTTTTTTGACGATCTTATTTTTTCAGCCTCTTTAATATACAAAAAAAAAGCAATTGACAAAAATCTACGTAAATTGGTTCATTTGATTTCCTAATTTAATGTGCGTTCGCAGCCTTGTCTGTCATAGTCGTCAATTTAACCAATTAATGTGGTAAAGATTGTGCGCGAATAACGTTCGCATTAGGAGATGACTGAAAGACGAGATCTTTTAATAAGTTTGAAGCTACCACATGATGAGAAAATCAGACCAAGACAAGGGGGCTACTGAAAGTAAACATCAGTCAATCAGCATTTAGCAAGAAAAATCTAGGGAATTTTATTGATTCGTTTTTTTTTTTTATTTTGTACTCTTGGACTGGATAATGGATTGCACATCGGAATTATTTAATGACTGTTATAATTCATGGAAATTAATTCATATATTAACTTAATTTTAAAGTTAGGAGGTTATAAAAAAAAGGTTATTTTAAACCTAAATTTCGAAAATCCTCAAATTAATTTACCCTCCCATATCTAAATTTGACTAAACCCGTTGAACCCCACAGGTAAAACAAATTCGTAGGACAGTTGTGATCCCCTCGATATCGAGATCATACCAGCTTTGAATAAAAAGGAAAAAAAAAGAAGATCAAATTTTGAAATAACCAATTTCACAGACAATTTAGAGACTCATTGATATCGGTTTTATAAACTGTGGTCACTGTTATTGTTACATTATAATAAATGTTATTATTATACGAAAATAAATTGGTTAGATTAAATAGTTCACCGACAGAAATTTTATAATTTCTATTTCAGTTTATTTTTCTATAGAACAAAATGTTACGCATACGCCATAGTGGCCCATAAGTATTTCGATTTTTTACTTGAATTATTTATCTAGGAAAATTTTGCATGAAGGCATATTTAAAAAAAATATTAAAAAGTTCGACATAATGATCTGTTTGATAGGAATAAACACCCCTTTCATTGTGAAATGTATTTTGAAAAACGAACTTTTTTGCCACTCAAAAATATTGATGAATTTATTTTAATTTTCTTTTTAAAAATATCTGAAAAACAAAGTAAGAAAATACACAAAACAAAACAACAAGACATTACAACAAAAAAATTAAACAAAATCAATTGATTCCTGATTTGCAATATTGCGAGACGACGCATGAGACGAGAGCGAGACGAGATTTTTTCTTGGTCATTTTAATCGTAAGCCATTCGGTTATCTTACGATTTGTTTTGGGTAATTGTTTATTTTTGACAGGATATAGAAGAATGTGTGTGAAAAGAAGGATATTATTTTTATCGAAAACAAGTTTTCAATTTTACTCTCCCAACGTATTTATGTGAATCAGGCATGAGAATTTTGTTGCAATAATTTTTGAGTTTTTTTTTAAAGAACAAGCAACATGCTGAAAAGTGGGGGAGATTATTTTTAGATTTTAGATTTTCAATGAAAAATAAACAAAAATTTGAAAAAAATTGTTATTCCCAATTTCGTTTTCAAAAAACTGAATTTAATTATATAATTTTAAAATAAAGGCTACTAAAATTTTTTTGGTAAAAAATAATCGACAAATTCAGACCAAGAAAAATATTCTATGACAGCTGCCGTTAATTGGGAAATGACATTTAAAAAAATTAGAATGGATATGTTTTCCAGATAAGATTTTTCAAAGTTTTCTGTCATTATTTTTCCAAGCTTCGGGCTTATTTTGAGTAAGAAATAACCATTCAGAACAGAAGAACCAGCAAATGCTGAATAAATAAGCAAGAAACACTAGAGAATTAAGTCCAATGAATCAATATCTTTGAAAAATATTTCTAAAAAAAATATTTTTTATAAAGGAAATTTTTGACAAAACAAATTTTTACTCAAAGATAAATTCAAAATCTTTCGAAACCTTAAAATTATAAATTTTGAAGTCTGATTTCTGGCCAAAAATAGCAAAAATATATGGATACTGTAAAAGGATATGACAGTTTTTGTAACGATAAAAAATTTTGACTCTTTTTGTTACTTTCCGATTCGAAGCAAGCCGTATTTGAAAATTTTACTATATGTAGGTAAGTAACTTTTTGTAAAAAAAATTGAATTTCCGAATTTTTCGGTTAAACCAGAAAAGTATGTAACTCCATTTTAGCAAATTTTGTAGGAGAGCATTAAAACCTCATCGTTTTGAAGGCATTTGTATGAGATTCCATTTTCTAATTTGCATAAATAAAATAAAAACCATTGTATATATATTTCTATAGTACTATCAATCGAAGAAAATACTTTAGCGACATCTTTTGGTAGATCTGCACTTCAATTTTCTGCATAAGGTTCAAACATAAAATAAACTAGCGATCCCAGCGGTGGCGACGCAAAACAGAAAATTCTACTTCATGAGAGTACTATAAGAATATATATACAATGTAAAAACTATGAACTTTAAGGGGATTCCCAGTTTAAGGAACGGTAGATATCAGGTTTGACTAACAGATGGCATTCAAATCTGATTTTCAGAAAATTTGGAGTTACACACTTTTCTGGTTTCACCGACGATATGGATTTTTTCTAGGTACAAAAATTTCTTAAAAAATTAGCTTAGACAATTTTTATTTAATTTTCAACTCTTGTTAAAGACTATTCATTTCTAATGCCCATTTATTTGGTTTGGTTTGATATATCACGATAAAAGAAACTTATAAAATGGAAATAAAATCCACATCCAGAAAAAATTATTATTATTTATTGATGAAATCAATAACAAGTATTTTGCAAGTCTCAGCATTCTAATGATATAAACGATCTTTTGTATACCTATTCCCTCCTTTGCTGTTCAAAAATTTGTTTCCTAACAATTCAATAACCTGCCCTTTGAGTACTTTCATAAAATCACATTTAAAAATATCCATTCCATTCACTTTCATATACCAACAACAAAAAAAAAAAACAAATCTGTAAAAAAAAATCTTTAAAAAAAAACATTTCTTCCTTTATTTGCAGATGCTCAATAGTAGTTGATATTGCCCAGCTGTACATCATCATCAATATCATCAAAGAAGACACAAGTTCTTCGGGTCGGTCAAGTGCACAATATAGTCTTGACGTATTGAAATCATCCCTCTTTCAAAAAAAAAAAAAATCCCAAGACTCCCTGTGTCTAGGTCTGACTGTCAACAGCAGCATCATCATTTCTAGTATTCTAGCAGCATCGCCATCAGCAGCAACCAACACGAGAAAAGGAAATAGAGCACAACGCACTATATAGAATCCAACTTCAAACAAAAACAAGCTATAGCAAACAAATGCGCCGTGTATCTTTCTGTGTACTGATGTCGTGTATCTGTTAGATATAGTTTGTGTATCTGCTCAGCATAATCGTGGTGAATTTATTCAATGAAAAGCAAATACGAATAAAAAAAAAAAAAACTACATTAATCCGATTGAGAAATTCAAATTAAAGTGTGAAGTGCTGTTTGATTTATTTTTTTTTTTTCATTTTAATTTTATTTTTATTTTGAGTTGTGCATAATAAAAAGGGGTAAAAAAAAAGGTGTACCAGCTGCCGGAACGCAATCTTCGCTCTGGTCGTGTTTTTAACACCAAGTGTCCCGCATATATCGTCGTCCGTCATTGTGTGTTATCGAAATCGAATTGAAATCGTGTTGTTGTCGTCGTCATCCGTTTGTGGCGCGTCGGTCGGTGTTGGAGCGGAGGGAAGTCTCTCAAACAATATACAGCTTGTCTCTCCTCTTGTTTCAAATATATACACATCTCGAACGAGCCTATTGTGATTGTTTGACGGTCCACGATATAGCTCGCGCAAAAAAAATTTGCTGAAAAAAAAACGCAAACAAAAACGCGCAAAAAAGGGGTGTAATTTGTGAAGGTGAATGGACCCCGTTGTTGTTGGTGCTACCATACGTCGCCGTATTGTCGATCAACTAGTTTCGATATTTTTTTTTTTCGTTTTTTGTTAATCATTTTGTTGTTTATTCTTATTCAACAAACTGAGCGCAATTGAAGAGCTTTTTGGTTGCAGTTGCATCAGCTATCAACATCATCAACATCATCAGCTTCAGCAGATTTCTAGCAGAACAACCCTTTAATTTTTTTTTTTTTTATTTTTTTCCACTTGAAGTATCCTCAGCTCGCGGGTTTTTCATTATAACTCGTAAATGTTAATGCAGTTGTTGTTGGTTTTATCGGTATTGTCGCTGAGATCGACGACGACGACGGTCGTTTTGTTTTTATGAGTGAGCAAGTGAAGTGAGCACGGGGAATATATATTCATATTATGTCGCTAAAAACAGCTACGACATCAGCAACCCTTAAGAAGAATTATAGGGTTCAGCTTCGGCAGCACAAAGTTTCATCGAGGAGGATATTCAAAACAATTCAGTTATTACTATGGTCCAGCGTAGCATTGTTGCATGTTATTTGTGGCGGTGGTTCAACGAATGCATTTACGGGCGCTGCAGCTGAACCCTATGGGGGTGGCATCACTAGTGTTGGGATACATATACCTGGCGGTGGTGTTGGCATCCTCAGTGAGACAAGATGTCCGCGGGTTTGTTCGTGTAATGGATTAACTGTCGATTGTTCGCATCGTGGATTGACACAAGTTCCACGAAAGATATCTGCAGATGTCGAGAGATTGTAAGTGTCATTTTATTTTACTTTAATGTATGACAAAAATTGTATTTATTCTTTTCATTATATTTTTATTGAGTTGTTTATTGAGAGGGGAGGATTTGTTTGACATCGTTATTCAATTCTGCTGAAGTCAGTTTAATTAAATTTGGGTTTCAAGTTTAAATCAAGACCAGGTGGTCTATTGGATAGGTAAATAAGAAATATTGGCGTTGGTAGTTCTTTTAATAGTATACGTATAGATCTTATTTTTAAGAGTTCATGGATTTTTTTTTTAGAATATCAGGGCAAACTTGATTATTGCTAAGAATGTTTTTTTGATGGGACTATTCGGTCTGTTTCTCATCAAACAACCTTAACAATTTTAACTCTCTTATTTATCAATAGTCAAGTCCCTTTGAGCTTTAGCTTTTCTAAGGGCTTTTTAGCAAATTAAACAAAACACAAAAACTATCAAAAATTTGTGACATATTCTCCCAATATTATAGTCACCCTGATGCAAATGCCAAACAAGCTTGACAGATATCTCATATGTTCTATAATCAGTGTGTCATCATAAAATTTTAAACGGCCTTGCAATCAATGAAAGGACTTTTTTATAATATGGTTTTGCCACTACCGGGATTTTTCTCGTCAAAGGCCTAACTTACACATTTCATGATTAAAAATAAATTCAAACGATTTCCCAACACGGAAAATAGTGTTTTGTGCAGTGTATAGAAAATGGATTTATCTGTTATAAGGGCTTTGATCGGAAAATATATCTTTTTCTTCCTTAAATTTGGAGCTGTTATGCTCTCGATGTCGACAGGATCATAACTCTCAAACGTATCTGCTTCACACTAGTGATCCGCCTGTGGGATTCGACGGGTTGACTTTAGAAATTGCCGACAAGCCTCCCGATTTTATATTGTTCCATTTCCAGCTGACTGCTAGTGTTTTTGCACTTGCTTGTACGAGAAGTTCTTAGACCTACTTTTCTTTTTACTTCTGATACTTTTAAGAGCGGAAACTTTATCGCGTTGACCATATCATTGGCACAAAGCCAAAACCGCGAATCTGCATTTTTGCACATTTTCACTGTTATCATTTAACTTGTTATCAGAACCTCTATTCACTGAGTTGTCCCCAATCTTCCATCTGTTGCCTAGCAGCCTTAACTATCAATTTCTGTTGCACGAATTTGAGTTTGAGTTTGCATGAGCTTCCAAAACTGTTTTTCTCAAAACTAAAATTTTTAAGATTCTTGGTTTTGGTTTTGTGCAAACGATATGTAGGAATAAAAAATAAATTTGCGCTAGAGAACCAAATAAAAAAGTACCTATCTGGCGGTTTTGAGAATCCCACCACCATCATTAAACCTCATCACTGTTTGTACTCGATTCGAAAAGGTTCTTGACTTTTTGTTGTATATACTTTTTATTTGTTAATCGAAGTAAATGTTGGTTCCTTGGAAAGATCAAGCATCTCTTGTATTTTAAGAGTGTCTACAGTCGATCTGACAGTTTCAAATTCACAGTTAGGGAACCATAAGTTCCTAGAACTTGACTTTTTCATACGCCTTCTTTTTCTACATGAAAAAGTGATGTCATTTGTTGCCGAATAAATCCTTGAAGCCGATTGCAGTGAGGGACATTCCTGAAACAAAGACACACGAATTTCATACTTGAGCCTCAAAATCAAAAAGATCGTTAGAAAAGAAATCATTTTTTGAAGATTTTCTATAAAACAAATAAAACAAAGAAAATAATTCTATACCGGCGGAAGAAATAGCACTACGAGTTCACAAAAATGTCTCCGTTTATAGATGTTTTCAAATAGTTTAATTAAATCGCGGAAAATATTTAATATTGCAAATGCATAACACTATTACTTTTGGTAATAGTGTTCCCCAAAATAAAATCACACAAAAAAAATAACTATTCAATCGTAAAAATCACACTCAGTTCATAATTGACTTGATTTTTAATTAAAACCTGCTGCTAATTATACCTACTTTAAATTGAAACCAATCAAATTATCAAAAACGAATAAAAATCTTTATGAGTACCTACCTACTTATCTTCCAATGTAGATTACACGAATAAATTTAAATTAAAATTTTTCAAAAACCCAATTCTCATTAATTTATATAACATACGTTGTCTATTATTTTGTTAAATTTAAAATTAATTGGATTCCCTATCAGTCCATATAGCGTAGGTTTATTTATAAATATTTAAATTTAAAAAAAAAAGTCTGTTTTCATTTTGAACAAAAGATATTAATTTACATTTGAATTCAATAAATTATATTTTATTACCACACGGTAAGATTAGATTTTTAAACAAAATACGTTGACAATATATCCCGAATGTTGTTGACGGCGGCATCGCCCACATTATATCCCGCATAAACATTTATAATTTAAATTTTCTATGAAATTAAGCGGTATTCTCAAATGTCTAATTAATAAATCCAATGCAAATTTTTTTTCAACATACACCACATTTTGTTGGAGAGAAAAAATACAAAATATTAGACCCAATCTCCCCTTGTCAACTCGGATCTGTACGGAGGCCCTTCACACGGATCCACACGACACATCTTACAACAGGGATCGCCAAAGCAAGGTCCTCGGGCCAAATGCAAAGAAAATTCAACATTGTAATAGCAGATTGAGGTTTTAATTAGAATTTTATCAGGTGTTTGATGGCCTGAAACTTCTGTTTCCGGTCATTTCCGGTTACATTTTTAATGTTTCCCTAGAAGTTAACTAGGTCGCTTGTGGTTAGGCGTTCTGCTTTGTGACCACCTTACCTTCTGATTATACTAAGCCACTAACAGTTTCAGTTTACTATGAAAATGGCCCGTGAATACAGATTCTATTGGGCAGCCCTGTATTACAAAATTCAGATTTTGACGTTGAATTTATAGCTTTTATCTACCTCGCGGTTCTTTGTTTGTAAATTCTTTGTTTTTTTTTTATTATTTCGGCACCCATTTGTCAATCAATCCTCGTGTTACAGATTGATGGCACTTGTTGTGTTGTGTGACCACAAAAATATATAGCATGAGAGCAGACGAACAAACCAACTGATGCATTCAGTCATTCAGTTCTGCCTCAAATACACAAAAAAAAAGAAGATAAAAAAGTTTCCTTTTGTTCCATCGAACAGAGCTCCATGCAACATAATGAAATGATGCAGGGAACCGTGTGTTAATGGACACCAATAGATCTGTGGAATGAATACAAAAAAAAAAAAACTTCACAAGTCTTCACATTTTATGCCTTCAACTCTGAAGTGTTAATGAGCCTAGATATCATGTTAATTGCTTGACTTTGTTAGATTTATTGAATGTCATTTATAAATTTTAATGATTTTTTATTTTTTTTTTTTTGTTACAATGTTCAATATAGGTTTATTGGTATTTTTTTTTTTACTTTTGGTAAAGAGAAAGAGGAAATGGTTATATAGGTAGTTGATGCATAGCGAATCAGATTTGGGGTTGGAATTTGATTTCATTAAAAGTTTGCGGTTTTAATTGAAAATTGTTTCATGATCAGAAAAAAAATATCATTAATTAAATTGTGCGCTCATTAGTTTTTTTTTTTTTCTATATTGAATGGTATGTATAAATTTAAAGGTCGATTAGTCAGAGACTTTCAGGAATTTCAATCCCAAAATGACAAACTTTTTTGTTGATTATTATAATTGAAGGTATATAGGCCTAGACAGAAATTTAAATTGAAAAAATGCAAATAAAATAGTTAACAATTTAAAAAAAAATGATATTTTATAATTTGGATAGTTAAAATAATAATAAGGTTTATTTAGTTATGTATATTTTGAAAATGAAATTGAGCAATGATGTGAAGAATATATTCACAAAAAAAAAATATAAATTAGTAGGTACCTTATAGATGAATAAACTTTAGCATTTTTAAAGCAAATATTTTTAGGAGTAACAAAACTTTAGCACCAGTAAAACACGTCAAAATTTGAAAATGTTTATTGCGGAAGGTGAATAGTAACTCAAAATATACAGGGAGCAGGGAGCTCCGTATTACAAAAATTTAAGGGGTACTTTTTCGGTATGTTTTAAGAACGTATTTGTTGTACGTACATGTACCAAATTCGACATCATTAATCGTAAAAAAAAAGTTTACTTACGTACATCTCTACCCACATGGATAAAAAAGTTCATAATTTACAATTTTTCAAGCTAAAGCATTTACTATTTTGTATGCATATAACCCATTCTCCGAAAATTGTCAGACGGCAAATTGTATTTTAATTGTTTAGTATATCTGACATGCAAGTAAACAAGTATAAGGTTACATTTTATTTTGTTTTTGCCAGATAAAATCCAATTATGAAATCTGACAATTTTTTTTTTTGTCAAATATCTACCAGATTATACCTATGCAGATTATTTTACTTAAAACACAAGTGCGTATTTTTGTTCAAAACATTTTTAAACAAATCTAAAGTGGGACCGATTCATTCCAATATTTTTGGAATGAAATTTTTTTTTCGTTTAAATTTTTTTTTGCAATTAAGAAAAAAAAACAATGCAAATTAACCCTACACCTCTTTTTTGTGACGTGAAAGTCACACGGGTGCGCATTTGGTTTATACTTTTTAATGTCGCTAGAACTTTTTCCGGTCAAAATATTTTATAGAGAATCATATATGAAATTGATGTAGAATTTTCCGAGGAATTCGAATATTGTATTCACAATTTCAAAAAAATATATATTTTCACCCTTATAGAGAGACTTTTTTGTGACCACATCTTTAAAAAATCGTAACTTTTTTATTTTTGTCCTGCCAAATTCGCACCCGTGTGCCGACAGAGGGTTAAAAATGTTTGCAATAAAATATGCTATAGGTACTTAATTAAAATTGTTCGCATTGAAAATAATATTTCAAATTAATATTTTTAAACAATCTTCGTTGACTTTTTTACATATTTACCTATTTGATCATACGTATTTATTTGACCAACCTAGCCCAAAATTTTTTTTGAAATATTTTTTTATAAAGCTCGAAATATGCATTAAAAAAATTAATTTAAACAAAAACCTTGCTATTGACGACTACAAAAAAATTGTCGATACCTATCACAAATACCCATAAAATAATTTGTTGATTTTTTTTGTAAACAAACTATTGCCAACTGCCAACAATGAAATTCGTTTGACCTGGAGCCTGGAGCCAAAAAGATTTCATATAGATAATATATACTATTTGAAGAGGTAACTTCTACTATTGCGTGAACTGACAATTTTCAAAATGACAATATTTTCTGAAATATCATTGTCAGACAAATAAATCCTCGGCGTAAAGCAAAATTGTTCTAAATCCACTTATTACCGAAAATGAGTTAATGATGCAGTTTTACTAATTTGAGGTGCTCTTTCCGAATTTGAAAACATTATAAAAAACATAACTTGAATGGCAAACGATGAGAAAATTGTTGCTATTTGAAACTTAAAAATCGTCCCCTGTAAAATTTGCTTTTTGTGACTTGGAACAATTTTGCTTTACGGCGACGAAATGTCAAAGATTGAAATTGTAATTTTTTTTTTTTTGGACAAAATCTATCAGTCAAACAATAAATGGTGGTGATTTCGCATTTTTTAAAGAGTGTCTTCAATTTTTTTAATCATGCACACCATATTTTTTGAATTCATATGAAATGACAGAAGTAAGAAGTTACATAAAAATATATCAACAACAGTAATAATAAAAAGTTACCTAAAATTTTACCATTATGTATACCTATTTGAAACTATTTTTTCTTTAGAGCTATTTCGCATTGAGAATAAATCAAATTTACCCGATTAAATAAACAATTAATTTTTTTTATACCGTACCTACATGCTCTCCAAATTTTAATGAACTCTTTTTATTGAAAACCTTTTAGTGATAGCTATCAAATCAAGCACAAATTAAGTGGTCCATTATAATAAAAAACATAATAGATAATAACTATTTTTAGTATTCTTGTGTTTATATAAGCTTTGGGTAAAATTAATTCAATCTAATTTTGTTAAGCTACATTCCTAGCTTATAACATTTCTTTACTAGTAATTTTGCTTTCCATTTTATTTACCCGCCAAAAATTGTAATTCTTTCAATAATAACTACTTATATTTAAATCTTAAATTGGAAGTAGTTAAATGATTAATAATTTCAATGCGTATAAAAGTGCTAAAGACCATTTGAAATGATGTGAGATTTTCAGATTTTTGAATGTTATAAAAATACACATTAAAGGGCTGGGAGTTGCATTTCACATACATGTAGCTCGGCTTTAAAAAAAATCTTTGTTTTTGAAAGAAATTTGAAAGTGGAAAGTGGAATCCTATAAGCTTCTGTTATAACTCTTTTAAGAACTTATCTCCGAAATCTATCTAAAAATTTCGAGTTAGTTCTCCAGGCAAAGCAGTTTTGTAATCCAGTCTTAAAACTTTGGTATCTTTTAAGGTATCTAAGATTACAGCTTAACTGAAAAAGATTTATTTTTGTATCGGTTTTGTTAGCAAAATAGAATTGAACATATTTAAATGTGGGTTCAGGAATTTTGCCCAAATTGTTTGGTATGATGGCATTTCCGCAAAACCAATTTATTTGGTTTCAGTTTTCTTATAAACTAATTTTAATTTGTAGGAATTTTATTTATTGTTTTTTTTCTAATTTCGCAATCACTCTCTACATGCCTGAAGCAATTAAATCTCAAACATTTGACTACATACACACTCATCATCTTTCATTCGAAGAAGACACACTTTTGGAATACTCATCAAATCAAGAAATTCGTTAGTAAATATCTATTCCCTCAAAAGTAGGTATACCTCCTACCTCCTATACAAACTCATACAATATACATTATATACGAATTTCTCAATTAATTCCATGTATGTATGAACATTTTTGGCAATTTGGCATACATAATGAACAGAACTTGCTACAAATTAAAAATCAACCAAAAAAAACTTGAGCTACAATCTTCTGGGCTCTTCTATCTTTTGAATTGCTTTTCAAATACCAATCAGAGAGTTATGTATATAAAAAAAAAAACCCTTCTTCTTCATCTCTATACTTGTTGGAGTATATATGGAGATTTTATGAATTCAAAACATATTCAATTGAGTGGAATTCCCTTTGTGATGCCATTTGAAATCCTCATTGTAAGGAAGTAAGGAATAAGGCGTTCATTTCCACAAACAGTAATCAAAAAACAAGTTTCCTCTCTCTCTCTCTCTTCGCTTCTTGGGGCTGCTGTGCAAGTCTTGTGCAATTAACTTAATCTTGTATCTTCGAGAGTTTTGTGTGAAAGGCTTCAAAACATCTCTATAAGTATACCTACAATATAGACAGTTATAGTTAGATAGATAGATACAATTTGCACACACTCTGGAAGATACTCTCAACTCTCGACTACCTACATAGATAGTAGATACTTTCCAAGAGTTATGATTCGTCATCTTTATCCTCTGCATCAATGCCATCACACAACATATAGAATGTGTGTGTCGGTCGTTGGCTATTGAGCTGGAGCTGGAGCTGCTGGCCGAACCAGGGGCAGCCTATAAATTCCAATTCGGACAAGTTTCGTGCGAAGTGATTTTGTGAACTTTTTGAATTGCCGCCACACTATTATATGTGTGTGTGTGTTGTACAAACGAGTAGTAACACTCCTCACTCACGTCCAAACATATATTTTCAGTTAAAGGTACAAATGCTAAACATAACATTCAAGCTTTAGAAAAAGCGAGAGAGAGAGAAAGATTGGAAGCAGGAATTTATAACCCATGCAGCCATTTATTTTGGATCTCAATCTTGTTTATTCACCATGGGGCCACAATAAAAATTCTCCCCAGATATCTCTTACATACATACTAACAACAACAAGACAAGGAAAAAAAATTGATGGAGATAGATATACTTAAATACATCTACTCTTTCGAACACTCGAATACCTGTAACTATCTGTCGTGTTGTGCTAACACCGACTGTAAACAGAAAACAAACCAGGACCGAATTAGGTTCACCATTTAGTCTTGCGTTGGGTACCGGTTAACAGAAAAAGGCTGGATTAATGAATCATAGAATCCTAAGGCCTAGAAACTGTACCTAGGTCCAATAGGTTATGCAGTTTCATTTCACTTACAAAGATATTTTCAATTGTCTAACACTCAAGAGTTCTGAAAGTGAAGTTTATGAACTTGAGCTTTACACCATGCGCTGTCGAGTTTTTCCTCGGCATTCAGAAATCATTCTACGGCAATTTGGTTACCGCTGTGGCTATCGCTAAAAAACTTCTTGAGCTTCCGTAGTATCAGTTCCCCAGCTAAAAAATGTCCTTTTTTGAAGCCTTTACACATTCCTCTATTTAGCTTAATAGAAGGCAAGTTGTTAGTTGAGTCTTCTTAGAACATACTTAAGTAGAAATATTGGCCAGTTGGAGATCATGTTTCTGGTACCTTTCTCAGGAATAGCCAAGTTATGACAAATTTCTATTTCTGATAAAAGTAGCTGCTGTTAATACAGTTATTGAGAATATAGCTAAGAAGATCATTACTGCATGTGAGAGCCCTCTAAGGTTTTTGTTCGACTTATTTTAGCAATATCCCTAAGGTCACTGAGGTTCAGACTGGATGGTGACTTAATCACCTCCGGGATTGATTTCGCCAAGGTCTTTCGGGTGGATTGATATACTCCGTTTAGGAAGACTAGATCTGTAATAGGTTGCAAATGCCACTACAAGATCAGATCTTCCTCCACCAGATGGTCTATTGGGTATAAAGACCTTTCAGACTGGAGCCATCTTAGCTTTCTGCGGCCCACTACCACTACCCTATCTAATTTACTCCTATTATCCTATTTTCAGTTACTAGACAGCCTCTCGAATTTTCTTAACTAACATTTCGGCTTCTAAACTGCTTGGCATAGTAAAGAAAAAACTCAATTTTGGCAGCCAGACAATTTCAATTAACTTCGTTATTCTACTGAAGCACACGTCTTTATTGTCAATAATAGTTCTAATTTATAGCAACGTAGATAACTCAATCAGTTTTATAAATGTTTTTTTTTTTCCTCTGGAGTCATTATCACTCAATGAACTTCATTTCTCACACGGAGAAAAACGATCACCCAAAAATAAGCGGATTCCGTATTAGATTAAGCGGATTTTCATAATTTTTAATTTAAGCGAATTTTCATAATTTTTTGAATCGCTGATTTCCGTCTTAAATTAGGCGGATAAATCTTTTGAATTTCTTTCCACTTAATTTAAGCGGAAAACTATCTTATTACTGGGGATCGATCCTATACAACTGTTTGGTCTCTAGGCGAGTGCTTTTACCATCAAGCTATCGCTGTTGTCTGACGATAATTTTAAAATTTTTATTTTTAGTCGGTATGTTTACGAAAAAATTCACATTAAAATGAAATGAAGCTCACCTTAAATTTAACAGAATTTAAGCGGATTCCACTTATTTTAAGCGGAAATTCTATTGTTTTAAGGTGGTGGGATTTAAAGTGGGCATCATCTTAGTTTCAGGAGCCCTTTTACTCTCCGTACATTAAAAGTATGTTTGGTCGCCAGGGAGTCATCTACCTACGATTAGAAAGATAGTGTCACAACTCAAACAATACGATTTTTCAGGAGAAGTTATATAAGAAAAACATAAAAAAAATTAAGAGAATAAAGATAAATTTGTTAAGGGGGAAATCCCTCTGGAATTTTTTATTTTTGCATTATTTTTTTTGCGTACTAAATTTATTTATCAACCGAAGAAACTATTTTCAGTGGTCTTAGCCTTAAATGAAGCCTCAAAAGTGCCTAGATAGTCCCGAAACCAATGCGCTCCGAACCTACCATAGTACGAAAACGAAAACTTTAAACGCATTTTTTTCGAAACTAGTTTTTTTCCGCGCCGTGCAATGTTACTCAAAAACTAATGAAGCTATCGACTTGAAATTTGAAGCAAATTACTCCTTAACTTATTGGCCTCAACATGAACCTAAAAGTTGAATAAAATTTTTACAGTAAATATTTTTTTTAACTACTTCTTTGTAAAAAAAACATGGTTTTTTTCGTTTTTTTGATTTCTAATTTTTATTTTTCATTAAAAAAAATTAATTTAGGTTCATGCAATGCGTACTAATATCATCTAACGGAAAAAAAATTCCTTTTTGATTTAAGATGATTTCCTGGACCTGTGCATTGCACGGCGTAAACTAGAGGCCTCAATTTTGAAAGGCTCCAGAGCCGCCATTTTGTTATTTTTTCATTTCAAAAAAAAATGTTTCAATACTTAATAATGTCAGTAATATCTTGTCTTTTTCCAAATTTCAATAAGTGCTTTCAGTTTTTCATAAAAAAATATTGAAAAAGGTGTCGTCCAGAGGGATTTTTATTATTATTATTATTTTCTTCTGCTCTCTTGCGACGAGTTTTGCAGATAGAATCATGCCATTTAGTACGAAATAGCTGTAACTTTGTGTCTATGTTGATGGAAAGTTCAGTCGCCAACCATGTAGTTAACAGATTTTTGCTGTAAATTATATTTAAGCGAATCACCTTCAAAGATTTTATAGAATGCATATGAAGTGTTATTTGAAAATCAATCGATTCATTGCTCCTGTAAAGCTGATATAAAGTACTTCATAGAACATTTATACCAGCTTTTACTACATTAACATCTTGTAGGAGCAAGGCCTCTTTAATTGAATAAATTTAGCAGAAATTAAGCAGAGGAGGGTTATATTTTCGTACCACCACCACAAAAATTATGTTCAATACCAATATTAAGACCCATTGAATCTTCCATACACAAAGGCCTTGGACATAACCTCCTTAGATACGCTCATGGTATGGATGTACTTGTTCTTGTACCAAGAGTATATTGTTTTGTGCAGCACCATTCAATATGTTTAACGAGTTGTGAAATATTATTAACAAACCATACTGCTGCAACAATAAATTCACATTTTCTATATAGCTGGAGTTGTTGGACCTTTAGATTTTGTATTATAGTGTATTTGCTCTAAGGCACAAAAGTGCACACATGAATGGTGGCAAATCGTTTATCTATCGCATAGTGTGTGTTTTTTTTTCTCATTTTCTTTTGTTATAAATGCGGCGAATTCGTTTCGTTTTATTATTTATAACAACAAGAAGGAAAAAAGCAACCAACAACAACAAAAAATCTCTCTTCAAGATGCTCTGCAGGCTATTTGAAATTGTTATTGAATACAAGCAGCTTCAACACCAAGATACTAGGCAAGGAGACTCCTTTCATTAATAGATGTGTGCAATTGATTCGATGCTATGCCAGCAGCATTATGCACCAACCAATCAAAGTCTATAAGCTACGCTAATGTGCGATTATATCTGCGGCGAACACAGTTATTATAGCAAGTTAGCAGAGTTTATAGCAAAAAAAAAAGTGGACTTTTTGGGAGTGGCTGGTAGCTAGTTTGTTGGTCTATAAAAAAAACACAACGAATAACGTTGTTTGAAGATCCTTGTCAATTCGTTTGAGTGTTTTTTTTGTTTTCTTCACCAGCAGCTAAAGGTACTGCATCAAACGGTAGCTCATAGAGAGGAAGCAAAATACTTGAATGAAGTGCAATGATCGAGTTTGACACATGCGACAAGGATGGGACAGAAAATTAAAATTCAACTTAAGTGGCAGTTAAAAAAAAAAAACGTCTTTCTTTGTTGTCAATCAATCATTTTTCATTTTCAACTACACATAACACACTTCATTCTACAACACAGACAGATTGAAATTCCCTTTAAATACTTGAACAATCGGTTTTAAATTTGAAATATGTCATCATTCCAATTTGGGATGTGATTAATAAATCAGCATGAATTGCCTCCCATAACGTGTACTACATGAGTTTTAGGGAAAAATTAACATCTGTCAATTAAAATATACACACATCACATCGACCATCAACTATAACAGCAGCCAGTAGCAGCTCAGCAACAGCTATGCTATACAACACCACATACGAAACCACTCATGAATGTCATTCGAAATTTTCAGTAATCACGTCAAAAGCACACACGCACCTCATCATCACGTCTCCATATAGCCTCCACCAGTTTTGCCTTTCGAAAATGACAGAAATAATACAAAATGTCAAAAAGGGTGGTGATGGTGGATGATGGTGAATATAATATTATATATTGTGTGTGTCAAGTCAAATTCAAAGGCTATAGTGTGTACGTAGAGGTGAGAGGAGTGACCTTGTCTGATTGACAGAGTAATTCGGTTTGAAAGGAATTTCAATCTTTTGTCGCCATTAACGACAACAACAACAACCGAAAGATATTTATTAGTTGTTTTGTGTTTTTCTTTTATGTACGAGTATGTCTTGGATGATTTTCTCATCATTATTTAATATAGGAAGAACAGATTGTTGATTTGGTTTTTGGCCAGGATACAGGATACAGGAAGTCACATCAATTATTTTAATTGTATTGTTTGAACAATTTTTGTCGAAATTTTAATTGAAGTTTATTTCTCAAGATAGCTCAGGGAAATTAGTCAAAATATGGGCATGAAATCGCATTTTTCGCGGGACAAAATTTTTTTCATGGAATGTGTTCGGGTGGTTGTCCTTATCATAAAAGTCAATTTGTTGGGAAAATTGGAGGTTGGGAACAGCCGCCATCTTGGAAAAGAGATTGGTATCGTTTTTATTGAATAGCTCCATTGTTATTCATTTTAACAAAAAATGACAAAGGTAAGACTTATTAACAATAAAATTATCTAAAAAATGATATACAAAACAATTCCGTGAGTTGATTAAATAAAATTTTATAGTTGGTCAAAGTGCGGGTTTGTATCGCAAGGTTGGGACAAAATGACATTTGTTCATATATCTGACGAACTTTTGATTTGTTTGGATAATTCTTCAAGAAGGAATTATAGTACTTATAATTACCTATTAAATGAGCCCACAATTGTTATTGTAACCATCGTATTGTAGAAGTAATCTTACTCCGAAACTCTCCATGTACTAGTTAAAAGTGAGAAAAAAGCTAGTTTTTTGCTAGAAGGCCTAGAAAATTTTGGGAGTAGAGGTATAACCAAAATAATAAGTACGCAGTTTTGCAGCCATACGCTTGTCAATGTCGATTTCAAAGGTCTGACAACTCTAATTTTGTGCTTTATACGGTTTTTGGGGGGTTAAATAAGGTAAGTTTTCCAGTTAACGTGAATACGCTAAATTTATACTATTTGAAATTATAAATATACAAGCTGATGCTCTATTATTTTTCCTAAATCTGGACACCTCAATCTTGGCTATGGGGTTAATAGAACTCACGATATAGGCTTTTTTAACTAACCATATCAGGCTTTTCAATTCAAATAAACAAACAAAAATCTAAACAAAATAGCCTCTAAAACATAATCGTATAAACGGCTTATATCTTAAGTTCTATTGGTCACATCCTCAAGATTGGGGTGTCTAGATTTACGAAAAATAATAGAGCATCAGCTTGTATATTTATAATTTCAAATAGTATAAATTTAGCGTATTCACGTTAACTGGAAAACTTACCTTATTTAACCCCCCAAAAAACGTATAAAGCACAAAATTAGAGTTGTCAGACCTTTGAAATCGACATTGACAAGCGTATGGCTGCAAAACTGCGTACTTATATTTTGGTTATACCTCTACTCCCAAAATTTTCTAGGCCTTCTAGCAAAAAACTAGCTTTTTTCTCACTTTTAATTAGTACATGGAGAGTTTCGGAGTAAGATTACTTCTACAATACGATTGTTACAGTAACAATTGTGGGCTCATTTAATAGGTAATTATAAGTACTATAATTCATTCTTGAAGAATTATCCAAACAAATCAAAAGTTCGTCAGATATATGAACAAATGTCATTTTGTCCCAACCTTGCGATACAAACCCGCACTTTGACCAACTATAAAATTTTATTTAATCAACTCACGGAATTGTTTTGTATATCATTTTTTAGATAATTTTATTGTTAATAAGTCTTACCTTTGTCATTTTTTGTTAAAATGAATAACAATGGAGCTATTCAATAAAAAAGATACCAATCTCTTTTCCAAGATGGCGGCTGTTCCCAACCTCCAATTTTCCCAACAAATTGACTTTTATGATAAGGACAACCACCCGAACACATTCCATGAAAAAAATTTTGTCCCGCGAAAAATGCGATTTAAATTACTAATTTCCCTGGGCTAAGAGAGAAAGATATTGTTTGTGAAGGAAATTTGTTGAAGTGAGTTTCTTGCGTCAGAAGTGGGATTTATTTTGTTTTAATTGTGTTTTCATTGGTATTTCAAACAAAAATTTGTTTAACACTGTTGACTTCGACATATATTTTTTGAAAAGTTGAAAAGCATAAGTATATTGAGAAAGTGGATGTTTTGTTTACTTTAGGACACCACAGGCGCTCATTTAAGTCCCTCTGGATGTTTTTGAAAGAATTTGTTGCAGGTTTTTTTGAAAATTTACAATTTAACTGCGTTCTCATTGCATGAGCCAAGTTGGATGAACAAAAGCAGAGTTTAAGTTCTCAAGAACAAAAAAGTCGGTTACCTAGTAATACATAGAACCTACACAGAGAAAAATAAAAAAAATCATGTGTGCAATTCACCTTAAAAAATCATTTTTCTTGCAAAAATTGAAAAAAATCTAAATTTTTTTCTCATCACCTTTAAATCCATTTTTTTATATGACAACCTATAATAAATTTTATATCCTCTGAAAGCTTATTATTTCACCTTTTATATGACGCTTCAATCATATTTCTACCATGTCTACAAAAAAATTGATAATTTTTTAAAGCCAACCATGTCGAAATTTCAAACTGAGATTACGGAACTTTTTACACTGGTGTGGGGGTGGCTGGTCATCGGAAACAGATGATACCTCTATGCTAAGAGGTATTTTTCAAGATTGTGTAACTTGAAGAGCACGTTCCGTTATGTGTTCAAATGAAAGGTAATATTTTATCAGCATGCGTATCAAAGTTAAATAAAATTTGTATGTGCTCTAGATATAACGTGTTTAAGAACGTCTTTTCACCGTTATCTCAGAATTTTGAATATGAAATTAATTGAAATTCTGCACAATCATAGTTTATTTGAATACCTAAATCACTACGATACTAAAGAAGTTTTCACTTCAAAAACCAAGGTAAAATCATAGGGAAAAATTGATGTTTTTTAAAATAATAATTCTCAACCTTTTATTTTGTTTTTTTTTTTTCAATTCGATTTGTACTGGTTTCGTTTTAAAATGACATGAATTATACTTTTTTTGTTCTGAACAATGTAAGAACAAGATGTTTTAGTTTTGATTCAACATGAAACTCGGTATTTACATTTTAAAACAAAAGGAGTTCCCTTTTGAATTGAAAATCATTTCTACTTCTTCGGCTAAAAAAAAAATTTGAGAATAAAAGCAAAATTTAAACAACCATCTTCATTTATTGATTTGTTGCTCGGAAGCAAAAGGGAAGTGCACAGAGAAGATAGAAAAGTGCAAATGTGGCGTAGTGTTTTTTTTTAGATACATAAAAAAAGTTGTTTTAACAGGAACAAAATGTTGTCTTAATAGGAATGGAATCCTTTCAATATAATCGGAAACACCTATGGAGCAAAATCATTTGTAAAATTATGATGAATCATGTATATTTTTAATGATTTTACCATATTTTTTTTCTGTGTGTACTGTTTGTGAAGGAAACCTGTTGATGTGAGCTTTTTGCGTCGTTATAATAATCGTGTTTTCGTGATATTTCAAAAACAGTCAACAGTCAACTGGATTGGATTTGTTCCTTGTTAAAATCTACTAACTCTCAAACTGGAAGCATTAAACAAAATGCGCTACATCTTTGAGAAAAAAAGAAGAAGAGAAAAGTTTTCATTCAAAAGTGCATGTTTAAAAAGATTTTATTTTTTTATTCTGATAAGAAAACAAAAAGGTTTTCCTAGATATCATAAAATCTATGAGTTTTCTGGCAAACTTGTGAACAGCATTTTTGTTCAATATTGGTTTCTTCATAAAAATAAGTTTATAAAACACTATGTTTATAACACATTTATCGAAGAAAATCGGCCCTAAAGTCAAAAATTATCATGGGTAAGAAAAAAATAATTCCCTTTAAAAATTAATGTCTGGGCAAAAAAAAGATGTTAACATTTTTTAAATGCAGTTACAAAGAATAGCATTTCTTCTAAAAATCAAGACATTAATGAAGTTTCTATCATAAGTATTAACGGAGTTATTAACATTAACATGAGTAAAGGCATTCCAAAGTAAGAGTTTTCTTAAATCATCGATAAAGGGTATCAACTTTGCAGATAGAGAGTTACTGTAGAACAATTTTTTTCTTAGAATACATATGCCCAAGAATCATCCCTCAAAATGTTCTTATCTCATTCCGGAACATCCAAATTTAACACCTTAAATGAAGAATGAAAAACATTATATTAGTTCTATTATTTCTTCAGTTATATTTTATTTTAATTTAATCGTTGTAGTTTTTCTACAGAAAAAAAGTTACGCATACGCCACCGTGACCTGCGAAAATTTCGATATGCAACTTGAATGACCCTCTCTACAAAAAAATATTTCTTTAAAAGTTATTTTATTTATTTCCAAGATCCCAAAAAAAAAAAATTGATTTGAAACATTTTGAAAAAGGTCTAGTGTATATTTCACAACAATTACTGTTTGGTGTTGAAAACACTTTTTATGATTCCAAACTTTTCCAATTAAGAGAAACATATAAGCACTCATGTAACAGTTTATTAAGAAGACTTAAGCATTTAAACAAATTGGCGTTACTAGTAACTTTTCTTAAGAAACAAATTAGAAATACTTTTGCCTTACACAAATTATAATCTAGTTGAATTGTATGCTAAACCTAAAGAAAAATAAAAAAAACAAAAACAAAAAACCATTACGTAGACTTTTGTCAAAAATATTTTAATCAAAACAAAGCCTATTTGGTCTTAAAAAAATAAACTCCATTGTTCATAACTACCACTTATGTCTTCTCTTTTGAAGCTTAAAATCACATCATTAGGTTAAGTCTCTAAAAAAATATACACATAAATATATAATTGACCAGCAGCGCCAAACCAATATAATTATTTGGGTACAATAATATAATTTATTCAAAAATCTAGATAAGTAGGTAAAATGTCATAAATATAAAGCCAAAAGCTTAAAACTGTCAACTCGAAGCGCAAGCTCCTATCAGGGTTATGCCTATTAAAATAGAATCACAAAAGCCTAGACTATAGCCAATGTCGAAACAATTACATAAATCATTAGTAATCATAATAAAAAGACAAAAACTAAAATACTCGTAATTCCCTTTGCTTTTGGAAAAATCTTCTCAGCCTTGAAGGGAATTTACATGTAAAAGTAAGCGCAGCTTATAACTTATAGTTTTAAGTTACATAAATACCATTATCATCAAAAATCTTTGTATCACATCAATCAACGACTTATTTTTTTTTTTTAGGAATAAAAAAACCTTTATTTTTTTTATCTTTTAATTCCATTTCTTTATTTCTGTGCCAAGAACATTTTGTCATTTTAAATCCTTTTTTTTTAGAATGAGACGGTATTATTGTGTTGTATACATTAATTTCTGAAGATCTGTCTGCTTGTCACGTTTCATGTACGCAATTTATAAAATTAATCAAAATTCATGTCGATCCTTTAGACTTGTGTTTTCTTTCTTCAATTTCGTTGTTTTTTTTATGTTTTGTATTTAATCACTTCTTGTTAAACAAGTTCGTTGGAATTTTTTTTTTCTTTAATTCAAAACTTTAAAAAATTTAAAATGAGAAACGGCACGACAATTTGTAAGTAGTGCATGTCATGTCCAAGTTGTCATAAATATTTATATAAAAAAAAAACCTTTTCGACTTTTATTTTCTTTTTTTTTTTTTTGTGTCTTTTGATTTTAATCGCTCAGTTTGGATCTTTTATTCATTGTCCTGTGCCAATCATCTTTGGTTAACATTGTTGACATAGTTGGGTGAGTCAGTGGCTGTATTAAATTTCTCGCCTAGGCTCAAACATAGGAAATATCCTTTCCTTAAGGTTCAAGTGATATAAGACAACATACAAAAAAAAAAAAACGAAAAAAAGAAAAACTCGCGCTCTAGTAACTTTTATATCCAACATAATTTTTATCGATTTAGTTTCTTGTCTCTCTAGTGGAGCACACATATCTTTCTACCAACTTGTACTGATGAATGAACCTCGTTTTCTGGCCAGGCCATTACTTGCAAGTATCCCAGTTTGTTGAGTAGCGGCTGTAAAATGTGAAAAAGGTATGACTTAGTCGCAAGGACTTGGGCATAAGAATTTTTTTTTAACTTCGAAGAAATTCTTCGCAAGAGTATTTTTGAAAGGCAGGTTATTTATTCAACCGTGACAATTGTCAAACGACAACGCTGTACAGTGCACTACTCTACGCAGGTTTACTTAGCACAATTGAACTTGCGGAAACTCATATCAAAAAATCAGTTAAGTTCAGATCAGTTAACTTCTCATCAGTTTAATTCATTTAAGTTCAATTAAGTTTAGTTTAGTTCAATTCAGTTCACTTCACTTCACTTCACTTCACTTCACTTCACTTCACTTCACTTCACTTCACTTCACTTCACTTCACTTCACTTCACTTCACTTCACTTCACTTCACTTCACTTCACTTCACTTCACTTCACTTCACTTCACTTCACTTCACTTCACTTCACTTCACTTCACTTCACTTCACTTCACTTCACTTCACTTCACTTCACTTCACTTCACTTCACTTCACTTCACTTCACTTCACTTCACTTCACTTCACTTCACTTCACTTCACTTCAGTTCAGTTCAGTTCAGTTCAGTCAGTTCCGTTCCGTTCCGTTCAGTTCAGTTCAGTTCAGTTCAGTTCAGTTTAGTTTAGTTTAGTTTAGTTTAGTTTAGTTTAGTTTAGTTTAGTTTAGTTTAGTTTAGTTTAGTTTAGTTTAGTTTAGTTCAGTTCCGTTCAGTTCAGTTCAGTTCAGTTCCGTTCAGTTCAGTTCACTTCACTTGACTTCAGTTCAGTTCAGTTCAGTTCAGTTCCGTTCAGTTCAGTTCAGTTCAATTCAGTTCAGTACAATCTAGTTTAGTTCATATCAGTTCAATTCAGTTCAGTTCAATTCTGTTCATTTCATTTCAGCTCAGCTTAGTTATGTAAGTTCAGTGATTGTTCACATTAGATCTTTCCAATTCAGTAGAGCTCAATTCAGTTCAGTTCAGTACAATCCAGTTTAATTCATATCAGTTCAATTCAGTTCAACTTAATTCAGTTTATTTCGGCTTTAATCAGTTCATTTCAATTAAATTCAGCGTAGTTCAGTGAATCCTCTAAAGAAACTTTTTCTTTTATACCAATACGTGCCCTTAAGACCCAAGTCAAAAAGTACTAAAACCCAGAAAGCCTTTTTGTTCCTTTTGAAGACATTTTTTCTATCCTCTTTTTTTTTTTTTTGCTTTTATTCCATGTTTGCTGTTTTACTGATTGCGTTTGAGGTCCACGTCATTGGAACCCCACGTCTTCCTGTTATAGTTTGGTAGTCAACGTTGTTGCTGTTTGTCGTCGTTGTCGTTGTCGTGGTTCACCCATTCACCAGACGACCCGTCTTCTCGGGAATATAGCTTTACAAGGCAGGCAGGCATTCAGCATCAACCTAACCAAAGACCAGTTTAAAGTCTTTCTCTTTTGCTGTGCGCGAAGTTCAAAGATTAATTTCATTTCTTCTCCAAATGGATTTGTTGCAGCAGCAGCAGCACGTTGGCCGAGTTCGAGTTCGTTTCGTCTTTTTTCCCAAATAGCTTAGCTATAACTGTCGGTGTTCGTCTTAGTCTTGGTCCTCTTTGGAACTTTGGAGTTTTATGTTCTGCACGATGCTCATTTCGTATTCGAGTGCCTTTGTCAACATCAACCAGGAGTTGTTTGTTGTTCTTGTATATTTGTTACCATCAATAGGAGACAGACCATTCTAATAGTTTACGTATATACGATTACTGGTTTAACTTATACATTTATACCCATCGTCATCATCATCATCATATTGCTGCAAAAAGTATCTTCTTCTTTTACCTTTTCCATACCTACTCTTTTATTTTTACTTTTGAATGAACTTCACTTCCATATTGCAAAAGTTCCATCAGGTACATTTACAGACTAACTCAAAAGTTCTATAATTTAAGTAGGAATACAAACAAAACAAAAAAAAAATAAAAAAAAGAAGTAGCTATAGGAAATTGCTACTGTGCTGGAATTTCAAATGAAATGTTGACAGAAATATAAAAAGGCCAGAAGTAGAAGAAGGGATTGGTTTATGTTTGCATATTTCATGTAAATTTCATTTATAAAACTGGCCAACTTCCGATAGATATATTCATAACAAACTTTCGCTCTAGATACGTTAGATATAGTCACATGCATATAGACATTCACATAAAAAAGAGAATTGCCTCAAATTAAGTTCAAAACTTTTGCTTCACCGGTTTTATTTGTTTTATTCTTCAAGGACGAAATAAACAAAACAAAAAAATATTTTCCCATCTTATCGCATGTGAGTTGACAGTGAACATTGCCCTTTTTTTAGAAAAAAAAAATGCACAGGGTCTGGCTCTCTCTGGTTCACCTTGGCAAGCTAGGTACACCCCAGAGCTATAGTGGTTATAGTATAGCTATACACAATTTGACCTCTTAAGCTAACTATAACTATATTAAAAACTAGGAAAAGGGTCTGTAAATCAACTTGCCATGTAAAAAAATGGAGGAAAAAGTAAATCAAATAACATTTACGATGATGACTCTTGTTGTTGTTGCAATAAAAACTAGGTTATGTCGGTTTTACTTGAACTTTTTCTAATTGAGTGAGATTGTGGGCTTGTTTGACCTAAGATCATATATGTTTCATATGAATATGTAGTTATATTTGTTCAGTTGAAATGGTTGGAGAATTTTGTTAGACTTGATTCAAGTGGCTGAGAAAAAAATATTAAAAATTACATTCCAATGTTGACGAGAAAAAAGGTAGTTTAACTTTTTCTTTCCGAAAACTCTGGGTGTAAATCATAAAATGTCATTAAACTAAATGATGGTGATTGAGTGGTTCTACATTATTCTTGAACAGAAGTTATTATACAGAAGGGGAAGTTGTTGATGTATTTTTTTTTTTTTTACTGAATAAGTAAGCTACTCTTTCTTTGGACTGATTCGAATGTTATAAGAAAATGGTTTAAAAATATAGTTGGTACTAGGGAACTAACTAAAAAAAAAAAACAATATTTAAGAACCCAAAAGTAAGCTGTGCTAGAAAGTTTATGGGAGAAAAAAAGACAGAAATTATTTTTTGGGAACGGCAAAGCCGAAATAAACATTTACCCCAAGGAAAATTGGCAAATTCCATTCCTGCATTACGATAGCATTTTATATTTTTTTTTTTTTTACATTTTATTGTTTTGTTTTAGTAAAAAGAATTTAGGTGTCATTTAATATATTTTATATAATGCATGGTTTAACTCGCCATAAAAAATTCAATTAAGGAGACAATTTGTTTTATGGCATACGTAAAACAAGTAATTTGGGATTTTCGCAATTAAACAAACCGGTTTTTTAATTCTAAATATTTTTTTTTTTTCAAAATTGACTAAGGAATTTTTAGTACGCAATGTTTTAATAATAATAAGGCTTCAATTTTCAAATTCTTCGTGCACAAAACATGCTAATCTCTCTTCAAAGATTTTCCATTGAATTTATTCAGAATTTCTAGGACACAAAGCTGATATGGGAATACGCCAAATTGTCTTTTCAAGATTTATTGACTTCGAGGAATAATTACGAGCAAAATTCTGTTAAAAATTTGTTTAATGTCAAAACTTTTTATTACTGGTGAGCAGATTGGTAATACACAATAGTAAAAAAAAAAAATAATAATTAATAAGTTTCTTCTCGTTTTTCAAAAAAGACCTTAAGTTTCAGACATTTATTAAAGTAACGCAAATGCCGATTGTTGGCTATTGACATTCGAATCATGTCAAATGAATTTTTTTAGAGATTTCTCACTTATGTATAGTTATTCATCTTCTGGAAAAAAATTAAGTGTGTCAGACCCCCCCCAAATACGAAAACTGAAAGAAAAGGGTTCAAAATATATGGCAAGATTTCACCCGGTGACAAAATTTTTGATTGTTAAATACATGACTTTTTACCAGTTTTAAATTATTTTGCCAGTAATCTTGATACGCACACCCTTTTGTTATATATCTTTAAAAAGGTAAGGAATCACTCTATCTATATCTATTAAATTCATTAAAATTGAACGCAGGGTTCAAAAGTTATAGCCAGATTTCTCGCGGTGGCAGCTTTTTTAAATGTTGAATGTATGACATTTTACCAGTTTTAAATTATTTTGGCAGCCATCATGACACGCAAGCTTTGAAATTATATATCAATGAAGAGGTAAATATTTATTCTATCTACTGCTATATTATTCATTAAAATCATAAGCGGGGTTAAAAAGCTATAGCTAGATGAAAACAAAAGTTTAACCAACAAAAATTCGTTTTGAGCAGAAACGACATAAGTCCAGCGACTTTAAAGTCTTAAAAACCCGCTAAGACTTGAAAAAAAGTTTATATTTTTAAGGTTTTTAAATGCGTCTTTAGCTAGATTATAACTCGGCATACTCTAAATTTGAAGTGTTGTGGAGTTTTAACATAAAAAACAGTTTTTTGTTGCTCCTGAAAAGTTAGTGCTCATGGACTTATGCTGTTTCTGAAATAAACGATTCAAATATTAGTTACAATAATTTCATTGTTTCTTCCTACTGTAAAAGCAAGTTTACACAGATAGAATATAACGCACGGACAACTTTACGTCTGGTTTATTTAAGCTTGTTTCTGATATATTTTACTATATTATGATAAAATAAACCTAGAGTAATGTAATTGTAATTCTGAGTCTATCTCGAGTCACAATGAATCCCGAACCGAACTACCTAGCAATTTACCGATTTAAAATACTTATAGCCGCTTGCTGAAACGAAACTCAAATAATTTAAGTAGAACGTAAATTCTTATTCCCTACTTTGTATATAAAGTTTAATGTAGCACTTAAATTCTTAAGTTTCGTTTGAGCAAACAGCTCTTAGAAGCTTTCCTAGAGCTAAAATTGAGATTTTTTGAAATAGGAATAAAAATAAGCTGTAGAAGTACCTAACTACGTGCTTTTTTTAAATTCAATGCTGAAACTAGGAAAACGTTTTTTTTTATTAAAAACAAAATTACAAAAACAAAAATTCAACAATAACTAATTTTAATTACTATAAACAATATTTTCAATGATTAAACTTCCTGCACAATGTTTCATTTGCAAGATTTTTTGATGGGATTATCAATAAATATAGATAATAATTCATTGAGTTAAGTTTTTCAAAGTCCTATTTTTGCGTTTTAGCTATTAATTTTTTCTGGTTTTTTAAGTATTTTCTTGGCTATTTTTACATATTAATTAACTTAACTTCAGCTGTACCACCGATTTCAGTGAACATTTGGTTTAAATATTTGAACAACTGACCTTTTGATTCTAAATTGGTGTTTAAACATCGAGTTTTTGCCTCAATTGTCACAAAAGCCCTTTTTAATTGTAACAACAACATTTTCTGACATAAATATTATCCATGAATACGAATATCACGAATATCTCAACAGTTTTATTCGGTTTTCACGTATCCAATTCTAATGTTAAGACAATACAATTTTATATCGATAGGATCTAGGACATACGGAATGTATTTACTTTGAACTCCTTTTATATCAACTAATTAAATTTCTGGGACTTTGTCCAGCACAGCTCTGAGCCCTGTGTGTAAAACTCATTGCATTTATAAATTAAATGGTGGGCAACTAATCCATTAACACCTAATTACACAAATTTTTAATTTTTTCGGAAGGACTTACACTTAAAGTAAATCTAAATACAAATGAATAAAATCATTTGCAATATTATATCTGAAACATTTTTATTATTTCAATTTGTATGTTTGAATGAATTTTCACCCGCATTTTAACCTTTTTGTTAAATGATATATTTCATCTAATTTTGTATTTAAATAAATTTAATTTATCAAAGCATTTCTACCTGGATTATTTCTAATATATGTATAAATATTTAAACTCATAATACTGGCCCATAAAAAATTCAATACTTCCATTCTAAAAAAAAATCAAACAAAAAAAATTTGTTCACACATAACAATATCAATATTAGAGCATTCCTAAAATTATAAAAGTTTCAAATTTCGTTGAGAGACACAAAAAAAAAATAATAAATTTATGATGGAAATCCATCAGATCCATAATAAAACGAGAGATATATAAATTTAATAATGTTGACGAACAGAAACAAAAAAACCCTCATTAATAACACACAATAATTTCACACCAATCTTCTTGATTTGTATTAAAATATGCAACAGCTCATATAAGACTGTCTGCATTCCATCAAACTCCAAAAACCTAAAAAAAAAATAATTCAACTGAAAAAGAAAAACCTTGGGAATGTTTCAAAGAATTTTTTCGCCTCCCTCTCAATACCAAAACCAACAACTGTCAAATATCATAAAATATACTTTTTTCTTCTCATATAAAAGAACAACAAAATAGGAAAATAAGCGTTCTAGAACTTCATACGAATGTCTGTATGTGATGTTGAAAAACGTTTAAAAAATGCATATATCGTATAGAGGGGTCGTATGTATGTATTTAGTTGCATATCTTGGTGTGAGATCTTCCGTGTTGAGCGTTTTATAGTTTCTCACATCCTGTTCTTTTTTGTTGTTTGTTTGTATGTGCATTGACACGGTTCTTCTGGGAAATTCTCTCCTTTCTTATTTTTTGTTATAATGCATCATCATCAGGAATGCAATCGTTTGATGAAAAAGAAAGACAGAAGGAAGAAAAAAAACAGTGTTTCCCCATCCGACACCTGTTTTGGTGGATGATTGTTTGTTTATTTAAATGTTGCAATTAGAGTAAATGATGATGCGATGTCTGACATACAAAACAAATGACACAAAAAATGACAAAAAAAAATATCCTGGTTTGGAGCATAAGGGCGGGGTAAACAATTCATCTCGCCTGCGTATGATGGCTTTTTAATGCGTCCCCCCATAGAGAAAAAATTTGCGATACTTTTCTTTCACCGGCGCCGCCAGAGTATACAGTGGCACAAAATTGACATCTTTGCAGCAGTTTATTTAAAATTTTAAACATTGTTAATTAAACCTATCGCTGTAGCTCAAATTTGCTATGCCCGAAATCCAGAGACTCAAAATTAAGAAAGACTGAAATTCAGAAAAATTTCAATCCAGATCCAGATCATCGGAAATTTCTATCCCGAAAAAGTCAAAATTTCAAAAACCCGAAATTCCAAAAATGCAAAAAAAAATTGCTGAAAGTCAGGCAAATCGAACATTTGAGCGTAAAAATAATATCAAAACTTGCAAAGTTATTTGTAAAGTTTCTAGAAATTTCAGAAAATCTTAGTGTTCAAAAACCATGTCCACAAAAATTTTAATTTGAAACCAATGTGTCAATGTTATGTGAACCTAAAAATCCAAAAACCAGAAAATTCAACAACAAATTTACGAAACTCTAAAATCCCCGAATGGAAAATTTCTAAAACTCGCAAGCTCGAAAATCCATTAACTGTTTAATTTTAGAGAAACTGAATTGAACTGCTAAAAATAAAGAAAGTCCAGAATTAAAATCTATATCGGACAACTATAACCCATTAAACCAGAAAACCGATAGACTCGCAAAACCCAAGAAGTTTAAAGTCCGAAGTCCAGAAAATCCAACCCAAAACTCCAAAGATACTATAAGATCTCCGAATCCAAAATCTAAAAAATTCAAAAAGTAAACAATCCGAAAAAAATCTTCAAATCCGAAATTCCAAAAGTCAAAAACCTCAAAAACCCAATATTCCAAAAAATGTTCACTTCCGAAACCCAAAATCTTGTATAACAAAATGTTTTAAAATTTTCTAGTCACGAAATCTAAAATATCAAACTTCAAAATCCCAAAAACCCAGAAATCCTGTAGCTGAAATTGAAATTAAACAAAAACATTAAATTCTGGGAACATCAAATACCTAAAAACCCGAAATTTTCACTCCTCAAACCAATAAAATTTAAAAAAGCAGGTATTCGTAAAAACTTCTAATTAAACCCCGAATCTTAAAAAACCGGGTGTAAGGACAAATAGGGGTTTAAGGACATACAATTTTCTTTCTTTTTTCGTCGGGATTCTTACCCGTATAAACATTTGACCCATTTTTGATTTCTAAAGTTTTCATCTTAAAGGACATTCAACCCCACTGTCACGCCGATAAGGCGTAGATATCTCAAAAGAAAAATGTGATTTCCCCAAGAATTTAAGGATGACGATATGCCGAGACACACACACACCGCTTTAACCATATCTGTAGCTCCTCATTTATCAAAACATTAAATTCAAGGAAGATTCTTAGATTTATTTTTTTCACTGTGTTGTTTTTTCTTGTTTTTTTTTTTTTTGTTAAAGTTCTAAAAATGGCAGTCGACATAAAATGCCGTCCATGTCCCGTCCCGGCCATAATACCTAAACAACACCCGCAGGCTAATTTACTTGCCTACTACCTGGATATGACTTATGACCTCCGTGTATATCATCTGATGATGGTTCGTTATAGATACTATAGAAAATATACTTTTTTTTTGTTGTTGGCATTTTTTTTTGCTGCTAAACACCCCAAAGGTAAATGGTTTTACAAGATTTAGACAAAACTGAACACGAGGGGATATTATCTTTCCATTTTTTGTCCATACTGTAGGTAGGTTTTTTTTTTTTTGTTCCTTTACTCGCACTGATGATGTTCATTTTTCCGTCCGTCCGACCGTCTGTCTGTTTTCTTTTTGAAGAACTGGAATTGTAGGCAGGTACACGCACAAACATTAGTAATTATATATCATAAGAGCTGAGATACATCTCAAAGATATGAAATATGAAAACAAAAAAAAACAAGATAAATAACTTAACAAGAAAAAATGCAGGCACGTAAAGGTAGGTATGAATGTGGGTAAGATAGGTAGGTACCTTTCGTCCGATAAAATGAGTAACTTGTTGTTTTTTGTGTTGTTGTTTTTTTTGTTTACTGGATTCTCCATTAAAACATTGTTCTTTTCACTCATGTGACCAGAATTCCAAAATAATGTTGAAGAAAGAACAACAAAAAAATGACAAAACAAAAAAAAATCGATGTGAAGCGCCAAACCTTGAAGGAAGGTTAAATTGGTGATGTTCGACAATTTTCTTCTTATATATATTTTTTTTTTGCTGACAAACTTTAAGTATTGTCACAAGGATGTGTGTGCCTTCAAACATTTTATTGCTAGCAAATAAATTGCGACAGTTGCAGGACGAATGCCGAATAACATCAGACCGAAAGATTTTGTTCTTCCTTTACTTCCTGACTCGCTTTTCTTTTCAATTTGTGAAAGGAAGAAAAATAATAAAAAAAAAAGTAACGAATTGAAAATAACAAAAATCTGAGATAGAAAAATCGTACACCCAGGATACCCCCGGATAGAAGAAAAAAAAAAAAGGGATGTCGTCTTTTAGTAGAAAGATTTGTTGAAAAATCTGTGGGAAATCTTTACGTCGTCGTTATACGCTCCATCCCGTTGGGCGATTCAGGATGTCGAATATATAGACTGTGTTGTTGTCGTCATCGTATAGTCGTCTGCCATTAAGTGCCAGCGGAAGTAATGAATAACGATATCCCCACCACCATTTTTTCGTTTCCAACTACCCCCTCTCTACCACCCCCAAAACACTCTATAAATTATTATATTGTATGTGTGTATTTGTTTTTGATATAATAAATCTCTAAAGAGATACTTAAAGCGATGATTAGGCAGATGAAATATTTTATTTTATTTCTCATAATTTTTTTTTCTTTTTCTTTTCATTTGCAGAGACCTCCAAGGAAATAATATCACAGTGATATTTGAGTCAGATTTCCAGCACTTGACCAAACTGCGAATATTGTAAGTATCTACTCTATTTTGGTGGGGATTTTTGAATAAAAATTTAATTTGACTTGAATGGAATTATATTCTATATTTGAATGTTGTATAGTATAGCCTGATGATGGCTGAAGTGGCTTTTAAATTTGATTTTTTTTTTTTATTTCTTCTTTCACAAATAATAGTCTATTTAATAGACCCGAGCTCCAGAGCAAAAATAGAACAAATTCGTTCAAGACTTTTTATTGGCGATTATGGTTCCTTGGCATACAAGAATACTCCAGCCAAAAGTGCTACTAAATCCATTGGTGCATTTCTGAGAAAACGGCAACACTGGTCGGTTTTCAGTTTTTTTGATTTAACTCGAAAACCAAGCCTGACTTTGAAATTGTTCAAAGACACTTTTCATAGCAAATTAAATTTTCTGTCAAGTTAAGATGGTTAAAAAATTTTAAAAATTATTTTTGACTAAAATTCTAACCTAAAATCAAAGAAAAAAAAGTTAAAAAATTGACAATTTTATTTTTTTTTACTAAATCAAGGGGCATTATGTGTCTGTAGCCGGGACGTCCAAACTTTGTACTAATGAAATAAAGTAGAGGTAAAATCCTTTGATAATACGTAATTTTTAATTTTTTTTGTCAAGAAACAACTTAAATGTACCTATTCAAAAACTAGCACTTTTTCTAAATTTTTGACTTTTTTAGTGAAAAGCAAGTTTTTAAAACTCGATAAAATCCTATTAATTGGTAACTTTTAGACTTTTAAAGTAAACATACTTCGAGGGATTGATTTAATATAAACTAAATATGACAAACAAAAAAATTTATTTGCATCCTTATGGCCTTTTGTGCAATTTTGTGTATGTGCATTTTTATAAATACGGGTCGAATGGATGGACGGAGAGCCATTAGCTTTGGTCTATTGCATAGAAGAACATTTAATACCAACTCATTTACTGTTTTCAATGGCCTGAAAAACAATTCTTGTAAAATCCGCGACCAACGAAAAGTTTCTCTTGAAAAACGAAAAAAATACTGTAATGAGTTTGAAACAAAATAGCTCAGGCAAATTAGTAAATCAAATTGCACTTTTCGCGGGACAAATTTTTTTCATGGAACGTGTTTAGGTGAATGTCCTTATCGTAAAAGTGAATTTTTTGGGATGATAAGATATCGGGAACAGCCGCCATCTTGGAAAAGAGGTTGGTGCCGTTTTTATTTTATAACTCCATTTTTACTCATTTAAACCAAAAATGTCCGAGGATAGACTTATTCACAATTAAATTATCTAAAAAATGATATACAAATGAATTCCGTGAGTTAGTTAAATTCAATTTTATAGTCGGTCAAAGTCCAAATTCTTCTCGCAAGGTTAAGACAATATGATATTTTTTCAAATATCTGAAGAACTTTTGATTTGTTTGGGATTTTCTTCAAGAATGAATTATAGCACTTTTGATTATCTATAAAATGAGCCCTTTATCTAAACTGTAACCAACATAATGTATAAGCCATCTAACGTCGAAGTTCACATTCTACTAGTCAAAAGTGAGAAAATAACAAGTTTTCTTCTATTAGACCGAGCAAATTTTTGAAGTGGAGGTATAACCAAAATATAAGTAAACAGTTTTTTAACTATATTCGTCTAAATATTGAATTCAAAGTTTGAAATCTTTAATGTTAACCTTTATATGGTTTTCGAGGTTTTAAATGAAGTGAATTTTCCAATTAACGTGAATAAGCTAAAGTGACACTATTTAAGATTCTAAATATAAGAACTGATGCCCTGTCATTTTTCCAAAACATGAACACCTCAATCTCAGCATTACGATAAGTATAACTCAAGATATGAGGTGTGTAAGCCGTTACCTTTTCGAGACTATTGTGTTTAATTTTTGATTGTTTATTTGAACTATTGAAATCCCAAATAAGTTCAGTTAAAAAATCGTATATCATGACCTCGACGTTTGGTTGCTTCTACAATGTGATGGTTACAAAAACAATAAAGGGTTCATTTCATAGATAATTAAAAGTGCTATAATTCATTCTTGAAGAAAATCCCAAACAAATCAAAAGTTCTTCAGATATTTGAAAAAATGTCATATTGTCTTAACCGAGCGAGAAGAACCCGGACTTTGACCGACTATAAAATTGAATTTAACTAACTCACGGAATTCATTTGTATATCATTTTTTAGATAATTTAATTGATAATAAGTTTATCCTCGGACATTTTTGGTTTAAATGAGTAAAAATGGAGTTATAAAATAAAAACGGCACCGACCTCTTTTCCAAGATGGCGGCTGTTCCCGATATCTTATCATCCCAAAAAATTCATTCAGGACATTCACCTAAACACGTTCCATGAAAAAAATTTGTCCCGCGAAAAGTGCAATTTGATTTACTAATTTGCCTGAGCTATTTTGTTTCAAACTCATTACAGTATTTTTTTCGTTTTTCAAGAGAAACTTTTCGTTGGTCGCGGATTTTACAAGAATTGTTTTTCAGGCCATTGAAAACAGTAAAAGAGTTGGTATTAAATGTTCTTCTATGCAATAGACCAAAGCTAATGGCTCTCCGTCCATCCATTCGACCCGAATTTATAAAAATGCACATACACAAAATTGCACAAAAGGCCATAAGGATGCAAATAAATTTTTTTGTTTGTCATATTTAGTTTATATTAAATCAATCCCTCGAAGTATGTTTACTTTAAAAGTCTAAAAGTTACCAATTAATAGGATTTTATCGAGTTTTAAAAACTTGCTTTTCACTAAAAAAGTCAAAAATTTAGAAAAAGTGCTAGTTTTTGAATAGGTACATTTAAGTTGTTTCTTGACAAAAAAAATTAAAAATTGCATATTATCAAAGGATTTTACCTCTACTTTATTTCATTAGTACAAAGTTTGGACGTCTCGGCTACATACACAAAATGCCCCTTGATTTAGTAAAAAAAAATAAAATTGTCAATTTTTTAACTTTTTTTTCTTTGATTTTAGGTTAGAATTTTAGTCAAAAATAATTTTTAAAATTTTTTAACCATCTTAACTTGACAGAAAATTTAATTTGCTATGAAAAGTGTCTTTGAACAATTTCAAAGTCAGGCTTGGTTTTCGAGTTAAATCAAAAAAACTGAAAACCGACCAGTGTTGCCGTTTTCTCAGAAATGCATCAATGGATTTAGTAGCACTTTTGGCTGGAGTATTCTTGTATGCCAAGGAATCATAATCAGCAATAAAAACTCTTGAACGAATTTGTTCCATCCAAAAGGGTCTATTCAATAGACTATAATATAATTAAATTGAATGAAAAATTTATGTCTGAGTATTTAATTTTGCTGGACAAAAAAATAAACGTTTTTTTTTTTAAATGCGTAAAGTATAAAAATAATTTCTTTGAAATAAAGTTAAGCTTCTCTTTTCATTGAAAAAATAGCATTGTGAGGGTTTTAATTTTGTTTTTGTAATTAAAAAAAAAAACTTGATAAATTATACATAAGTGTGTTTTTAAGTATTACGGGTTTAAATACAACAGAAGAGGATATCTTTTAAACAAAAATATTTTTATCTGATTCTACAATTGACATTGTCATTTAATGAAAGTGAAATTTGTTTTGATATTTTATTTGTTTTCAGTCAAAAATCTAAACGCAATCGAACAAATAATTGTCTTTTTCTTTATTATTCAATCGATAAGAATTGAACTAAATGTTCAATAACTTTTAAACATAAGAAAATCTGCAATTTCGAAAGCAGTGGCAAACGCTGCTTTAAGAAAGAAATTGTTTTGAAGATTTAAATTCACAGCGGGGATTGCATCGAATTTCCATCACGTCCTTTTTTTTTGTTTATATTTTGCTGTATATATTTAAAGGACTCATTTCTCTGTTAAGCCGTGCGTGGTTAATAAAACTGTTTGTGACCAGTAAAACAAGTCGCCAGCCAACGTAGGTATAGGTATCGAAAATTTCTCAGCTCTAAATGCTTCAGTTGAAAATTAACTAATTCAGTCGATTTCACGCAGTTAACAGGAATAAGAAATACTGATGTCTATATTGCGGCAAACTTTTCAAATACATTTAATATTGCTTTGACATTTGAATTCAATTTATGAGCTTTATTAAAAATATAAAGAAAAATAAAGCTTTTGTTAATTTTATCAATTGAAAAATTAAAAAAAAAAATCCGAACCAAATTATATTATTTTTTTTATATTTTCAATTTTTTTTTTTTTTTTTGAGAATTTTAATACATTTTGTCCTTAAAAACACTCCACGGCAAAAACAAAAAAAGTCTGGAGCAAGAACTCTGTAAGGTGATTTTGATTAACTTGAATGTGCAGAATTCAAAATTGCTTACAGATTTATTCCATCACGTCTAATTTTTGAACTCTGTTCATCACTATTTTCGTTTATTTTTAAATGTAATATTTTTTGACATTTGATTTAAAATATATATTTTTAGGTAATATTTTACTTTTTTTTTCATCCAAATCAGTAGTCGAAAACTGGAATTGATTTCAAATCTGCTTCAAAAAACAAAAAGTTACCTTAACCACCAAGATTTTCAAATATCATACATTTCTACATATATCAAATAACTTTTAGAAAAATATTATTTTGAAAAAAAAAAATAAATATTTAAGGCTTTTGTCAAAAATACCAAAAAACGCGTTTTTGACCTGTTAATATTAAAATATTTCTAAAATGTGACGTGCCAGTGAAATTTTAACTTTGGATTCGGAATCAGCACACAAAAATCATTTAGAAAAGTATGGTTTGGTTCAAGCTCTATTTTCGTTGCCGACCAGTGAAATCAGAAGAACTATATTTTTTAAGCGGTTCAATTTTTTAAAAGATAAACATAACAGTCAAAAGAAAAACTAAAAAGTCTGATTTGTAAGAATCATTTAGACAAATACTTAGTTTGATAAATATTTTTTATACACAAAGAGAAAAAACAACATACAATCAAATTTATTTTATTTATACGCATTTTTAGAAAAAAATTTTAAAATAGCCATTTTTTTAACTACTTTTTTATAAATCATTTTTTGAAAAATAAAATTTTAAAAAGTTTAATTGCCCGTTTTCGAAAATTTGATTTTTCAAAAAAAAAAAATCAATTTTTTTCATCTTTACCAGTTATCACAATTTTTATAGAAACACGGACCAAAGCTTTTATTATAACATTTTTCAACTTCAAAAATATTAATTCCATACAATAATTTAAAAATCTAGTTCACTGCACGCGATTCAAATCAAAATTTAAGAAACAAAATTTAATACACAGAATTCCTATTATATTAATGAGATATATGAACTAAAAAAGTTTTGTACTAACCTTCATTGTAATTGAGTATACTTCTTATACTCATTTCATGTCGAATATAAACTAAAAAGTAGTAGTAAAAAGAAAGTTACGTATACACCACAGTGACCCAATATCTATAACATATAGCTAAAAAAGCCTTGACATATTTTTATTATTTTTTTCTTACATTCATAGTATTTGTAGAACCTCTTTGAAACTTTCAACGTCCATGTGCAATCATCTCGTCATGTCCCTAATTTGCTAGAAACTTTTCAATATTCATGAAGCATTTTCATTTTATTGCCCTCATCATCAACAAGTAATTTTGAAATATTATGAAACATAATATCCAAAATTATTAATTTTGACAACTTCATGATGTATAACTAAACTCACTTAAGCACTCAACTTAAAAAATATTGTATATTTTTTCTTCTTCCCCGTTAAATGTAATCATTTTGCAATAAATAAAATGAAAAAAAAAAACTTTTCATTGGCTACGCTTACGAAAAACTATATCCCTACCACTTCACTTTATACATTATACCAACAGAAACAACCTCAGTAAGTAATTACAAATGTTTAACAACACCAATTTATCTGTGTGTTCCTTGCTCTTCTATGCCATCAGCGTCAGCTTTAGCCATAATAGCAACAGCTCGCTTAATAGCTAAAGCATGCTCCTGATGGTAAACGCATACTATATACCAGAGAGTAGGTATCCCTTAAAAAAAATGGAAAACACAAGCAGCAGTAACAACAACAACCAGCCACACATCACTGTTTTTTGCTTGATAAGTTTATCACTGGCAATATAACATAATGCCGCATGCATTTGGTAGAACCGAAAACCCAAACCAAGGACGGACTTATGGTACCTAGCTAGCATCAGAGAGCATTACACACATGTGCATCAAGCTTCAACTTCAACAATATCACAAGTGAGAAATACTCTTTACACTGCACCACCTCTCTCCTTCTGTTACTCTGCCACTGCTGGTTCTGTTACTGCTCTCATCTTCGACCAAAAAAGCCAAAAACATCAAACATTGGAGTTGTTGCTGCCGCTGTTGCTCCTCATCTTGATGAATGCTCCTCGGTTGTTATCTTTATTACATTTTCGGCTTAAATGAGTTTCGTGTTCATAAACATTTGGAAATTTTCAAATCTTAATTAAGTTCATATATATGTAAAAAGATATACAATACAGTTGGAGTTGGGCGAGCGAGGGCGAGATGTATCTTTTCGCTGGGTCGATGGCAATAAAAAAAAAAAAACACTGTGGCATAAAAATCAAAATACACTTGATTAATTCTACAAAATGAATATTATTTTTGAATTTTGTTTCCAATAAACTACGTGTTCAGCCAAGACATTTTGAACTTACTGTTTATTAAAGAAAAAATAATTGCAGTTTTTTTTTCAAATTTCTAAAACATCAGAATCAATCTAGAGTTTTTGAAAATTAATTGCAAATCAGTTTAAGTTCGATCACAAATTAATTTAAAATCAATTGCAAATTAGTTTCAAATCACTGATACAAAATCAGCCTACGACTGATTGCAAACTAGTTTTAAATCGCTGGTAAATCAGCCTGCAACTGGTTGAAAACTTGTTTCAAATCTCTGGTAAATCAGTCTGCAACTGGTTGAAAACAAGTTTCAAATCACTGGTAAATCAACTCGCAACTGTTTTCGAATAAGTTTGAAATCGTTGATAGATCAGACTGCAACTGATTGCAAATTAGTTTCAAATTGGTAGTAAATCAGTCTACAACTGATTGCAAAATAGTTCCAAATCGCTAGTAAATCAGCCTGCAACTGGTTGAAAACTGGTTTCAAATCTCTGGCTCTGGAAGTCAGTCTGCAACTGGTCTAAAACTAGTTCCAAATCGCTGGTAAATCAACCTGCAACTGTTTTCGTCTTAAATTGCTGATAAATCAGCCTGCAACTGATTGCAAATTATTTTCAAATTGATAGTAAATCAGTCAAAAACTGATTGTAAATTAGATTTAAATCGTTGTTAAGTCAACCTGCAACTCATTTCGAATTTTATTAGTAAATCACCCTGTAACTGATTGCAAATTGATTTCAATTCAATTCAGAATGCAACTGATTTCAAATTGCTATCAAATCAGTCTGCAACTGGTTGAAAACTAGTTTTAAGTCGCTGGTAAATCAACCTGCAACTGTTTTTGAATAAGTTTGAAATCTCTGCTAAATCAGCCTGCAACTGATTGCAAATTAGTTTCAAATCGATTGTAAATCAGCCTGCAATTGATTGAAAACTTGCCTCAAATCTCAGGTAAATCAGCCTGCTCAAATGTTCAAACTTTTTATCTAAAAAAGTTTTGAAAAAACTTATCATTAATTTTAAACCCTACTGTTCATTTCCATTGGTTCACTATACTCACTTTTGAATTTGTTTCTTAATATCGTTGCTTTTAATGTGGCGGTTTTCAAAGATAATCGCCCCGTAAAGTGGTTCCTTGTGTGTGTGTGTGCTCATGAAATGTATTTAACATTTCAGAGATAATTGCCTTCTCCCCCCACACATTCTTGTTTTTCCCATTCCTCCTCCTAAAAATATACTATACATAATAATTATTTATATGCTGCAATCAAGCAGGTGTCCCGCAGGCAGGCAGGCAGACACCAAGCAGGCACTTTATGTGATTTACTTACTCATCCCTAGCACATTGGGAGTAGAGAATAATGTAATTACAGATAGAAAACACAATTTATTGGAATTACAGTCACGTCTGACTTTAGCACGATGTCAAACACACACACAAAACATAGTTTGACAGGCATCAGTGGCAAACGGGCAACGGTGATAGAATAGAGGTGCTACTGCTGCTGTTACTACTCTGTTGCTACTGTTTGTGTGTGCTCCTCCCATATGTCATCGCGGTGCCATCGTCTATTATCATTTGCTTCACCTGCAAGTCTCATGTCTGTCAGCTTTTGTGCATGCATATATGCACAACGTCTCTCTTTTATACTCTATGCCTTTCTGCAGTATAGAGTGCTCCAAATTCATTTGAATATTGTATGTGCCAGTAAAGGAGGTGTGTGCTTAGACTCATCATCATCACTGTCCAAGCTTAGGAGCCAACACACCACTACCACCATGGTTGTGGCCTCTGGCAGGGAATTTCCCTCTAACTTAGGTTGACAGGTGGAAATTATGTCAGCCTCTCAGCTATTTGTTTACTTTTTTTTGTTTTTTGTTTATTTTCATTTTTTGTTGCATATCACAAGGCGGTTATATAATACTTGTTTTTCTTTTTCTATCTCTCATCTTAATAGACAACTAACTGACAATCAAATCCACACGATAGAGAAGGATGCCTTCCAGGATTTAATCTCACTCGAGAGGCTGTAAGTAGTGGAGTAAAATTAATTCAAGTAGCCTAAAAGCATGCAACATAATTAATAATATAAATGCTAAAACGATTTTTTGCACGATTAATCAATTACTACTATGAAAATATTTTTCTGCAAATTTATTGATAAATACAAAAAAATTATTTTGATTGAATTTATTTTTGCTATTTTATCTTCCATCTCTTTTTATTTATTTTGTTATTTTTTTTTGTAATTTTTATTTTTGTTCTTCTTATTTCTTTTATTTTTCTGTAATATTTTTGATGCACGCCTCAGACGCCTAAACAACAATCGGCTTAAGGCAATTCCTGAAAACTTTGTGACAAGTTCAGCGAGTCTTTTGCGATTGTAAGTAGTTTTGCTTTTTTTCCATTTCTTCTTAGATTTTACACAGCTACATATATATTTTTTTTTAATATAGTCAAAGAGAACACAAAAGAAAGAAAAAAAATTGTTTTGTGTTTATCTTTTAAACTTTATTTAGAAGTAATTTTTGCAAATCGCCCCTTTTTCAACCGCAACCCAGGACTAAATTTTGATTAATGGAAATATTGAGTAAATATTTAGATAGCAGTTGGGGTCATGAAACAATTTTGCTCTCTCTCGATGACGGTCTTCCGATGATGCTATATTTTACCTAGAGATAGATTTGAAACAGCAAAAGGGTCGAACCAATTTTGGGTCAGTCAATTGTGAAATATGTTTGAATCAAAATTATGTCCTTAGGGAAAATAAAAAGATGAAGAAGACGAAGAAAAAGGAGGCGGAAAGGAATAATAAATATTATACCCAAGTAAAAAAAAAAAAAAGCGTATTGCTTCAACTTTGACAAATAGTATTTAGAGATACAAATTTTTTTTTCTTCATTTATGAATTGAATTCATTGATTTTATTTACTGTTGCGTACTTTAGAGTTTTCTAAGTAATAATTTTTTTTATTTTCATCATCATCATCATTTTCGTCATCATCATTATTCAGGGACATCTCACACAATGGCATTACGACAATTCCAAGGAAAGCCTTCAAAGGTGCTCAATCGATGCGAAGCCTCCAAATGGACAACAATCAAATTATGTGCATGGACGAGCAGGCGTTCAAGGGTCTTGTCGACTTGGAGATATTGTAAGCTTCTATTTTTTTTTTTTGTATTTGCTATGCCTCATCCATAATGCATATTAAAATTTGCCCCACACACACTGTGATTTTTTTTTAATACTTTTTTTTTTCTTCTTTCGATGTTTTTTTTTATATAGAACTTTAAACAACAACAATTTGACGATGCTGCCGCACAATGTCTTCACCGGACTGGGAAGATTACGAGCCCTAAGGCTATCTGACAATCCGTTTTCGTGCGATTGCCATTTATCTTGGCTGTCGAGATTCTTACGCAGTGCTCCGCGGCTGGCACCGTACACAAAATGCCATTCGCCGAGTCAGTTGAAGGGCCAAAACGTGGCAGATCTGCACGATCAGGACTTTAAATGCTCAGGTAAGTGATCGGTGATCTGTACAAATAGTCATTTTGGAATTGGAAATCAATCGATATTGTGAAATATATGTCTGACCGTGAGGACTAACAGCATTTGAATTGTTTATAACTTGGGGGATTTTGTTTAACTTTGAATGTTTTTGTATTTATTTTTGTTTTAACAGTGGGATAAATTATGTTGAAAATTGGAACAATTATATACAAACTAAAATTTAAACAAACAAATTTAATTTTAAAATTATATTTTTATACTTGTTTACTAAAAAATTATAAAAATTAAAAATAAGAAAATAAAAATCTTAAATAATAAATATCGTCGGTCTCATAAGAAAACCTCGTAACTCCACTTTTTTTCAAAAAAAATTGGAGGTCATTCCGAAAACTCTAAATAGATTTAAATTCAAATTTTGCACAGCGCGCTTCTTCCAAACTACTCTGTTGTTTGTTTATTCTTTCGTCTCTCCTGCGGGAGTTACGAGGTTTTCTCATGAGACCGACGATATGTTTCTGAGTGTGTTCAAATTAGTTTCAAATCGATTACAAATTAGTTTCAAATTGATTGCGAGTTCGTTTGAAATCGATTACACTGGTTAACAAAATTTAACTTTTTTTTGTTGCCGAAACAAAAATATACTTTTCTGAAGGTTTTCGGTGTGCTGAACTCGAATCCGAAGCCAAAAAAAATGAATCAGCTCCCGTTTTTGAAATATTACCGTTAGAAATTGCAGTACTTCGGACCTTTTTCTTTTATATAAGGAAAATTGTTTGAGCATATTTAGTAACGATTTTTATAAGAACTATTTTCCACCTTTTTAAATCTTTTTAAATCTTTCCGATATCTTTTTTACTGCCCGAGATATCCTCAGTTGTTTGGTATTTTTATAAATTTTATAACGTCATTATCTCTTTTATGTTATATAAAGCCAAACCCACTTACTTCATTTTAAGATATCTCGGGCAATGAAAAAGATATTGAAAAGATTTAAACAGGTATCGAAAGATGGAAAATAGTTCTTATAGAAACCGTTACTAACTATGCTCAGACAATTTTCCTTATACAATAGAATAAGGTCCGAAGAACTCAGAAAAACGTGTTTTTGCATTTTCTAACGGTAATATCTCAAAAACGGGAGCTCATTAGTTGTTTCTGACTTCGGATTCGAGTTCAACACACCGAAAACCTTCAGAAAAGTATATTTTTGTTTCGGCAACATTTCCAAAGTCACCTGTGTTCTTTCCATTTGTACCGAAACAAAACGAAGTTCAAAAGCGCCTAAAAGAGTTGACAAAATTTCGTGAATTTTGGAATAGATAGTTTTTAGGTTGAAAATTGAATATTTATGCAATTTCAAATATAAGGCTTTAGATTCGTTAAAAACGATTTTTACGCGATAATCGCAGTTATTTAATTTCAAAATTTTATTATTCAGAATTTTTAGTAATTTGACATTCTAGTGAATTAAGAATATTAAAGCTTTTTATAGACTGAAAAAATAATTGTATCAACTTAAATTTTTTTTTTTTCAAAATTACGAAAACACATTTTAAAACGGTTTCAATTTCCAAATAAAGTTAATTTGGTTGTATAACAAAAAATGTTCAAAAAATTTTTTTGAAAATTCGTAGGATTTAATTTCTTAACAGTCTTTTGCAAAGAACTCTTAAACGGATAAATTGATTGGGTAGGTTTTGACACAATTTGTATATTATTTGATATTTTACAAAAATATCAACAGGTTTTTTTCTAAAAGCTTCAATTTTGAAAATATTTAACAAATTTGTCAAAAGTCGAAAAAGTTGTTTTCTGCTATTTGCTATTAAATAGCAAGGCTCTCGAAAAAAAGTTGCGCTCATTTAACAACTAAAAATACGGGCGATTGTTTAGAAGATATTGCGACTTTATATACGAATCGAAAACCGAAGTTTTTATATGACGACTTTCAACTCTCAAAAATGTATTCTTTTATGCATCAAAAAAAAAAGTTCTTATCTCTACTTTGCTATACCAACCATAAATGATTGAAAGTTTACTTCCAAAAATTCTCGCAAATACTTGGGTAGCTATATCGCAAACCATCTTTCTTTTACTTTACGCTTTTCAACTTGTTTATTTTTATAATTAGAAACAAGAACATACTATCTATCTGACCTGTTTTATTTCTGTTACTCTGTCATCAAAATCCATTCTATCAGTAACAAATTTTCAACATTCTCTTTCACCTTTCCAAGGAAAAACCAATCAAAGCCTTCAAAGTACTTGAACTCCAATTATCTTCATGTTGTAAAGTCTAATTTTTGATAAAACGAAAGCGTTCCTAATGCACATTTCACACCATAATAAGCAGCTTAAAACTTATATAGGTAATAGTTGTAATGATAGTCTCAGGATTTTGTTTTGTTATTTTCTTCTTTTTTGTTTTATTTTTTTTTATATCCATCAATGTTTATGATGGGAACCTAAGTCCATAATAATGTTTCCCTTTCTGGAGAAAAAACTTTCACCAACTTTAACCTATAAATTCTACACTGCAGTATCTATAGATTTAGTTTTAATCTCATCTAATGATTTCTTATATCTTCGTCTATATAGGTAAGAATTAGTTATATTGCTATAAAGCAGGTTAAAATTTAATGATTTATCCGAAATCAGGTTCGAATGCCCTTTTTTTTCTCTCAGATCAGATAGAAAGATTAGTTCAGATATTAAAGATGCCACTAATTTTCCTGTGCTGTGTTGCACATGTTTATAGGTAGGAAAAACATGAATGACGAACGATCAAATTTATACTTAACCTTATGTTATAGTCTGAGGGATAAAGTTGTAAAGGTCCTTTCCTTAAAAGCTCACAAGTCGTGGTGATCTTTGCAATCTTGTGAAGGTTTTTTTAACTATTGTTACGATATTTCACGAACATAACTTGCGACTGCCTGGTGCTAAATAAGATAGTTCAAGTGAACTACTTTTGCCATCTAAAAGAACTTCTATGCACCTACGTGTTAATGAATGTTCCCTCATAACATCTAAACTACTTATCATAATTTGGCAAATGTGGTATCGTTGGAAGTAAATTGCTTGTAAAGTGGTTATAGGCTATAAAACGTTCAAATTTCATCAAATCTTCGGGCTTCGGACCTCCTAAAGGTCTAAGGTTCTCCCCGGTTTGGCCGTAAACCTCATATTCCAGCCGAGTTAAACATGTTAATGAGATTTCTTTTTTGAAAGGTAAATTAAGACTCAATTTCTTCAGACCTTATGATAGTTTTCAAAAATTTCCCGAATATCGAAAAAAATTTGAGAATTGAGGCTAATTTCTTTGAAAATAAATTTAGGAAATATAACCTTAAAATGCAGCAATGTCTCCAAGACTATATGACTGAAATTCCATGACTTTCTCTATTCAATTTAGTGACTTCTGTCTGTCTTTAAATTATCAAAACCATCCATTGCATTCAAAACTACAATGATGACTTTTTGGGTGAGAAGATAAAAAATCTGAGATCTTATCATCGAGTCATCATCAAGTTGAAGAAGAGTAAAATAAAAGAAACAAAAAAACAACAAAACGAAAACAAAAACCTCATCATCGCTCAACAAAAACTATAAAAATGTGCATCGAATCAAGGCAAAAGTAGTAAAAAAAAAAAACAAAAATTCTCAAGTGTCCCCAAGTAAATTTTATTATCTTTTTCTGTCGTTTCTTTAACTTTTTGTCTTAGAGACAATAGGGGCGCGGAAAGCATTAAAAAAGACCAACTCAAAACTATTTTTACGACAATTTAAATGGCCTTTCGTTTTTTTTTTTTGTAAGGGGGTGAGAATAAAACCATCATGGCATTTTAATTACTTACAAAACGAGATAATTATAGCCGCGATGATGGTAGTTTACCCCACGTTTATTTTCTTTTTTTTATATCTCTGTACATAATGACTGACAACCCGACACGACTTAGACCGACAGTTCGCCGACCTAAACGTTAAACTTTTTTACAATTTGACATTACACCCATTACTAGACATCACGATGATGATGCCTCTCGCAGTTAACTACTATCTATTTTATATCTATCTGTGAACTCTAATGCGATTCTATTCTTCAATTGCATTCCGTTGCAGGATTGACAGAGAACGCCCCAATGGAGTGCGGTGCAGCAAGCAGTTGTCCACACCCATGTAGGTGTGCTGATGGCGTTGTAAATTGCCGAGAGAAAAGCCTCACGAATGTGCCCAACTCCCTCCCGGATGACACCACTGAACTGTAAGTATTCTTCTTTAGCACAAAAGTTGAAACAATAGTTTCTCCTTCCTCCTACTATCGTATCTTTTGGATTATTTTGTATTGTTGTTGTTGTTTTTTTTGTTGTACTGTTGAAATGAGCTGAACTTAAGCCCTAGCTATTATTACATTGCAGTCGATTGGAGCAGAATTACATCACCGAACTTCCTCCGAAGGCATTTGCGAATTTCCGCAGACTAAGGCGGATCGATCTATCGAACAATAACATCTCCCGGATAGCACACGATGCCCTGAGTGGTCTTAAGGCTTTAACAACGCTGTAAGTATACATCACAACAGAACACATCTCTTTTGTTGCACTAAAAGGTTAACCTGAAGTTCTAGTATACGGTGTGTGTTGTGTGTATGTAATGCTATTGAAGGAGTCAAGTCAGTTTTGTTATAGAAAATGTTTATGACATAACCTCACATCAGTTACATACACACACACACATACATTTTTACTGTATAGATTGTATTTTGTTTGCGGTTTGATGTTGTTAAACACGCTGTTTTGCAATTTTTTGTTTTTGTCTCTCTTCCATACCACCAGGGTTCTATATGGCAACAAGATAAAAGACTTGCCCTCGGGAGTATTTAAGGGCCTATCATCGCTGCAGCTACTTCTGCTTAATGCCAACGAGATATCGTGTATAAGAAAGGATGCATTCAAGGATCTACACAGTTTAACGTTGCTCTCCCTGTATGATAACAACATTCAGTCGCTAGCAAATGGAACTTTCGATTCAATAAAGAACATCAAGACTCTGTAAGTATATATCTAGAAGATTTTTATACGATGACGATGAACAAGGAAGAGACAGTTCTTTTTGTTCATCGTTTTACTTAAACAGTAATGTGAAAAAAATTAATATTCTTAAGTTTCTGAATCAAATTTTTACAAGCGGGAAGAACTTTAGGAAGGAGTTAAGAATTCTAAAGCGCTCGTGACAAGTATCAAGTAGATAAAAGACACTAAAGAAGAGGTCCGATAGAAGGAATCAAGGATGTATTTATTCTGCTGTTTAAGTTGTTGGTTTTCGCCTTCGATAGAGACATACAATTTCAGAATTCTTTTTTTGATTTTTGGGTGCCCAGAGATATCACAGGTTCCGTCGCATCGTAATAATAATAATACTAATCTGGTATCATGGGTCCTGTCGTACTCAAAATATTAACTACAAAATTAGGACCTTTTGAATAGTAGGTACCAAATTTCTTAGCAAATATTTCTTGTCTGACGGGAGTACCTATTCTTAGTACGCTACGAATTACGAATAAGACCAAAACTGACCAAATTTTATTCTGGGTTAAGAACACCCAATTTTCACTACTCTCTTCAGAAATCAGTGTTTCCCATCATCAAAACTATATTTTTTGGATCAAGCCAATGAAAATAATTTGCGGGCTAATATGAAACCTTGACTTACTCCATTTTAAACTCATCCATAAACCTTCTAGTAAGCAGAAAGTGTATTTGGACTCATTGTTTTGATAATAAAAATGAAAATAATAGCTGTTTATATGAATAATATAGAACAATTTAGTGTTAGATTCCTGCTTGTTCAGTGTCCCAAAATATATTCGAGAAGTTCGTTTTTCTTATTTCAAAACTTAAATGTAGCTTTTATTGTAGCAACAACAAGCTTGACGCAAGACCATCTTTATTATCAGAACTGCCGTAAATAGCTTTTTCTCAGAAACTTGGTGATCTCTTTTTACCAAGAAAATCTACAATGTTTCAAATTGACTGTTATCGACTGTTGATCAAAGTGTTTCCAGTGAAAAATGGCGAATTTGCAATGGAAAACACAATCCCAAAATTCTGCATCCAGAGAATTACGAAAATCCAAGTTTCAAAAACCCACAATCCTGAAATTCCAAAATCTAGAAAATAAAACAGAAAAAGTAAAAAAAACTTTTAAAAATTATCTGTTCACAATCACAACACAACACTTTTGAAAGCACAACAACAATTTGAAATTATGTTCAGAGAGATACTTACGAAACTATTCAATTTAGGATTATTGTAATTTACACTAAGGATTATTTTTTCGAAACCAAAATCCCGAAAAATTATATAAAATCAAAAATTTTTGAATTTATATACCTAATTTTTCAGAATTTTAGCGTACCATTCGGAATTTTGGGCTTTCGAGATTCTGTTTTTTCTGGATTTTGGATTTTCCGGATTATTGGCATTCGGGGTTTTGGATTTTCTGGGTGTCGGGTTTTCTGCATTTTTTGGGGTTTTTAGGATTTTTACCCTAATCCCATTTTTGACTGCTGATTGCCCTCAGTGCGTAAAATAGGCCCTGTGTGTTATTTTATTTGGTACACTGGTATTTACTTTCAGAAGACTTCGAAAGCATTGGATCATCGCAAAGAAATATCACAGTTCCGTGCCTGGCTTTGACTTAATGGCACCACTTTTGTTTAAACTTTGTATAGACCTTTTCGCTGTAACTGTAAATGATACTGACCTCTTAGAAGCTTAAGTTTCCCATCATCATAATAAGTTCGCAAAGGTGTTAAAAACTTTCTTGAAATATAAAGTATACATAGTATTTCCTCGAATTTAACCGTCGCACTTCGTTATCCCTGAGATTTTCCGGATTTTTGACTGTCAAACATCAAAAAATTAAGAACGAAAATTCTAATTTCAAATTTTAATAACTTCCAAGCATCTTGTCCCAAAAAACTAATTTCATGAATTTTAGCAACAAATATGCACACAGCATTGTTTCGAACAGCTTAAGTTCTTGTTGCTGCTTTGATTCTGTTTGTTTGTGTGTTGTTTAAGTTTCCGGCTTTGTTTTTTGATTAATCCCTCCTGGAAAATTATAAGAATGAATATATAAGACTTTGCTAGCTGTGTGATGTGTCGTTTCAATTCAAAAATTGCTACACATATCCTCCTTACCAGGCGACTAAACAGTACCTACGACTACTACTATTATACGAAGCTAGCTATCATATGGCAATGGCAAATGAATGCCATCGTCTTCATGGCTGCTTAATGTTTTGTGTAGTAGCTTGGATGCGCTCTTTGAATAGCATCATCGTTCTCGCCTCTAAAGAGTAACAACAGAGCCAGAACATTGTGTTGTCGTCGTCTTCCTTCGTCGTCGTTGTCGTTATTCTCACATAGTCGTATATAGTCTTCGTCTTCATGGGAATCCTTGACATCCTCAATAGGATGTCTCGTTAGCTCCTATTCGGCGCGCATTTAACATTTTGAAGATAAGATCTTGACATATGCGTGGATTTTTACTGCTCATTTGAGGGATTTTTGTTGCATCCTTATGGAAGAAAGCACCACCTCTATTATAGTAGAGGGGTTTGTATATTTATATCACATTCGTCGTCATCGTCCTCGTCGCTGTCGTCGTCATCGTAGGTACAAAAGTAGGGAGCTACTTAATACTTCCTTTTTATTTTGTGACACAATAGAGAAGACGGTTTGCTTCCCTTATGTTATGCAACATCACACATATCAACAGTTTCACATTACATGAAAAGAGCTTTGTTAATCTTTCTTTTATCCTTTTTATAATTTTTTTTTTGTATTTTTTTATCTCTTATAGTCACCTCGCAAGGAATCCATTCATATGTGATTGCAACTTAAGATGGCTTGCCGATTACCTGCATAAGAATCCCATCGAGACGAGCGGAGCTAAGTGCGATGCACCGAAGCGAATGCAACGCAGACGAATCGAATCGCTCCGCGATGAGAAATTCAAATGTAAGTATTTAATTTTATTTATTTTTTGTAGTTTTTTTTAAGACTCACGAGGAGAGTCGAGATAACACTAAAGGTCTAGAATACCATGAGTAATGGCAGTAGTGGGGGTGTTAGAGTGTTCATTTTCATTGTAATAACCTTCAAGGGAGCAACAGCAGAAAAAGACAACTTAAAAGGGTATCGCCTTCGTAATCTGATGGCAAAAGACAAGAGATCTTATCAATAGAGTAGGGAGTAGTAGTAGTTGTTTTGGTGCTTGTTAACAGATATCAGATGGCGGTAAGGAGCTATTCTCCCATCTCCCATCCCAATGGGAACCTCATGTTTGCAATTTTGTATTTTATTATTTTGACTTAAAATATGCTGACAATGTATGCTCACTGCTTAGATAAGAGATTGCAAAATTTCTTCTTATTGATTCAATATATTTGTGTCCTCTTACAAAAATAGTTGAATGCACTTTGAAGTATTCTTGATATATTCTGTGAAGTAGATTATGGGTTTTGAGAAAACTATAGAGTTTGATTTATTTCAAATATGTTGTCTGCCACAATGTTACATTTAAATACTTGTAAATGGAAAATATTCAGCAATTCAGCTTAAGCATATAGTAAGAGCTGAATGAGAGATAACTTCACTTTTGTGCAATCTACTTCACAAAAATCATTAAAAAAAATATTCGAAGAAAATTTTGTGCAACGGGTAACATGCGAAAATATAGGTTAGATATTCAAAATGGTTTTCTGACTAAGATAAACGTTGCGAAAAATGCAGCGTTGGACAAAAGTTGATGAAGGTTTATCTAAACATTATTGGAAATACATTCAGGTTTAGTGCATTAATTGAGCTCGTATTCTATGAAAATAACTGGTGCCCTAAATGCTTCATGCATTGTTATGGTTTGAGGAGTATCATTCGCTGAAACAGTGGGACTTGTTATATTCAATTTGACTTAAATATTATTGTTTTAAAACAGATTCTAGGTTGACAATCACTCAAGGATTCACTCTTTCTGAAAACCAATAAAACAACTTGAATCGCTTTCGTGCGATTAAAACACATTCACCCGATCGAAAACGACATCAAAAACTCAGTGAACAAATATTTTTTAAGTCTTTCTGAAAATAGCAACTATTTGTCTTATTTTACTGAAAATAAAATTCAGCATATTTTGAAAACAAATCCAAATTTTGAAAGATCGTTAAACGGCTGCGGTACCACAAACAACAAACCTTCAACAAAATTAAACTTTTTTTTTGTTACAGAAACCAAGGTATATTTTTCTATAGGTTTTTAGGTGCGTTGAGCTCGAATCCGAAGTTAGAATAATTTATCACATCACGTTTTTGAGATAATCCCGTTAGATAATCGAAAATGCCACTTTTTACCAGTTTTCGAGATTATTTCTTAGCGTTTGGTTATTTGTTTTAAATAAATTTGTAACGGTTTCCAAAATAACTTAATTTTGTCTTTTTAAATCCGTTTAAATCTCTTAAATATCTCTTTTCTACTTCGAGAAATCTTAAGTTGTTTGGTATATCCAATGTTTATTCGCTATTAATAGCAAATCTCAAAAAGTTCTTTGCCAATCGCTTTCAAATTTTGATCCAACGTTCATTGGCGAAGGTGGTGAATCGCTGTGAGATACACACATCAAAGCGTGACCGTGTCAGATAGTTATACTAAATAATAACTAGTGAGAAAAATATAACTTTTTTCTTGTTAAAAACAATATAAAAACTTACAGAAATGTAAATAGAACCAAAAAGTTATAACAATATGAAACAACAATGAAACAATTCAACTTAAGCTTCTTAACAGGAATGTTATATGGACTACATTCAATCAAGTTAGAATTCTTATTCAAATAAAATAACATTTGAGGCGCATTGCCTACACCAGTAGACTTCCTTTTCTAAATTACCAATAAATTAAAAAAAGGTCACTATGGTGTATGCGTACTATTTTTTTTTTTTTTTTTTTTTTTGTGAAGTGAATAAAAAGTAATGCTTCTATAATTTTTAAACTAAGCGTATGATATCGAAAATAAAAGTTGATCTATACTGGGCTAACCTTGGGCAAACAAACCACTGTTTTAAACTAACTATTTTTTTACAGGAACAAAAAATCAAAGTTTTTTGTTGTATCTTTTTAAAAAGTAGTGGAATAAAGAAAAACAAAAGTTGGGCTATCCTGGGCTAACATTGGGCGAACGAGCCACAGTGCAAAACCAACAATTTTTACACTGAATAAAAAAAAAATTATTTCTTGTGATTTTTTAGGTAAAAAAAAAAAAACACGAAGCCCGAATCATCCAAACGGCCCGATTAGACATTTGTTAGGAACACATTCTAATTAGCATAACGAACAAATTGAAAACGAATGTAAATAAAACGAAATAATGGAATAAATAAGTTGATTAGGCGTTTCTCAAGCTTCTTGTGAAATAGGCTTCAGGGACTAAAAACGTATAGTCAATCTTCACGTCTCTGATGTGTTGTCAAAATATTCCTTTCAATTTAGTCAATTTTATTGAAAACTGGACCATTCTATACTAGAATTAAGGGCAAACGAAAAAAAAAGTAAATTTTCATCAAATTACGTGACTGTTCTAAGAGATTCAGTTTGTTACGTTGAATTTCCATAAACTGCCTTATCTAACAAAAATATTTTGATAACTTATACCCACCGTCAACTTCGAAACAAAACAAAAACAAAAATACTTTGACAATTTTTAAAGCCAAAGACCAATTGAAAAATGTCTTTAGGGTGTCCATAAAAAAAGTAATCAAACTTATTCTCTACGCATACAACAAAAGTATTCAGTGGGAAATCATCTACATAATTATCAAGGTCTAAAGTACTTTGGGGAGACCGAAAATTTAAATATCAATTGGTAGTTTTAATTACAATACCATCAGACAATGAGTTTTGAAGTTACACTTTTGCCCAGAAGCAATTCTATACCCATCACAAACTAAACTAACCTACAGTTAACCTATACCAATACCATGGAAAAACAAAGTTGCCTATAATAACTGCAATCATTGTCCCTTGAGATACAAAGAGGGAGATGTTATCAATTCCATAGAAGCCTCTCTAATGGTAAACACAGTTAAAGCTAAAATTACGGATGCATGATATTTCTTCCCTATATATCTCTCTCTCTCTTTCTATACATATACAATCTCTCTATGCTAGCGCAACATTTTCATAAAATAATTACACCCCCTGTCTAAAGAATTGATAACAATTTCACTTCTAAATGAACCCTTTTTGCTCTCTATATCTATCATAGAGACTGAATTTATTCAACAGCCCGGAATTCAAAAGCCAATCAGGCGTTATGTTTGAGGTTTGAAAGGGTGGAAACTTGATTTCATGATATTGTTATATAGTATGGGGAAAGGTTTATAACCTTCTATCAACAAACGGGGATATGGGGGCAAAAGTTTTGCTTTAGAATCAAATGCAAGGGTTAACTTTTTACTACACCGATCAAATAACAAGGATACCTACACATTTCTATACTTTTAGGTTCAACTGATGAGCTTCGCACGAAAATGACCAATGAATGCCGAATGGATACTGAATGTCCCTCGACGTGCCATTGTGATGGAACAACCGTGGATTGCTCTGCACGTGGATTAAAGGAAATTCCTCGAGACATTCCTCTTTATACAACCGAACTGTAAGAGTTGATTTTCACCATTTTCTATAATTGTCACTGACCTAATGTCACTTTTTTTTTTTTTGACAGTTTACTCAACGACAACGAATTAGGGCGAATTAAATCAGATGGACTATTTGGTCGCTTACCGAATTTGGTTAAACTCGATTTAAAACGCAATCAAATCACCGGAATCGAACCGAATGCATTTGAAGGAGCCTCTAAAATCCAAGATCTACAACTGGGAGAAAATAAAATCAAAGAGGTTCATAATAAAATGTTCCTCGGACTACACTATCTTAAAACATTGTAAGTAACAAACAAACCTAAATGACAGCATGATTAATCAATCTTTAACTCGTTATTATTTTGACATTTGATCTTATCTTTTTATTTATGTACTATATGTTCGTTCAATTCATTTTGATTTAATCATGATCTTTGTTTTATTTTTTCTAGGTCACTCTATGACAACATGATTTCCTGCGTTATGCCGGGCTCATTTGACTTTTTGACATCCCTGAATTCACTGTAAGTCAATATTTTTTTACAAACAAACAAACCTTTCATTTCCCACTTTACTACGAGTAGAGTACGTACTTATTTGACATTCTTCTTAATTAAGGCCATCATTAGTTATCTATTTATGAATCGATCAATAAAATGATAGATCTAGAACAGTGTTTTATTTTTTATTGACAATAGGTTTACACATAATTGATTCCATCACTTCTGTTTTTGTGCGGGAAATCAAAATTAATTGATCTCAAATGATGTTTATATAAGTTGACTCAGTTTGCTGATGCAGAAAGCCCCCTTTTTTTACGCGGATTAAGTTACCCGATTTACTGAACTTCCTCTTCTTCACGCCCAGTATACCATAACATTGGAGAATCCGCAACAACTCTCTCTGCGTCTGCATTTGCTTCTGCAGCCATCCGACTCTCATCGTAGCTTGTAGGCACTCATATAGAGTATACCTACTCGTGTACTCTAATTGCGGAAAATTGAGTTTTATTCAAGAGAGGAGTACGCGCGAGTATGCTCTAGCGATGATGATGATATACATCAGCTATTCGCCATATATCCGTACCGTACCTCTATAGTTTGTGCATGCACTAGGGATTAATTTTAGCACGTCGATGGCTGGAAGCGAAACGCGCCACAGCAAGATGATGTATGGGCTAATTTATTATACTCCTTCTGGAGGCTGTTCCATCGTTCCGTTTGTGATTAATGCGAACATCTTAGTGCGTTCGCGCATTCCATGCATGCATATTATATAGCAATCATCAGTGAAAAAAATAAAATGAGAAATTATCACAAGTGTGTTCGCGCGTTGTGCGTTTGGGAGAATGTTTGGAATATACACGCGTCACAAGGACACCATATTTTTTTTAACTTTTATACAGTGAGAATAATATTCTCGCACAATTCAACTCTGGGAGTATACTTATGAGTGAAACCACGCGGACTTAATAGTTAAAAAAAATTAAACATGAGAAATCCTGTTCGTTTTCTCACTTCACGCTGACACACTGCATGATGTTGATTTGCAACAAGTGCATGGGTATGATTGTGGTAATGGATTTTCATCAGGAGATTATTACACTTTGTTGGCTTTAAAAAGATTTCTTCTTTTATATTCAACATTTGACTGTAAAATGATGCCCTTAGTCTTAACTCCACTCAGAGTTAATGCGGCTTTTTTTGCATTTTTCTTTTTTTTGTTTGTTAATTTGAGAGTCTGGTTTTGTATGCCATTGAACACTTGATGTGCTATAACATGGTTTTAGTCTTTTATTTGTATTATATCCTTGACACCTGGTGCTTTGAAATGAATTCATGTTATTCAGGGACAGAGAAATTACAAGAGTTCCTTACATTTTACTTGACATTTATAAATTTTTTTGGGATCATTTATAAGTGTACTTTTTTGACATTCAAATAAAAAACCTTTTGACAGCTGAGCGCCGCGAGACCGAGAGAACTCATTATAATGAACACGGCTTGTCAGGAAAAGTTGTGAGGATGGGTGTAGTATGTGCAAGGCTTATCTCTTATATCGTTCATAAAAGTAGAATAATTGGTCATACAAATGCTTCTCATGAATCAAGCTTGTTTTTCAAAACCAGCTCTCAAAAATTCAGTAAAACTTTGTTGTATACATACTACTTTTGGTTAAGCTTTGCATAAGCTGCAAATTGATTTTATTGCTGTTCCATTTAGACCATAGCAAGGTTGGTGTGGGTAATAAGGCATGTCCGCTAAAAAGCACTAATTTACTGAAATGAGATATTCTTCAAAATAATTTGATCTTCTTCGTCGGCTATAATCGATATTTTTCGTTTTCGCTCGAGTTAATGATCATTATTGTCATTACTAGATAATTAAAGAAATAAGATAAGAAAAAACTAAGAACTGCAAAAGATATTTTGCAGGCCATATTACCCTACCATATTAAAGATGTTTGCTAAAGTAAAGGTAATCAATCCATTGGGAGGTATTAGCATTAGCACTTGTAAAAATCTATAGGGGCAAAATTGTTTGCTGTTTGAGCTGTTGAAACTATCACAGGGAATGAGTATCGAACACAATTGAGCCAAACAATAAAGAAAAAACATCCACAGTGCCAAAAAAGTCACGATAAAGTTATGCTGCAGCATGACCGACGTGCTCGGCCACATGCCGCAAAAGTCGTCAAGGCATTATTGGAAATAAATATTAAAATCGCAAGTTTTATTCCACCTACCGTACTCTTCAGGTCTTGTTTGTTTCAATAAATGGCACAAAGCTTGGCTGAGCAGTAAGAAGTAGTATAGTCCTGAAAATATATTTTTTTTTAAGGTGGTAGAGGCTGGGATGAGGACCAAAACCTCTGCCGTGATAGTCCATCGTACCAAGGAAAGACGGGTACGTTGAGCTGCAAGGGCTCCGGACAAACGAACTTTTTTGTTTAGACAAAATAAAGATCTCTTTAAGCTCTATTCATAACTGCAAACTAAAAGATTCTTGAAGGTTTGGGTTCTGGAAACTTCCAACAAAACATTTTGTTATTTTTTCATGAGTTTTTTTAGATCTGATTGCTGGGTTAAGTTTAATTTATATAAACAGTTTTTTCTTACCTATATAATTTCTCGTGGGTACCTGGCATCCGTTGAGGCCCCGGATCACCGCCCAGTCGATTTCAATGGTACGTACGGCCCTGGCCACGGGATACAACACAATATCGTACTACACCCTGGTAAAGCTATTACCCCAAATTAATGACATCAACGTGAAAGAGGTGTGATTCCGGCAAGATTACTCCACGTACAATACCTCAAACGAGATATTCTAATTGAAGGAAACATTCAATTAGCACATTACTTCGTATAATAGAGTTATTTAAATAGAATTTCAATTTCTTATCATTTTACGACTCTTCACTTATTTCGTTGATGGGGATTGTCAAGTTCAATGGCATATCGACGCCTTGGAAGCCAAAGTCAAAATATTCCTGTTATGTGGAATATACCTAATCCAAATTCTTAAAAAAGTGTTCAAGAACTGTTTTTAAAATGAACCACATCCATGAGCCAAAAATCCTTTAAAATCTTTAAAGAAAAAAATCACCCTTGACAAGCAACCCAGCCATTTATTTTATTTTCAAGAGTTTTTCTAAAATTTTTTCAAACTTTTTCACCCAAACATTCTCTAACAACAACAATTTAAAAAGTTTTGTCATCCTTTATTTAAAATAAACTCTTAAACACATTTAAAGGGATTCATTTTTGTCTCTCCCCAATTTTTCTTTCTTTTAAAAAAAGTAGATATATTTAACAACCCTTTCTCCCCATCTCGAATTTATTTATTTAAAATAAAGAAAGTTCTTGCAACTCTTAATTATATCGCAGCTATACGCGCGATTTACAATCTATTGATGCTAATTTCCGATTGATGTTAATCCAGCATGACTACCTGTCTTCTTATTCTTCTCCTTCTCTCTTTTTTATTTTTTTTCTTCCTCGTTCTCCCCATTTAGTATATCTGCCTTTTTATAAATTTTCTTTGCTTTTTCCTGGTTTCACTCTGCTCTGACGTTTCTCTATGTATGTATGTCTGTGCTTTAATTAAATTTTAATTTTTTAATCCACTTGGAATCTTTTGAATGGGGTAACCGGGAAATCTGCTACTTCATCTGTGCCACTTGAAACTCATAGCACGGTTATACACACTCTCTCTACCTCTATACCCGCCATCAACCACCCAGCCAGACTCAAGTGAAGTAGCTTCAAAGACGGGGGGAAAAGAGGAGAAAAATGAGTATAGTAGGGAGTAAAAGGCAAACGGAATGATGCTAAAAGGAGTGGCTCCTCCACCTGGTTCACATCCATATAACATTCAGTGTGTAGTGTATATCCCATCACATCACGCTTTACCTAATATAAATGATGCTGCACAAATGAAGAGTCTCCTTCATCTAATCGTGTTAATACCCCATACTCCATACACACCATCATCCATACACCATTCTCCCAGCCATATTAGATGTGGTATCTTGATTTTTGATCTTGTTGCTTCTCTATACAAAGTATGGTCGATAGTTATGGTTTGCCTATTATTCTTCCCTGCAAAGGCATTTCTCTGCATCGTGTGCAGATTACTGATATCATCTATATTCAATCTTAAGGATTAAACCTACACACTCTTTGCAGAGAGCGCATACCAAAAAAAGAAAAAGTACAAAATAGTAATTTCGTTGTTCTCGATTAAGTTGTTCGTGATTTAATTTGATTTGAGATGAGGCGATGGGGGACGGGCGGGCAGACGGAAGGAAAAGGAAGGACAAAAGACCAAACATTGCGGGGACCATGAGAAAAATTCTTTTGGTGCACGATTTTTTTTATTATTCAAACGATATCTATACCCACACACTCGTTCTTCGTCGTCGGTCGTCGAATTGGAAATTAAATTCAACAATACCCTTTTTGATGACAGAGTTAGAGTTAGATCGAGTATCAAATCAAAAAAAAAAATAAAAAATTGAAAATTACAAAAAAAAAACTAAATTCAATTCCTTTTTCTTTTCTTTGCTTCCTTATATATAACTTTGACTCTCCTTCTCTGGACTGGATGGATGATATACGAAATGAATAAAAATGAATCTGTATGTGTTCTATCTTTTTTTCGATACATCGCACAGAAACCTAGCATCGAATCCGTTCAATTGCAATTGTCATTTGGCTTGGTTCTCAGACTGGTTGCGTAAAAAAGGACTGATTGGTGGTGCAGCACGATGTGCATCGCCATCCAAGGTACGTGACGTTCAAATCAAGGATCTGCCCCACAATGAATTCAAATGCACACCGGACAACAATGAAGGTTGCCTTGGCGATGGTTATTGTCCGCCTTCGTGTACGTGCACTGGCACCGTAGTACGTTGCTCAAGAAATAAATTGAATGAAATACCCAAAGGAATACCACCCGAAACATCTGAATTGTATTTGGAATCGAATGATATAACAATGATTCATATGGACCGCATTGCTCATCTAAAATCATTGACTAGATTGTGAGTTTTTTTATCCTTTTTTTGATAGAGAAACTAATAATAAAGAAACTTTTGTACTAAATTTTTTTTTCTTCTTCATCTTCTTTTTCCCATCCTTATAGAGATCTGAGTAATAATCAAATTACAATTCTTTCCAACTACACTTTTGCTAATCTCACGAAGCTGTCAACTCTGTAAGTATAACGAACAAGTAAAAGAATACCTACAAAAAAAAAAAAAATAACGTCCACGTCATCATAATGACTGTCGAATCGAACCGAACCGAAAAAAGGGTGGCAGCAGGGCACAGGCTTCAAGATGGAAGAAGAAGTTTTTTCTTGCCCACTTAGCACACATTTACGTGTGGTGCGGTCGTTATTGTGGCACACAAAAAGGTTCCGCATCTATATAGGTACCATTGTACTATTGGAACACAGAAGGAATAACATCAACTACAAAAAAAAAATACTGCACACGATTCCAATTTCCGAACGAACTCTTCGATCTCACGAGGGCTGTTATAACATAGCCTCTCCGTAACCTTTTTAATATGAATCCACATGTAGGTACACGAATCTTTATGGCACAATTTTTCCATCAAATGCTTGAGCACGAATGGTTTCCTGCTGCCCTCGTTTCGAAAGTGATTTTGTTGTTTTTCTGATGTTCGTCGGTTTGGATGTTTTTTTCTTTCTCCTTGATGGAAAAAGCAAAAAAAAAAACAAAAAAACAGTCCACTAACTAATTTCGAATCAATTAGGCGAATACTTGAACTAAAGAACATTATTTTTCTTCTCTTCTTCATTCATTTTTCTCTGAAATATAGGATAATCTCTTACAATAAACTGCAGTGCCTACAAAGACATGCTCTAACTGGGTTACATAATCTACGGGTACTATCCTTGCACGGTAATCAAATATCGATGCTTCCGGAAGGCTCCTTTGAAGACCTCAAAACCATAACGCATATGTAAGTATAATTCCCTACATAAATTCAAAATATGTAAGAGATGGGGGGGGGGGGGATAAAAGGGGGTACCTACAAAAGGATTTTATAGTTGCTAAGATATTCATACATATTCTCATCTGTTTTTGGTTTTGGTATGTGTGTATTTTACAGAGCTCTAGGTAGTAATCCTCTGTATTGTGACTGCTCACTGAAGTGGTTCTCAGATTGGATAAAGTTGGATTACGTTGAGCCCGGTATTGCACGATGCGCTGAGCCCGAATCGATGAAGGACAAATTGATCCTATCAACACCGTCGCAACATTTTGCCTGCAAGGAGAAAATCAGCAATGAGATCCTTTCGAAATGCGATGCGTGCTATACGATGCCATGCCAAAATAAGGGCGAATGCAATCCACTACCGCAACGTGATTATCAATGCCGTTGTCAGCCCGGTTACCATGGACGACATTGTGAATTCATGATTGATGCTTGCTATGGTAATCCATGTCGAAACAATGCGACATGCACTGTTCTGGAGGAGGGTCGTTTCAGTTGCCAATGTTCGCCGGGTTACACTGGTGTCAGATGTGAGACAAACATTGATGATTGCAATGGCAACAAGTGCCATAATAATGCTACATGCATTGATGGTGTGGAATCTTATACATGTAATTGTCAGCCTGGATTTAATGGTAAGTTAATGGTTTTCTATTATAATATAAATGTATTTTTTTATGAAGACTAATTTAGTGTATTATATATTTTTTTTTTTTTTAATTTGATTATTCTAATTAAAGAAGTCCTTAAGTAAATTGCAAAATAAAACAAGAAATTAAGAAGTTTTTGCTAAGGCTCATTAAACAGTAATGTGGTAAATTTGTTAGACGTTTTTTCTTTGTATTGTGAGTTTCAATTTACTGGAGTAGCTAAATTCGAGGACTGTTAAAAGTTCAGATTGACTAGGAACATTTTTTTGATTCTTGAGTATTTAAAGAAGTTTTGTGGTAATAGATTTTTTTTTGTAGTAACATGAGTTAAATGTCGTCTCTACGATTTCTTCTGCTTCTAAAATACCTATTGCTTTTCGAAATAAAAAAAAAATCTAACCTGGAGTGCGACTATTTAAATTTTACATATCGTCGGCCTCATAAGGAAACCTCGTAACTCCACCTTTTTTCGAAAATGACTTTTGAATGCCATTTTTTACCGGAGCAACCCAGAAAATTTGAAGTCGTTCCGAAAACTATAAATAGACTTTAATTCAAATTTTGCACACCACTTAACTCCCAACTACTCTGTTGTTTCTCTACTCTTTCGTCTCTCCTGTAAAACTTTGATTTGGGAGTTACGAGGTTTCCTTATGAGGCCAATGTTTTTTAGATTGCTGGAAGCCGAATCCGAAGTCCGCTCTACTCGATCACGTCAAGTTTTCTAGATAACCTCAAATGATTTTGAAATTTAAGTCTGAAACACTCAACTTAACTTAAGCCTTACAATACTAGCATTTTTTTTCCGACGATATTAGGGTTAATCTCATTTTATGATGAAAATTTCGAAGTATTTAGGACACGTTTTAGAAACGACGCCGACGCATTGTTGTATGAATTAAATAAGTAGAACTTTAAATTTCGATGATATTGTAGTGACAAAATCTCGAAATAAAATCTTAATTCATCCCAAGAAATCTAAATTCATCCCAAAACAAGTGTTCCCGAAATGACTCTTAATTGGTGAAACTGATCCCGAAATGCTTCTTTGTATATATATTAGATGAATGAAAATGAAAACGAATTTATTTCGAGATGCATACATATTATGAAACTTTAATTAAATGTTATTTTGATTTAAAAAAAAATGCCTGAAAATTATACATTAGGTATCCTTAAAATTTTCCTAAACAAAACTTAAAAGCTCTAACAAAACGACATGAAATAGTGAAATACACTGAAACCTTTTGGAGTAAGAGACTTGCATACTGGGTATTAAGGACGAATTTGCCTCAGGCAAGTGACCAAGTGATTAGTTTGAGCAATGTATATAACTCAGCACCTTTATTGGCCAAAGCTACCAAGGTCTTAAAACTATCAGAGGCTTCATCAAAAAGGCGCAAATCAGATCTAACTAGGCTTTTCTGAGCCAGGTTTTCTAGGGGACGCCATTTCTATCTACCTGCCTACATTATCTACCTCTATGATTTTGACAAGTAACACTAAATATTTTTTACTAACTTTCTTCGATGTTAAATAGTCGAACTACGAGCGTTACTGTCATGCTAGAACCACCACAACAATTCAGGTAATAGAACTATTCTAACCGAAACCTAAATTGGTAACAAAAAACGAACCCTTGGAATTCTGGGTCTTAATAAAGCCCAAGGTCTTTTCGGTGAAAAAGAGGCAGACCACCTTAAATCTAATCGAATAAAGAAAACTAACAATTCATTCAATGGGCAACAAAGCGCACATGCAAAACCTAAGGTGTTAACACAGAATTATTACAAGCTGAGATCATGAATTCAATGAAAAAGAACTAGAAAAACAATGAGCCATCTCTAATTTGATATTGCACGGTATAGCTCTTATATAATTTAAAAGTCAGAGTCACTTTTGAAATCGTTGAGAACTTGGTGCATATGTATCAGAATTAAGTACTTTGATTTTCATTTTTCACTCGGGAAAATGATATTGATATTCGATAAAACTTTCTTCTCCAGTTAAAAGTTCTTTCCTCGAAATTCCACGTTTTGAATTTTTTCAGTCTCATCCGGCCGATGATGATTCTTTTGATCTCTTTCAACTCTTAGGTAATTGTGTTGCTTATTTCTCCACAGCAGAATGATTATCTCTACCATCATTCATCACATTGATGGCCACGTCACACAGAAAACGTTTTTCACGCCGATCTCACCATTAAATTGTCACTGCACTTTTCTATTGAGAACATTATAGTTTTTTTGAATTTAATGAAATGAAATATTTAAACATAAAACATTTTTCTCTTGAATTATATTGATATTCAATTGGATTTTTCCACTTTAAATAAAAAAAAAAAAACTCCGAAATTAAATTTTTAGTAAAACAAAAAAAAAATCATTTAACTTGAATGGGATTAGTTATAAATAAAATTGAATTTACATATTGTTTGTGGTAGTTAAAAATACAATATATTCATTATTTCTGGAAAATAAATACAATTTTAACTCAAAAAATATGTATTCCTTCATTGCTTCATTTTTTTACTCTGAGAATTTATTTGCATACCTATCCTTCGCCCACAAAACCCATGAAATAACAATATATTTTTAAATAAGGCACAACAATTAAAAATAAATCTATATTATTCAACTTCAGGCATTTTTGAAAAATATTTTATTTACAAATTGAAACAAAAAACAAAATTCAGCTAAGTAAATTTCAATTCGCACAGCACTACAACATATCGATTTGATATCGAAACCAATGAAGTGAGCACTCGAAAAGAAAATTAAAACTTTTTTAATTAAACATGAGCTTAGTGCTTGTCCTATCGCTTGTCAAAAGCACACCATTAGGGGAAGAAAAAAGAACTAACAAAAAAAACACAGCATTCCCACATCAATTAGCTTATTGCTACTTCGTCGCACAGAGTTCGAAAATGTCCACCCAATCACCCCCTCGTTCCTTCTTTGATGACTCTCGTCCTCACTATTGCCCACGCCTCGTCGTCGTCGTCCTTTTTCAATTGATTTTTAATTAAAACAAGTTTGCATGGTGTATCTGTAGAGTATACACACCAGTAAACGAGTATTAGAAGAGAAGACTACAGGAGTAATGTCAATGTTATACGTGTAGGTGGTGTTTTTTGTGTCAATTAACAAAACTGTCAAACCTTAAAGGACTACAAAGCGACCGGAAAATGCCAGCAGTAACTTACCATACACCTCAAGAATTTTTGGAACAAAGTCTGAGATATGTCTCAGGGACGAAGACGACAAGCTCCGTTTCATGTACGCTATTAATTATTATTTGTAAAACTTTAAATTAAATTCCCATAATCCTGGCAGAAACACCTTCCTGGAGGCCAAAAACACAGATAGCTGTGTACTGATATCATTCTGCCACAACACTTTGCCCAAATAGAAATGCACTTTATAAAAAAAAAAAAAAGTTTACTGAGAGAACTTTTAACAAGATTCTTCTCCTGTTTCGTTCTAAGTAAAAAGGATGAAAAAGATCTTCATAAAAGAAGAAGCAGTTAAGGGGTTGATATGGTGACAACCAGGAAAGGGAAAGGGTGCTGCATTTTGAGAATATTTTCATACCGAGCATAACCCGCATAAAAGTCTTTTTTTGTATAGTCGGTCTTGGGGTACTTTTTTTTTTTTTGTAAGTTTTCACTCTTCTTCAGCAAGTACTTGGTCGTCCTTTGAATTGCTATCAGTTTTTTTTTTTTTTTTTTTGTTTAGTGCTGAATGAAAAAGTGCAGAGTTACACCGGAGGGCTAGAAAATTTTTATCCGCGCACTGATGAAAGAAGACGAAGAAGTTGTCGTGTAGTGGCAGTAATATTCTGGCAGAGTTTATCATGTAAAAGTGTAAACTATTCAATCGGGATAAGGGTGGTGAAGGGGGACGAACTCTGTCTTTCTCCATGCTCACTAAAAAAGATAGGTTCGGCGGCTAGTGAGATACATAGATATTAATCGAATGCATTGGAGGGAAATCGTTTGCTGGGTTTAATTTTCCGTTTTGATGCTCTCTATATAGGGTATTGGATGGCCCAAAGGAGTTTATGGCATCTCACTATACTATTGTAATGTAGTTTCATAAAATACAAAAAAAAAAGTTGTATACATTAAAGAACAACTATAAGAACGTTTGGAAAGAAGCTACAAAAAGTTAATGCGATGTCAGTAGCAGTATAGTGATGGGGTTTTACTTAAAGAAGTTCCCTATTTACGCCTTCGGAGTAGTTTTTTTTTTTTTGCGTTGAAATTGACTCTATGCCATTTTGGAAATGTTTTTAAAGTTTTGGGGGCATAGAAAGATGGATAAGAATATCATCGGTAGGATATTGAATTAAACCCCACGGAAGAGTGTAGAATAAGGCATCAATGAGATTGGTTTGAGAGAGGACTTTGATTCCAGAAGATGATGATGAGTTTTTTTTTTTTTTTTTCTTCTGAAAGAAAGTAAGAAAGTTGTTTTTGAAAGAGATTTTTGATTAGTTTTTCTTATACAGACTTACTTTTTATAAAAAAAATGTTTATTACCATCAAAGAATGCCCTGTTTTTTGTACTTCCTTCATTGATTGTAGGGCAAGTATTGATTTTGATTAAATTCGATTTAGATCAAATTAAGAATTTCTTGTAAGGAGTATGAGAACTCAAAGATGTGCAGTTTATAAAGAGTTCAGAGAGAGAGACTTATTAGAACTTACAAAAATAATAAAAAGTTACTAAATTTTTTTATTTTATTTCATTTAATTTAAAACAACCGAAAAAGCAAGCATGCCGGGAACGCTTTCTTAACTTAAACCACTTAATTTATGTTAGAATTCCATTAGGTACCTATAAATAAAAAAAGCTGTCTGAAAAAATTGGTGCGAAAATTTAAAGTTATTTTTAAAAATATTATAACTTTCTTAAGAAATCGTTGACAAACTGCGCCTTTCTCGAAAATGATCGAATAGTAAAATAAAACATAACATCAAGACAGGATCACGCTTTGTATGTAAAAATAAAAAAAAATGAGTAACTTAGTTTTAGTTTGAAAAGAAATTTTAAAAGAAATGTTTATAATAAAATTCTTGTAAGAGTAATTACAAAATTGCTTTTGAACTTTTTCAACCTCCAAACATTCAATTTCTTGTGTAATGAACACTTTCCTTTTAAAAAAAAAATTAAAAGTATAAAATGAACGGAAAAAAACCATGAGATGTCCCATCGTCATTTAATAAATCAGTGGTAACAAGGAAAAACGACATAAGTCAGTTTTTATAACTTTCCAGGTGAGCGTTTTGAATATTTGGCTGCTCATTACAAATCAATATATATATAATTTTTCTTTAAGAAAAAAATACGAAAAAATATGGCACACGGAATCAAATTTTGTAATGGCGTTTTCGATTGGCAGTCCGGAAGCGTCCGGAATCATTCTGAAAGCGTTTTATTCGTACAAAACTGACAGTTTTGTGTGAATAAAATTTTTTCAGAATGATTCCGGACGCTTCCGGACTGCCAATCGAAAACGCCATAAGAAACTCAATTTCGACATAAGTTGACTTTTGTAGTTATTCCTTGTTGCCACAGAAATTTCAGAAGACTAAATATTTTAAAGGTTATAAAATACTTGAGAGAAGTCAATTGATTTTAATATTTTATCAACAGCAGAGAATTTTAAATACATTTTTTAAGTTTCAAAGGTCACTGTGGCGTATGAGTAACATTTTAACCAATCGAAACAAAAATCAAACTAATACACGTAATGTTACAAATTTTGCTATCTCTGAATGATTAATGCAATTAACTATAGAAACAGCTATAGCTGCAAGTATGTCATTTCCAAAAATTATTTAATTATGAGTTTCAAGAAGCTCCTTTAAAGAGTTCAGCTGAATAATGAGTTTATTAACTTCTTTTTTTTTTGTTTTATTCTCTTCTTTTTTATTTGAATTCAAGTTTTTTTTTATCTTTCATTTAAAAAAAAGAATCATCCATTGCATAATCCTTTTTTTTTTTTTTAATTTATTTTTGCATTATTTCTGAAATTTTTATCTTTACTCTCATTCCAGGTGAATTTTGTGATTTAAAAATTAACTTTTGCTCACCGGAATTCAATCCTTGTGCCAACGAAGCCAAATGCGTGGACCATTTCACTCACTACACGTGCGAGTGTATGCCGGGCTTCCATGGTGTCAATTGCACAGATAACATCGACGATTGCCAAAATCACATTTGCCAAAATGGTGGCACTTGTGTAGATGGCATAAATGATTATGTATGCAAGTGCCCCGAGGAGTACACGGGTAAATATTGTGAAGGCACCCCAATGGTCGCCATGATGTATCCCCAAACATCGCCATGCCAAAATCACGAATGCAAGCACGGTGTATGCTTCCAGCCGAATCCCTCTGGTTCGGATTACCTTTGCAAATGTCATCCAGGCTATTCGGGCAAATGGTGCGAGTATCTGACCAGCATCAGTTTCGTTCATAACAATTCGTTTGCCGAAATGGAACCGTTGCGTACGAAGCCCGAAGCTAATGTTACCATAGTGTTTAGCAGTACACAACAAAATGGAATTTTGATGTATGATGGAGAGAGTGAGCATTTGGCCGTGGAATTGTTCAATGGGCGTATACGGGTTAGCTATGATGTGGGTAATTATCCAGTATCTACGATGTATAGTTTCGAGATGGTAGCTGATGGGAAATATCATATGGTTGAGCTGTTGGCCATCAAGAAGAATTTTACTTTGCGTGTGGATCGAGGGTTGGCACGTTCAATTATCAATGAAGGTTCAAAGGACTATTTGAAATTGACGACGCCATTGTTTTTGGGTGGCCTTCCTGCCGAGCCCGGTCAACAGGCTTATAAAAACTGGCACTTGAGGAATTTGACTAGTTTTAAAGGTTGCATGAAGGAGGTTTGGATAAATCATAAGTTAGTTGATTTTGGAAATGCGGCAAGGCAGCAAAAAATCACACCAGGCTGTGGTTTGCTGGAGGGCGACAATTTAGAGGATGACGATGAGGAGTCATATTTTATGCATGAAACGCCACACACATACAAAGAGGTATGTATTAAAAGGGATTTTGTGTATTTTATATTTGATTCTTAAATTGAGTGTTTTTTTTTTTCAAGGTTGATCCATGTGAAAATCACAAGTGCAGAAGAGGTGGTAGGTGTCTAGCGAATAGCAGTTCAAAGGAGGGCTACATCTGCAAGTGCAAACAAGGCACAAAAGGCAGATATTGCGATCAAGGTGAGGGCATCACAGAGCCCCCTGCAGTCACTGGTACTAATTATTTAATTTTATATTAACATTTAACTAAGCACTCTTTTGACTATCGCTTTATAAGGCTTTAGGTATTTCTAAAAATTATATAGAATTGATCGCTTTTTATTAATACATCAACCTAAAAGCCATTAAAATGAAAGAAATCAAGATGATAGCACGTTTGATTTTCACAGTGTCAGTTGTACAACTTCATCATCATATGCATTTCTGCTCTTAATCTGTAACATTTAACTCAACATTACGTTTCGTAAAAATTACTACATATTTAAACTCATTTTTAAATTCCATTTTAACTCACCGTATTTAAATAGAGATTTAACTCAACGTAAATTTTCTACATTTAAAAACATTGCGTCACATAATAATTTTTAATAATAACAACACAGCCACACAAAAAAATATAAAAGTTCTGACCTGGGGTTGCGACTAGGTTTTTCATATAGTTTTTGGGTCGCTGAAACCGAATCCGGAGTCCGTTTTGCCCCATCACGTCAGGTTTTCGAGATAACCTCAAAAAATTTCACGAAAAAAAAAATTTTTTTCTCTGATCTGGATGTGCGAATATGTCATCATATAGTTTTTGGATCGCTAAATCCAGATTCGGAGTCAATTTCGCCCTATCACGTCAGGTTTCTGAGATATCCTCAAAAAATGTCAAAAGCAAATAAACAAAAGTTCTTATCTGGAGTTGACACTAGGTTTTTCATATAGTTTTTGGGTCGCTAAAACCGAATCCGAAGTTTATTTTGCCGTATCACGTCAGGTTTTTGAAATATCTTCAAAAAATGTCTAAACTCAAAAAAAAAATTCTTATCTGACATTTTTTGAGGATATCTCAAAAACCTGACGCGACACGGTAAAATAGACTTCGGATTCGGTTTAAGCAACCCAAAAACTATATGAAAAACTTAGTCGCAACCCCAGGTCAGATAAGAAATTTTATTTTTTTGGTTTTGCCATTTTTTTGAGGATATCTCAGAAACCTGACGTGATAGGGCAAAATTGACTTCAAATCTGAATTCAGCGATTCAAAAACTATATGATTAACATATTCGCACATCCAGATCAGAGAAAAAATCTTTTTTTTCGTGACATTTTTGAGGTTATCTCGAAAACCTGACGTGATGGGGCAAAACGGACTTCGGATTCAGTTTCAGCGACCCAAAAACTAAATTAATTCCGTTTCAAACCAAGTTCCCATTTTTGCAAAACAAATTCACCTTCTATAAAATCAAATACTAGAATGTTTCAATTAATTCACACATCAATTATAAGAACTGATGCTCTGTGCTTTTCCTTAAACCTCGAGACCTTAATCTTTGCAAACCTGTGTACTTAAGTTATAAACTTTTTTTTAACAAATAATATCCTATCCTTTTTTTGAAAATCTGTAGTTCCAACAAACATACAAACAAGTATAAACAGAAGATCCTTTGAAAGGTTAAAATACTACATTTTCAGAAGGTGAATTTGATTTGCAAAGGAATGAATTTTGTTGCAAAATAGTGAATTCTGCTAAAAGTGTAATATAATTTGCGAAAGAGCGAACTTAATATAAAAAACATTTATGTCACTTTTTCGTTAGTGTAGATTCAACATTATTCTCGTATCTAAATCATAATCATATTCATTCTAAAAACCTCTATGTTTAAGCCATATTCTATTGGTCATTAATAGTCACTAACGGGCTTCCATCTTATATTTTAACTTGAAACAAGAGTAGCAATCTGACACTGTAAAATGTAATAGACGTGATATCATGGTCATAGTCAAGAGTATTTTTCTCCAAAGACATGTTTTTTTATATTAACTTTTTTGTATTACTTTCATCTATATAGCAGCTTCTACTTGTCGAAAAGAACAAGTACGTGAATACTACACTGAGAATGACTGTAGATCGCGGCAGCCACTTAAATACGCTAAATGCGTTGGCGGTTGCGGTAACCAATGCTGTGCTGCCAAAGTCGTAAGACGACGAAAGGTAAGTTTGTCTTATCTTAATTCTCGAGAAAAATTGTAAATGTTTGACAGCTATGAAAGCCGTCTTCATACATACAAAACGATCGAAATAAACAAAATGGATGTCTCATTTGATTCGCTATCAACTGTCAATTCTCAAATGACAGCTAGCCAATCAAATGGCATCCAATTCCAACATTGTTTTTAACAACTAACATTTTGTATTTTTATTCTAGGTTCGCATGGTGTGCAGCAATAACGAAAAATACGTTAAAAATCTAGATATCGTGCGTAAATGCGGATGTACAAAGAAATGCTACTGACTGAAAGATGCGACTACCCAATTATTAAATAATAGAAGCTTAGATGTAAATTTAGAACAAGATACCCAATTAAGTAGTAGTACTAGTAGTAGTAGTATAAGTAATAGTAATAGTTATGATAGTAATTTAAAAATAAATATAAATATTAATTATTTCAATAAGGACGATGATAAACATAGTGAAAGTACTGATGAGAAAAGTGATAGTAGTAGGGCAGCAATAGAGGGCGATAGTAATGAAAAGATGCTAGAAGAAGGTTGGGCACAAACCACCGACAGTTATGCCGACGGAGACGAAAGAATGCAATCAAATCCGAGTACGGACTTTTACGATGACAATGACTATGATGATGAGGAAGAAGAGGACGATGAAGAGTATAGTGAAGAAACTGAAACAGAAACAGCTGAAATGCCAATAGCAGCTAAACGAACGGCAAAAATCGACCAAGAAGAAGAAGAAGTCGATTTGGGCTATGATGAAGATGATGAGCCACCAAAGCGTTTGCCACCACAGGGAGATCAAAAGGATTTCATGAATGAAGAAGGTAGTGGCAGACGATATAAACAACAAAGTAGATTTAGGTTAGACTATCTAGAAAAATTCAAAAGAAAACAACAAAAGATCTATAGAGCCGATGAGGGCGACGATGGTGGCGAAGATGATGATGACGACGATGATGATGATGGTGAGCCTAGACGAGAAGGTAGCGGTAATTTTGCCAACGACGACGACGATAACGAAGACGACGACGACGATGGTGGTGGTACAAATGACGATTTCTTCTCCTCCAAGAGAAAGTCAAATAGTCGATATTTCCGAAAAAATACCAACGATGCTATTAAAATCATATCAACTCCATTAGGAAAAGTTGGTATTGTCTACCAACAGACACCACCAGAACAACCTAAGAGCGATGATACTGCATCTGGTACTTCATTGAGTTCAAGTAAAACACAATTTACCGACTTTGACGCACTGTCACCAGCCGACCCCAATACCCATCGTCGGGCGTCATTGCATCCGAAAATCACACCCGTACTCACAGCCGATGGCAAGGTTGCCCTGCTTTATCGTGGAGACTCTGAAAACACAAAATACGAACCTATTCTTAATCTAACACATAAGTTTAATCTCTATGACAATAAGACAAGTGCTGCTACTATTGCTCCAAGCAATACCGACGCTGATAAAGATGAAGACGAAGACCAAAGTAATCAGGATTCTGACGGGAGTGAGGTCGATGCTAGCTTGGATGGTGACGAGGAGGATAGTTCGGATGAAAACTCCGTCACCGAACAAGCTGCACCGACGCCACCACCTGTCATCGATATAGATCGATCGAATTCTGTTTTGCCGATGATAAATCGGCCACTGTCCGAAGTGCTGGGCATTAAAAAGAATCAATTTAGACAGTTTCGAGTTAAAGACTCGCCAACAACCACAACAACAGAACCTCCATTTGGGTTGCATTTCCTGACGAAAAAAGTCAATATGGCTAATTATCCATCAAAATCACGAAATCATGATTTTGATTTCAGTCAAGACACAACTATGTTGGATGAGCGCAAGCGAAACCACAATCAACCTCAATATCCTGCAGCTAGTGAATCGCAAAGTGACAACAATAATGCACCCGATCATACAGATGCATCTTCAATTGCCACTCAAGATATCCTCTCAAAGACAGAAGTTGTCAATCTTGCCATTATTCCACACTTTGATGAGGAATTCGAGAGGCAACAACGATTCCGAGATCATGAGATTAGGCGTCATCATAGACAACGTCATCGTCATAAGCACAATCAACAAGATTTGTCTAGTATTCACTGCATTATGCAGGCCACAATGGGTATTGCTGCCGTTTCAACTGTCTTTGGCATGCTAGGTACCTTCTTTAAGCAGCGAGTTCTCGATCAAATTCGTCTGATGCATTGGTAGTATCACAAGGGTATTCAACTGTAGCTGCCATTACATTGAATACCCATTTATAGTTTCCGTTAACAACACCATCAACAACTAACAAAAGGAGAACTACCCAGTTGTTTCAACAATTAAAACAAAAAAAAAAGTGATCCTCGTATTCTCCCTACTAATTGAGTCTCAATTTGTGAGGACTTTTTCAAAATCGAATTTAAACAAAAACTAAAAAAAACTTTTGTCTCACTTTGTAACTGTTTATTCTTCCTTTTTACTCTTTCTCTCTCTAAAAACTCCAATCCAACAATCGCCTCAATGTCGTAGTTTTAGTCATCGCATTCACACCCACAATACATTTTGTCTTTTCTACAACAGTGTAGTGCTTTCGAAAACCATATTTACTCGACTCAAATGTGTAATTTTGAGTGAAAACTTGAGTTATCAATCAAAACAATTGAGTTGCGAAAGTATGATTTTCAACGGCCCAAACTGTTAAGAAATCGACTGTTAACTTCTTTTGCATCCAGTTTGCTTTCTCTGAAAAAATTGTACTCTTTTTGATTTCCACTCAAGTTTTGAGTGCAAATCAAACTGATAAATAAATTATTGAGTGAAAACTGGCTTTGAAAGAATTATAAACCACATTAAAATGTCCTTTTAATTGGAATAAATAAATACACCCTTATCTTATCGAGTTTTATCGATACAAAACAAAAAAAAAATCATTAATGTATTAGTAAGAAAAAAAAACAAATAAGTGCTCGTGCAATAAAAACAAAAAAAAAAACTCAACACAAAAAGCATAACTGTTGACCTGTTGTGAGCCTTCCCTTCATTCCTTCCGGTATTTAAAAATAAAATTAAAACAAAAAAGAATTAAAAATTTTAAAGAAATCGGAACAAATATTGGAATCACACTCATTCAAGTACACTGAAAAAAAAATTAACAAAATGACTGTTTTTTTTTTTTAAATAATTGAACAAATTTTTGTAACTTATTTTGTTATAAAATTGTAATTAGAGACCAAAAAAAAAAAACAAAAAATGATAAAAAATCAGAAATCGAAATGTAATAAGATAGTATTTATTTAATTTTGTATTGAATCCTTAACGTTAAATAAGATACAAAAAAAAATCGTGTTCTAAACAGATAAAAAAAATTAAGTCCTTAAGAAAAAAAAAAAAACACAATTTTAACATTAAACATCTAAGCTGGGTAGTCGCATGTAAATCCTAAACAAATAAAACAAAAAACCGGATAAAAAAGTAATTTACAACAAAACAAATGCAACTAATAAAAAAAATTATGTGTAAAATGTTTAACTCTTAAAAATTATTAACAAATAGATATGCATAAATATATATATATATATATTATATACATACAAAAGAAAAACAAAAAAAAAACTAAATTATTCTATTAGTATTGTTTATAATCTATTTTTGTGTATTTAAAAAAAAAATTATATATTATTACCTGTTATACTTTGCGTTTTAGTCTTCGAATATATATATAAATATTATTTTTTTCTCGAATCCAACGCATTTAAGTTATTATTTTTTAAACATTTTTTTTTTTAAATTTTGTATTATTTTTATTTTTAATGCATACAAAATAAAATTTAATAAAAACAAAAAAATATTATGAAAAGAGAAAATAATAAATGTTTAATAATAAAATGTTTTATATGCATAATAATATTACATTACAAACAAAACAAAAATAATACGCATACAAGTTCATTTTTATATAAGAAAAAGTGTAAATTAAATTTATAACGTAACAATAAAACAAATATATAATTGCATATATTTAAAATAAAATAAAAATTGAAAAAAAATAACAAACAATGAAAAAACTGACTGTAAAATGCTTTACACTGAGAATTTTATTGATTTTTAACATAGGATGAAGGAAATTGACAGAAGGAAATTGAGTGGTAGGTACTTGATCAATCAAAAAAAAATAACCCAAATACAGAATTTGCATCCGCAAATGCGGAACTTCCACATGATTTGGGACATCCGCCTCCGCATCCGCAATAATCAATGCGGATCTTCATGCGGATCCGGATGCAAAGAAGATGCGACAAGAAAGAAGTTGGTTGGAGCCAGCGAATGGCGCGTACTAGTGGGAGTCACACCGAGTAACGTCTATTACTGATTTTTTAGGCAAAACACAGAAAAAATGCAAAAGTAGTCTTAAAAATGTCCGTTTTCACTAGAACCTTTAGTCAAATTTCAAATTGTATAGGAAATTTTTAGAATTTGGATTTCGAACTGACCTAATTTGCGAAATTATAAAATTTGGGGTGAAAACAGGCTATTAATAAAGATCTTTCTTTCGGACAGAAAGAAAAATTGCCAGTAAAGAACTTAACGACAATTTCTACCCACTCCACAAGCCAGTCTTCCTAGGGAACAATTATTTAGTAGTGGGGCTTAATTAACCAACCTCTGTGTAACCAACTTGATGCAGGTGGCGGTATTACTTTTTATTAAGTCTGATGCACCTATTTTTAATTTCTCTCATTAAATACCAATTAAAAAAAATGTAATTTATAACTGTATCATTATTTTAATTAATTTATATTAATTTTGTATATAATATCTTAAACATCCGCATCCGCATCTGCAGATGTTAACTTCCAAAAATCCGCATCCGCATCTGCATCCGCGGATGTGAAAAAATCCACATCCGCAACATCCCTAATAAAGTCTATTTTATGACCATGATGGGAAGCTTTCACAACTTATATTTATTTATAGTTTATTGTTTTAAATAGCAAAATAGAAAAAAAAATAGTTTCAATAAATAAAATAAATATGTTCACTATGGCGAATACGTACTTTTTTAATAGAAATAACTATTCATTGTATACAATATTTAAAGTTTTTTTGCAACAATTAAAAACTGAGCTTGACTATATTTAAAATAAACAACGTACACATAAATATTAGGGTGGTCCTTAGGAAATAAAAATTGGGGACGCCTCCTAGATTGGTTCCAAATCAGTAAAAAATGCCCTAATTTTTTTAAAATTTTTATTCCTAACCTTTCCTGACCCTATTTCATTAAGACGTTTATATGTATGAGTGATCAAACATCCGCCATTTACCCAACACTGGACACAGAATATCGCCCCTGCTCTATTAACTTCTTATCAAAATAGGGCCAGGAAGGGTTAGAGGTAAAAATATGAAAAAATAAGGTATTTTTTTCCTGATTTGGAACCAATCTAGGGGACCACCAATGTCGGGGACCACCCTTGTAAATATAATTCAAAAAATTATAAACACCATATCAATAGGCACAAGTACGTGGGAACTTTGTAAACTTAAAATCTTAAATGTAGGTTACCCTCAAGGGACATTTTTTGCTAGGGAGCCCTACTCTGTTGGACAATAAATAAATCTAAAATAAAACTAAATTAATGTTTTCTCCACACGCTTATCAAATTATAATTTGTAACTATAATATAGAAGAATTTATTCTCTAATACTGCAAAATTTTCGATTTTGATTTTTTGCATATTTGGAGTTAGAACATTGTCTCTGATTTATTCTCATTTATTTTTTTTTGCCTAGGTTTTCAAATATTACCGTTCTTGATTACCTGCTTGAAGGCAAAGTGACGGACCCAAAAGTGCATCAGTTATTCTTTGCTGACGATGGAGCCATCATAAGTGAAGACCCGATATCCCTGCAACGAGCACTTGATGTATGGGTGGATGTTCTAGAAGGTAATGGGTACCGCATAAGCGCGAGAAAGACAGAATACCTATGCTGCCCATTTTCTGATCCACACAGGCCTATTCCTGACATTTATTTGAATGGTGTAGTGCTTCCCAAGTGTGAAAAGTTTAAATATCTGGGGTCTATGATAAATAACGAAGGTACTTGTGATGACGATATCAATCATCGCGTAAGCGTAGGGTGGATGAAGTGGCGGGAAAATTCTGCTATCTTCTGTGATCGAAAAATGCCCCCTAAGCTGAAAGGAAAGCTCTACACCGCAGTTGTGCGTCCAGCACTCACATACGGTTCACAATGTTGGACAATGTACAAAAAGTATGAGAGTAAGTTAACGGCAGCTGAGATGAAGATCCTTCGTATGACAGCAGGAGTAACAAAGCTTGATAGAATTAGAAGTACGAAGATCCGAGGAAGCCTTCATGTTAAAAATACCATCTCCCAAAAAATTGAACACGACCGACTCAGTTGGTATTGCCATGTTCAAAGGAGAGATCCTGAGAACCCCGTCAAAAAAGCAATATCATACAACGTTCCAACACGAAATAAAAAGAAAGGTAGGCCTAAAAACTCCTGGTACAAGCAAATGCAAAAACACCAGCATTCAGTTGGCCTTAGAAATGGAACAATACAAAACCGGGAGGCTTGCCGCCGATTTCTGAGGTCAACCCGGCGAACCCCACAAGCGGATCACTAGTGTGAAGCAGTAACGTGGGATAGTTATGATCCCCTCGACATCGAGATCATAACAGCGCCGAGAAAAAGGAAGAAGAAGAAGAAGAAGGTTTTCAAATAAGACAGAAAATTCCAAATACTTTTTGAATTTTTTTCATTTTTATTTATGAAAATTGTGGTAGGCGATTTAGTTTTTCCCTCTTTAACTAACTATTTGATAGCAAACAATTTAATAAAAAAAATAACGAGAACAGAAAATGTAATGGATGAAATTACTTCGTTATAGTTCAAATGCGATTACGTATTGTGATACTGGGTAATCGTTAAAATAAGCAACCTAACTAACATTTCAGCTTCTCTTTAACTTTAGTAAGGTTGTTGGGCATGAAAAACGGAAAACGTTATACAAGTTTGACCCCTTATAAGAATTTACTTATAAGGTGTATTAGAAGCTTAAACGAAGCTTTACCGAAGCTCCAAAAAAGCTTTGAGATTTGACAGATAGCTTCGGAAGAGCTTGCATAGCTCTTTAATACATGTTTTATAGAAATTAAAAAAAAAAAAACATACAAAAACAAAAGAAATATTCTTTTTCAATTGGTTTTGATTTGATTTTAAATCATGAATTTAATCTGAAATTATAGGTGTGTTTTTTTGTTTATCTATATAGATTTTGTGCAAAAAAACGACATCGAGATTTTTGAAATCAAAACAATTTACGTGTTAAAAACAACAAAAACTTTATCTGTATAGATTTTTGAAAAATCCAGATAATTATCCAGATTTTACTTTCTCTCGATAAAAACAGTAGTACCAAGGTAATTTAATTGTTGTGTTCATACAGAAATATCTAAAAATATTAACAAAAAAAAAAAGCGGAGAAAACGAGGTTTGAAAAAAACTCTCATAGAAAAAAATAATCAAAAATTTGTTTGACATGGTTGCATTGAAATGTTAATATCTCGAGATATATGCAATGCACTTTTCAGATAAAAGTCTTAAATGGATCCTGATAAGATTGTTGAACAGATATGTATATAAAATTACCAAAGTTTTTTCGAAAAATTAGAAATAAAAATAAAAAAGTTTTCACATTTGATTTTTAAAAAATCGAAAAAAAATTCAATACGGCTACTTTCAAACGCTTATAACACAAGAACGACGCAACTAATGTTAATGGTCATGGTCTTAAAATGTAGCTAAAGGCTTAACTACATTCACTTTTTGATTTCAAAAAGTGAAAAAGTGAAAAATACACACATACTACTAGTTACATCTTCATACGAAAATGAGTATCAAAATTGTGTTTAAAACTTTAAGATTATCTGTCATTTGTAAAAAAAAAAAAAATTGTCCAATGTGCAGTTTGTTTTTGTCTTGCGGTCTTTCGAGTATTAACAATTTTTGTTTTATTTCTTAAGATTTTATTATTTTTATTTAATAATTTCTTTTATATATGTATGCATAAAGTAACTTCATCATTCAACTATGTGTATTCATTTCCGTAGTTCATCTAGCTCATCGCTGTCACTGGGATAGAAAACAACAACCAAACCAAAGAGTCTCCGCTTTTCCGAGAAGCATCACGAAATGGTGTTTTCCAACTTTAATTGGATTTTGTTTGCGCTATTCATGCAAACATAAATTTTGGAAATAAACACCATGATGGTGATAATGTGGTCCATTATGATAAGCTTTAAGGATAGATTATTATTGGAGTAGTGTTGCGGTGCCCGAGAGAATTTTCTAATTGGAGGTTAGCATCGAGCTTATACCATCTCCTCAGTCGTTGGAAAAGCAACAAATCAAAAAAGAAACAAAAGTGAAATAAGAAATTATTATGCATCCTTTTTTGGCCAAAGAACAATTTTAAATTAAAAACATGTGTTTTGGGTTTCATTTATTGTATTATACTGATTGTATCAAGTTATGTGGCATAGCTACAGCTTCCAAGGCTATTGAAATGATATATTTGTACATCAAATCACAAAGGAAAAACCTTTTGAAATTACAACAAACCTTTTGAAAGATTATGTTGGATTGGACTTTGTTTCGAATTTATAAATTTTTGTTGAAATTTTTTTTTGTCTACAACAAATCATCTGTCAAAAAAAGGCATGTTCATTGAAAATTATCCTTTGCAACGCCATCTAGCAATCATTTTCTTAAGTTGTTGGTTTACATGTGTTGGTGTTTTCAAAAAGTGAAAAAGTAAAAGTTAAAAATGTTTTAACTTTCACTTTTGTTTTTCTGAGATGAAAGATAGAATTTTGCAGTGTGTTGGTGAAGGACAAAACATTTTTTCACTTTTGTACTTTTTGAAGTTGAATGTAGTTAAGCCTTAAGAATATAATTTTTTTGGTTTTATGTGAAAAAAAAAAAATTTTTGAATCCAACATGGATGCCATGGCCATATGAAAATTTTTGTTTGCATCCAACATGGATGTAATGGCCTTCCCACTTCGGAGTTAAAATAAAAAAAAAAAACAAAAGCAACATTTTTGACAGACAGCTGCCAAATTATATGTACAGTGGTGCCAAATGTTTGCATGGATTTCAAAAATCCCGATGTCGTTTTTTTGCACAAAATCTATATAGATAAACAAAAAAACACACCTAATATGCGAACTTATCGCATTTGGGCTCTAGTGAAAACATGTTATTACCATATTCTATGTTAAGCTTATTTTGTACAAATGTTTTTTTCTAATGCGTTACAAACATTGCATATCTGCAGGATAAAAACTTTGCATACTTATAGGTGTAAAACATTGCATACTTACGAGAACCTCTTGGAACAGGGCTTATAAAAGCCTTCTGTCACTTGAAAATACAAGACTTCTTTAGAACGGTTCAAACAGGTCTTATAAAGGTCTTCTTTAATTTATATTTACAAATCTTCTTCTAAACACTTCTAGATAGGAGACCTCCTTTGTTTCCAAAATGGTTGACTTGGGTAAGTAAGCCTTGGACCTTATGCAAGCAAAATTGTTACTTTGGCTGTGCCATGCCCTACTAACAATTTTGCTTCTATAATGCTTTACAGAAGCAACAATTGCATCTGTAAAGCTTTATAGAACCTGCTTGTACATAATATATATGTATATAATAAAATGTAACTATAAATCGAAAAAATTATATTAATTTTTTGGACAAATTTGTCCAAATTTCCTTCAAATGGTCGCACTATGTCATCTCTTGATTCTGCATGAAAATCGTTAATATCTTTTATATCGAAGACACATTCAATTCGCCCATGTAAATGATTTGTCATATTAATTTTTTTCTCAAACACACCAAACTTCACATTTATTTAAAAACCAGCTGTTGTTCCGCGTTCTCCCATTTCCCTCATTTCTTTAGATAACCTAAAAAAAGCCAACGTTGAGCGTTAAATTAAATTAAAATTTCTGTATATTTTAATTATTTTTAAACAAAAAAATACTTAAAAATGCCAAAAGCAAAGAAAACTGAAAGCACCTCAGACAGTGATTCTGGTCCAGATGATGTAAGTTAAAAAAAAAGAATCCTATCAAAATTGTTTTTAAAATAGATTTCTATTTGCTAGAAAGCACCACCACCACCAGCAAAGAAATCAAAAGGCGAACCAGCCGCCGCCAAACCAGATGCCGGTGAAGGCAAAAATTTCTGGACCCTCGAGAAACTGCGAAGAGTGAGCATCAGTGAATTCCGTGGCCGCAAGTCAATCGATATTCGTGAATTCTACCACAAAGATGGTAAAACATTGCCCGGCAAAAAAGGTATCGCCTTATCACTCGCTCAGTGGCAAAAGTTGTTGGAAGTTGCTGAACTGGTTACTAAAGCTGCCAAGGAGGAGTAATAAATAAAAGACTATTTTCTTTTTTGTATCTAATGTTAAGTTTTTTCTTACTTTGTCGAAGTCAAAACAGAAAAATTAAAAAAATAAACAAATTAATTAGTTTAGATTAAGATTCTGTATTTTATTTTATTTTGTCACCAGGTGTCTTTTTGTAGATAAGTTTTATTCTTATCAATCACCTTCCACATTTTGATATAATATTGCTTAAGAATACTGAGGGCATAAAAACAAATATTGAACTACAAATAAACAGATAGAATAACACAAAGAGATACAACAATTAGAAAAGGAAGGAATGTCTTAACGAATCCCATGATTCCCACAAACTTTGCCCTGAAGAATACCCAAAACGACAAAATAATCATGTTCCAATTGGTACGATTTTTGTATCGCATTCCAATTAAAGCTGTAGCAACATGTGAATGGCAATTGTCACAAAATAGATTATGCATTCGAGTTCCGTACAAAACTGAAGCTTTAGATACAGCTTCATCCCATTCGTATTGCCCTCCAACAACATTGTCTAAACTTAATGGTAAATAACGAGTTGGTCGACCGAAGGCCATATTGTCTTCGGATACAAAATACGAGCCAGCAAAATCACGAATAACTCCATTGGACATGGCAATGCCCATGTGTCCGATGAATGGGAAGAACCATGTCAATACGGGAATTGGTGTCCAAACAATGCAATAGGGATATCTATCGGCAGCAAAATTGATGGTGGAAAATTCTGGTGGCGGAGATGAGTCGCTTGTTGGTGTTGACATCTTCCTTTTAGCACTTGGATGCGACGACACGGTACTGGTTCGATTTAACATGTAATTTTTTTCAATTTTATATTTTGATATTTTGATCGAAATGAGGCTAATGGACTTTTAAGAGAGTTGGCAGCGTATACTTTTTTATCAGTCTATTTGAAGAGATAAGAAGAAACAAAACATTTTTTTTACCTGAAAAATAGGTATGTCGAAAATCGAAATTGACATTTTCTTTTAACAATGTACAGGGTGATACGTAAGAATCCGTCGCAATGGAAAATGGACCGATTTCGTTCGAATTGGAGAGTTTTTATTTGAAAAAACAAAAGAGAGACATGATTCGTATGAAATCCTTAGAGGATATAATCCATAGAGGAAGGAATACCTAGAGACGCGACTTCGGTTGGTTTTTCTCTTCCACCCTACAAGCTGCAATGAGAGGAAAAACTCCACAGTGCTTATATGTGGTAGTTTTCCCGTGCATTTTAAATGGCACCAACACATTCAACTGTGGAGTTGAGCTCAAAACAATTAAAAACAATTTAAGTGCTCAGTAGGAAATAAATTCATAAAAAAATAATATAATAAATTCAAAACACGAACCTTTTTTTTTTTATTTCTGTACATATTTATTGAAAGGTGGGTGTCTGGAGTGAGCTATTTGAGCTATTCAAGTTCATGTACAAACCAAAATCATGTTTAAATTCAAAATTTGTGAGGACATCTACTGGTGAAAGGAAGGTATTAAACGAATTGTACTTTTCACACGTATTCACAGATAGGAAAACAAGAGAAAAATAAGAGAGATTATCTGAAATTAAATTTGCGGGTGTTTTAGGTAAGGGGGGTACGAGTCGGCTCTCTAGGTATTCCTTCCTCTATGATATAATCATTGAATAATTACAAATAGAAGTGACACCGCAGATTACTCATGCGACTATAAGAGTACCGGAAGATAGATGAACTACAGGTTTGCGCCTCAACTATCATGTATTTTCGAGTTGAGTCTTAACTAATAATTTTTTTAAACCTTCATAAAAAAATTAATAATTATTATTATACATTTCAAAGAGCTTATATTGATTTAAGTTTTCGTATTTTGAAAAGTCATATTAGTCTAGAGAACAAGGACGATGCCTTTTACTCCTACTGGCCTAGGTTCGAATACCGGTAAAATTTGAAATTTTTTTTTTTTTTGCGGAGATTTTTTTTGAGAAATTTAATTAATTTTTATCAAACAATCTCAATTTCCCGTCAGATTCGAACCTGGGCAGGTAAACTTAACAGACATTCACCTTTTTTTTTTTTTCCAATTCATTTTTATTTTTCATCATCTTATAACTATCTTAAAGCTAGACAAAAATTCATAAAAACTAGCCTACTTATCAATTACTTACAACTAACTTACTGGCCCTATACGGGCACTCTAAGTTATACTTCATTTTTCTTAATACTAATGCCTTTCGGCCTTAAAAATAATTTAATTCAAATATTTATTTCATGGTTTTATTTTTTCCAAGAAATAATTTATAAAAAACTTGGATTCTGATCATTTTTTTTATTTTAAAACTTACAAACTTATTAAAACTACTTAAACTAGGTACTTATACTATGTTTCCACCTTCACCTAAATCCACTTTTTCGAGATTTAGAGCTAAATCTACTTCTAAATCCTGAGATTTACCATACAAATTTAAATCTCCAAAAAAGTAGATTTAAAATAAATCTCCTCATAATCTACTTGGCTGAATGATTCCATGCTCTTATAATGAAGGGAACATGCCTAATTTTGTGAACGCACTCATTTTCAAATGTCATTTTTTTTTGTTTTTTGACAATCGAAACTGAATTAAAATTTATAAAACACAGCCGGACGGAAAGATTGTTAATAAATATTGGTAAATAGTAATAAAAATTTAAATTATAAAATTGAAATAATAACTTAAAAATTGCAGATGCTGAACGAGAAACAAAACAGAAAGTCGTAGCGGCAAAATGAAGAAGAACTTTTGGTGGAAATTATGGACGATAAAATTAGCCAGCTTCGTGGGCAGAAAAAAAATTTACAACTGCATTGCAATGAAAAGTTTTAAAAAGTATTGTGAAATATTTTAATTTTGATGAATTTGTGATTTGTAAAATGTCATACACCAACGTCAAAATAAATCTTGGAAATGTCAAAATAAATCTGATTTTGCCAGTGAAAACACTTCGAGATTTATTCTAAATCTACTTCGCTAAATCTCGGATTTAGGGTAGGTGGAAACATAGTATTAAACTACTTAAAACTAGAACAGCCACAGCAAGCAATTTTTTTTTTTTTTTTGTTTTTTTTTTTTGTTTTTTTTTTTTTTTGACATTTTGACAGACATTCACCTTATCCTCTAGGCTATCTCCACTTTTTGAATTAGGAAAACTTTTATCTATATGTATAAGTTGTTTAGGATTTGATTTTGGGTTGCTGGATTTGCTTTTGGATTGTTGGCTTTGCTTTTTTATTGTTGGATTTGCTTTTTTAATTCAACGCACGATACTAGCGACGACAATTTTACAGCGGAAGTTTCCCTGGGTGTCCACTTCTATTTGTAATTATTCAATGATATAATATATATGGAGTGCTTGTTCCTATACCTAATACATTGTAACGCCATATGCATGGATAGGGGTCGCTGCCTTTGTTTTTCAGTGCGAGTCCGGTTCCGCAGCTGTAAATAAACACGCTTGTTGATGACAGCCATCAAATGAAAATAAAATGGAGGCATGCACTCATTGAAAAACTTAAAGAAACTAGAGCCCTCTATAAAAGCTTCACGGAACTAACAGCACAAGCTGTTAGATGAAGATGAAACGTAAGAAAGTTTCCAGTCTTGGTATAGTTTGTCGATGACCCATCGGCCGATTATTTATTCGACTTATTTTACATCCTAAATAGACAGTTTTTTTCGAGATAGTAAATAAGTGAACACATCATCCTAGTGAAACCACCACGACACGCGTCCCTGTATGTCATGGTATAAAAAGAGAAGGTATGATCATTAGAAAAGAGTCTGTATCGAGAAGTGTCGGATAAAATAATAAAAAGATGGCTTTCAAAGTTTTTGACAATTGCCCCATTGAAATTATTGTTCTTGTTAACAAATTTGTCTTGGAAATTGTTGTTGCTTTTGACTTTGCCAAATTTAGAGTCAAAAACTTATTGCTCCATTTTGTAAAATGGCGACTCTAATGATCACAAATTAACTATTTCATAGGCAATTTTAACTATTAAAGCCTAGTACGCTGCTGATGCGAAACGAAACATCTTCAAGTCTCCAAAGTCAACAGCGCTCATGTTAACAAAAAAAAAATACCATCGGATATTATACCAAAGTAACAATTATGAAAATACAAATAATAAAAAAATTCAAGAAAAAACACCAGAAAATAAGTTAAAATCAAAAACAAAACAAATTTAATTTCGTTTAATAAGATTTCGTTAACGAAATTTTGTATGGAAAATTTCGAAAAATTTTCAAGTCTCCAAAGTCAACAATGAAAATGCTAACAAAAAAATATCATCGAGTCTGTCAAACTCAAAATAAAAAAATTCAAAATTAATTTGAAATCAAGAAAAGTCAACAGAAAATAATTTTTAAAGCAAGACATAAATGAATTAAAAGTGTATAAACTATCAACACTGCTCTTGGAGTCAAGAAAATGCACAGGACAGTAAAAAGTAAGTGAAAAATGAGTGAAAACTCTCCAATTTTTCGCTAGAGCTGCGTACTGATAAACGAAAAGCAAAACGAAATTTTTCGTTCAAGATTTCGTTAACATGCTAACATGTTCGCTGTTGACTTTGGAGACTTCAAATTTTTCCGTTTCGCATCAGCAGCGTACCATCAGGCTTAACGAAATCTTGAACGAAATTAAATTTGTTTTTGCTTTAAAGCTTACTAGTGGAACAGAATGATGTAGCTGTGGATGTGTCTTGTGGCGCTGTCAGAGTTTTTTCTTGATTTTTTGATTTATATTTCTATTATTTTTACTTTGCTATAATACACCTGATGGTATTTTTTCGTAAGCATGTCCGCTTTTGACTTTGGAGACTTCAATTTTTTTCATTTCGCTTCAATAGCGTACAGGCTTAAAGCCTAGTTGCGAAATTTTCTATACAAAATTTCGTAAACGAAATTTTGAACGAAAAATTTCGTTTTGCTTTTCGTTTTTCAGTACGCAGCTCTGGCGAAAAATTCGAGAGTTTTCACTCATTTGTCACTTACTTTTTACTGTCCTATGCATTTTTCTTGACTCCAAGAGCAGTGTTGACGGTTATTTCACTTTTATTCTTTTATTTCTTGCTTTAAAAATTATTTTCTGTTGATTTTTTTTGATTTTAAATTAATTTTGAATTTTTTTATTTTGACTTTGACAGAATACTCGATGACATTTTTCCGTTAGCATTTTCGTTGTAGACTTTAGAGACTTGAAAATTTTTCGTTTCGCATCAGCAGTGTACCAGGCTTAAGCCAAAAACTTTTTTCATAGAAGTACCCGTACCGCTACCGCATGTACCTCCGGTGTGGCCAAGCCGTCAATCAACATACTACTTTGTTATTTTAAATACAAATGTACTAGTTTTCAGTACAATTATAAATTCGATTTTCAACACTGTTTTCGAAATGTCAATTCGAGTATTCCGAATAAAAGATGGCGAACACGGGTGTACTGCCGTTTGTACGCGGTGTCGATTTTACCACAAATGACTTTAGTGTAAGTGTTTTTAAGTGTTAAAATTATCATATTTTTAAAATTTAATGTTTTCTTAACAAATTTATTATAAAATTTAGTTCGCAAAACCTCCCCAAAGTCCAATAATTCAAGTTTAAAAATTCACATTGTCATTTCGATTTGGATGTGTCACCATTTTTTTTCCTGCCCAATGTCAACTTGAGTTGACAAGAAAGTTCGAAAATATGAACAAAAAAAATTAAAACAAAACAAAAAAAAATCAAACTAGCTATCTCTTTTCTTCGAATTTAACTGCTGTTTTTTGTTTACAAACAAAACAAAAATCCTTTTTTGTTGTTATTTACCAAACCACTGCTTGCTTGCAATTTTGTTTGTATTTATTTTTGTATTTGTTTTTGTTTAATTTGGGATCATGACGTTGGCCCGTATGCATTAAAAATTTACCTTCTGGAATAAAAACTATTCAAATTATATCAATGGCAACTAGATAGATTTGTCCGGGAAAATTTCAAATATTTTTTTTTGTCAATAACTAAAAAAATCTGTTTTTTGAGTTGTGACACTTTTGTAGTACATGTGCGATATAAGCAATATGAAATTAATAAGTATAAAAAAGGTTTGATATGCACAAAATGTGGATAAAAAAGTACATACTTTACAATTTTTCAAGTAAAAGCATCTACTTTTTTTTATGCATATCAACCGTTATCTCAAACCAAAAAAATCTAGAATAGGTACCGAAAATCTCAAAACAAAAAATCTAGAATGTAATAATCTCGAATATACACAAATCTCGAACAAACAAAAATCTCGAAAGACTGTCTCAAAAACAAAAAACGAATTCTAGATTTTTGTTTTTAACATATTTAAAGATTAAAGCCTTAACTACATTGGCCACTTTTTGCAATAGTACAAAAGTGATTTTTTTTCGCTATAAAAGAGTATATACCTACAAACTTTTTTTTAGACCAAAAAATAAGCTATTTAGCATTATTTTTGAAATTTTTCCTTTTCCGGAAATTATCACAAAGCCAGCTTGAAAATTTTCATTTTTATACTTTTTCACTTTTAAGGACTTTTAAGGTCATTGTAGTTAAACTTTTAAACTCAAATAAAAGACAATACAAATTCAGTTTCATAAACACTTTATTTTTCTTTATTAAGATCGCAAAGCCAATAAAGCTCGTTTCTTACAGATTTGTAAATAAATCCATCGATTTCAATTTTAATAAGTCCTTTATTTGTTACAATTTCATTAACTTTCATTTTAACATTTTATGACCTATGCACTCACGTTTTAAAAAACGTTCTCAAGCGACCAATACTTAGTTCAGGTACCTGGTGTTCAAATCACGAAATTTGTGGGCGATCGCTTATTACAACGTTTGCTCTATAGAACTTATCACTATCAATAGAAAAAGAAAGAGAACAACCGTTAAAACGATCGATTGTAAAAGTATTGAGCGATCTGTTTTTTTTTTTTTTTTTTTCAATTTGAATAGAAAGAAAAATTTTCATTATTTTTTGTTTAAATTTCATGGAATTTGTGAATTTAATTCAATTTGAAAATTTAAATGACCTATAGTCCAAAATACGTTTCGCCCAGGCACAACTAGTGAAAATTATTCTTTGTTTATGTTTATGAAACGAAAAGCGACAGGAAAAATCAATTGATTATAACTTTTTTGTTTTAATAGATAGATAAACGAAATTTCAATTGATTTCATATTAAAAATCCTGAAATAACGGTGAAAAGAAGCTCTTTTTCTAGACACGTTATATCTTTTGATCTAGAGCACATAATTTTGATTTAACTATAATACGCATGCTGTTCATATAACCTTTCATTTGATATATCACACATAACGGTACTTGTTACCTGCAAGTTACACAATCTTAAATTCAAAAACATGAAAAATACCACAAAACACCTGTGGAGATCTATTGATGATGACCAACCTCCAGTGTAGGAAGTACCTAATCTCAGTTCGAAATTTCGATATGTTTGGTTTTAAAAATTTTTTACTTTTTTGTAGGCACGGTAGAAATATTATTGAAGCGTAATATAAAAGGTGAAATAATAAGCTTTCAGAGGATATAAAATTTATTATAGGTTGTCATATAAAAAAAATTAATTGAAAGGTTTTTATTTTGTTCCATCAACTGAGGTAGATTTTTTCGATTTTTTTTTTGTGCAAGAAAAATGATTTTTAAGGTTTCACTTCTACCACGTGTGAATTGCACACATGATTTTTTTCTTCTTGTTTATAAACATCGGACAGACCACGGGCAATATTAATTTTAGGTGTACTTTGTTTACGTTTTTTTTTTTCTTCTTTATACACATTTTGTGAATATCAAACCTAGTTTATACTTATTAATTTCATATTGCTAGTATTAAGGGGTAATAACACTTTGTATACACGAAATCACCATTTTCATTAGCGTATAATACAAATGAGAAACATTATTTTTTTTTTGGAGTTTGTTTAAGTATATCAATAGGTAACATAATAGGCAAATGTGAAATTTTTTAAATGGCGGAGTAGTTCAGGATGATCGCAAAATCCTGTGCTCCCATCGGGCGACCAACTAACTCCTACAATTTTTAACCGATCGAGCTGAAATTTTGTGTTAAGATTAACAATACTATATTTCAGTAAATTGTTAATCTTCACACAAAATTTCAGCTCGATCGGTTAAAAATCATCCTGAACTACGCCGCCATTTAAAAAATTTCACATCATTAAAAAATTCACATTTGCCTATTCTGTTACCTACATATTTATGTACTTAATCAAACTAAACAAACACCAAAAGAAAGTAATGTTTCTCCTTTGTTTTATACGCTGATGAAAATGAAACTCGATTTCGTGATTACAAAGTGTTATTACACCTTAAAGCATATATTCGTCCAAAGCTCGAGTATAATTCCCATATCTGGGCAGGTGCTCTTAAGACCCACCTGAGCTATTTGGATAGAATTCAAAATAGAGCTTTTAAAATGATAGGCGATAGGTCCATTACTGATACAATCCCACCCCTTGAGCACCGCCGGAATGTATCATGCCTGTCCTTGTTTTTTAGGTATTTTTTTTTAATGTTCAAATTAAATAGATAGCTGCATTCCTCCCCTTAAACAATTTAAGCGTAATACTCGTACTTCAAGGAATGCCCATCAGTTTACACTTGAGTCCAATTTCGGACGTGCCGTCAAATAAAGAGATTCTTTCTTTAGTCGCACTACTAGAATGTGGAATGCATTACCCCCCTCAGTTTTTCCTTCCCATTTTATTGTTCAGAACTTTAAAACCAATGTGCATCGGTATCTCCTTTTATATCCTTTCCTCTTATCCTAAAGCTCGTACTGTGTTTACATAATATATTAAGGGTACCCATGCGCGCTCATTATAAAAAAAAAGAAAAAAATTACTATTTTTTCTGCATACGGTCTCTAAAATTATTATATTAATTCTAGATTTTTGCATTCGAGACTTTTTTTTCTCGATTTTTGTGTTTCCAGATTATGCTTTCTAGATTTTTTTATTTTAGATTTTTTTTTCGAGATTTTTTGTATTCTAGATTTTTGTTTTCGAAATGTTTGCTTTCGAAATTGTTGCTTTCTGGATTATTGCTTTCTAGATATAGTGGTTAACCCGTTTAATTTTTAATTCCAGGGTGATAAATTTCCGAACGCACTTCGATTGATGACACGAGTCCAATGGCTCAAACTAGACCGCACACATCTCAAAGAGATTCCCGAAGAAATGGGAAATCTGCACAAACTTGAACATCTATCCATGAAGAATAATGAGCTAGAAAAGCTCTTTGGAGAACTAACCGAACTGGGATGCCTAAGATCGTTGAACCTCCGTCACAATAACATAAAGAGTAGTGGCATACCACCTGAGCTATTCCGCTTGGACGAATTGACAACTCTCGACCTGTCGCACAACAAATTGAAAGAAGTTCCCGAAGGCTTGGAGCGTGCCAAAAACTTACTCGTGTTGAATTTAAGCCACAACCAAATCGAAACCATTCCTACAGCATTATTCATACATCTAACAGATTTACTGCTACTTGACTTGTCACACAACAAGTTGGAGACACTGCCTCCTCAAACTCGCCGTCTGGCAAACCTTCAAACTCTTATCCTTGCCGATAATCCTTTGGAGCTGTTTCAATTGAGACAACTTCCCTCGCTTCAGAACCTTGAAGTTCTCAATATGCGAAACACACAGAGAACTCTCTTGAATTTCCCCACAACACTGGACAGTTTGTCGAACTTGGCAGAGTTGGATCTATCCCAGAATTGTCTGCCCAAAGTTCCAGACTGTCTCTACAATCTGCCCAATTTGAAACGTCTTAATCTTAGTGACAACGAAATCACTGAACTTTCATCTGGGGTTGAGTTTTGGCAAAAGTTAGAAACCCTAAATCTGTCGCGGAATCAATTGACAGCATTGCCTTCTGCTATTTGCAAACTTGCTAATCTACGTCGCTTGTATTTGAATGATAACAAGTTGGATTTTGAAGGCATTCCCTCGGGTGTTGGAAAGCTCTGTAGCATGGAGGTATTCTCTGCTTCTAATAATCGCTTGGAAATGGTACCAGAAGGTCTATGCCGTTGTGGATCCCTCAAAAAGCTAAATTTGAGCTCAAATCGATTGATAACTCTACCCGATGCTATTCATCTTCTATCAGACCTCGATCAGTTGGATTTACGTAATAACCCCGACTTGATAATGCCTCCAAAGCCAACAGAAATAACTAAAGGCTCTGGCATTGAATTTTACAACATTGATTTCTCTCTGCAAACACAGCTTCGTCTAGCTGGAGCCAGTGTTCCACCATCGATTCCAGCTAATGGCACTGGTAAAGATCCTATTGCTCGTAAAATTCGCCTTCGCCGAGGTGTACGCAACGATGGACCCGATCAGGATTCTGCTAAGATCCTTAAAGGCATGAAAGACATTGCCAAAGAGAAAGACGATGCCACAAACAATACCAATTCGTGGAATGGTGATGATGGCAAACCTGAAAGCTTAAAACCAAAACGATGGGATGAATCATTGGAAAAACCACCACTTGATTATTCCAAGTTCTTCGAAAAGGATGATGGTCAATTGCCAGGCATCACAATTTGGGAAATTGAGAATTTTTTGCCAAATAAAATTGAAGAAGTTGCACATGGCAAATTCTATGAGGGAGATTGTTATATTGTTTTGAAGACAAGTTTGGATGATTTGGGTCAGCTAACTTGGGAGATATTCTTCTGGATTGGTAACAATGCTACTTTGGATAAACGGGCTTGTGCGGCTATTCATGCTGTTAATTTGAGAAACTTTTTGGGTGCCCGTTGCCGGACCATTCGTGAAGAACAGAGTAAGTAGCTTTAAGATTTTTAACTTATTATTGAACAATGTAATATCTAATTATAAAGTTTTTTTCTGTTTGATATAACTTATTAGTTTCTAAATTTGTAAGCCATTCTTTAGAAAATCGAAAATGATACTAAAAGGAAATTGTAGTTTTTCATACAATTTTGAGTTTTTATCTGCTTTCGGAACCTAACTTTGAGCGTTATTTTTTGTTTTCATTTAACTTGTGCCGATAAAGTCAAAATTTCCAATCCAATCACATACAAATTTTAAAATTTCTCATTTTAAATGGTTTGAGCTTGAGAAAAGAGGCTGTAACGTTAAAAATATTTGCCTCATAATATTTATTCAGTTTTGTTTTTCCAAAAATCATTTCTTTTATTATTATTTTCTTTGCCCAAACTAATTCTCAAAATATTGAGAGTTACTCGACCAAGACCAATCATGACTCATACTGATATATACTCAAAATCAACCTCTTTTATACGAATTTTATTGACGTCACAGCTCTTTTCAGATCAGCTAAAACAGAGAAAGCTCATCAAACTCTGGGTTAACTTTAATCTCGTACTCGTCTAAGATTAAGAAAAGTAAGACATCTTAATTTTATTAGATGTCAATATTCGAGCATAATTCAAAATTTAAATTTATTATTGAAAAATTATGCCTCTGGTGTTGATTTTTGGGAACGAGGTTATTTGATAGCGTATCTTATCTTATTTTTAACCTTTCTCCTCATCAAAGAATTTTTAGTCATGTTGCATGAGCGACGGAGGACGAAATTTTGCCGGAATTCTAATACATGACATGGCTCTTTCTCGTAGCTTCTATTGCATTCTTTTTAGAGTATAGAAATTTGATTTAAATATGTATGAGTTTCTTTGTCCAAATCAAATCATTCGTAAAAGTTTTTGAACTTCCACATAAATATCTCCTTATTTGTGGATCAGGCACTTCTTCTTCTGAATAACTCATCATCCGCTGCCTCAAAGCGTTGGAGCAGCAGACCAACCGCACCAGCACTATTATGAATGTCCCTACTCGTATAGCTCGGTTGGTCATTTTGGCGATCATTGTTCAAATAGAATAGATTGTCCTATCGTACAGTGGATGGGTTTTTGTCTACATCGTTAAACATCAACGTGTTCTTTCCAGTTCCTCAGTACCGACCGCCTACCGAATTCTTATTTTCATTTGTTCTGTTTCTGTGTATTTTGTTCAACCCTTTTAAAGAAATTTCAAATATTATTCCATCCATAGCAATTCTTAATAAAGCCAACCGCCTGTTTGTTGGTTTTTTTTTATGACTCATTTCGAAAGTGTACAAACTTCTCAAGTTATACGAAATATCTCTGAAACGGCTCTAACGATTTTGACGACGTAATATTGAACGCAATTGCAATAAAACTGCATTTTAAGTTTTTCTCAAAAAAGTCAAATAACAAAAAAAAAAATGTTTTCGTGCATTTTATTTTGTTCTACGATTGTCTTGAAAATGTTCTTTGGTGGGAACAATTTTTAGTTGTGAATAATTACATTAGCGATAACTTCTTCCTTGTTTTATAGTAGAAATCGACCTAAGCTCCGCTCGTTTTATTTTCAAGATTCCACGAATATCATGAGTCCTTCATACTTTTGCTATATTTTTTACTGGATTTCTTACTTAAAGCTAGTAAATCTTTCTATTTCAGTATTGATCCGTATAAAACTTATTTGTACGGACTTCTTTTCCTCCTTCATTCTCATTGCATCTGAGTCTTTTTTGTTTATTTTGCACATGTTAGCGACATTTAAAAATTGGATCTTCAGGACAACTATTTTTCACTTGTTACTAACTCAGGTATCACTAGTTATCTGTAAATTTGTAATTACAGTTAAGATTTTATAACACAACCGCCGCCTTTTTTTACTATTATGAAGTGCAAGTAAAAAACTTCAACGCTTTTCTTTTCAGATGACGAATCGGAAGAATTCCTGGCACTCTTTGATACCGACGTAACTTACATTGAAGGTGGACGCACTGCAACTGGCTTTTATACAATCGAAGACATGTTGTACACCATCCGATTATATCGTGTTCATGCTGCAGGTGCATCGATTCATCTAGAACCTGTTGCTGTTGATTTTAATTCTTTAGATCCACGATATGCCTTTGTTCTGGACTGTGGACAAAAAATGTTCCTTTGGTATGGACGTTGTTCGAAGAACACTCTGAACTCCAAGTCACGACTAATGGCTGAAAAAATCAATAAAACCGAACGAAAGAACAAGTGTGATATCATTGTTGAGATGCAAGGTATGAGTCATCTAATTTACTTAAAATAATTATTTAACTTATTTGTTTCCTATAGGTGATGAGAGTACAGAATTTTGGGAGCAATTAGGCGCCGATCCAGATATTGCATCTGCATCAAAAATTCCTCAGCATGTATCAGAGAATTTTGTACCACCTATTCCACGTTTGTATCAAGTTCAACTCGGAATGGGTTATTTGGAACTGCCTCAGGTTGAAATTCCCGAACAGAAACTAGTTCACACTCTGCTCAGTAGCAAGAACGTCTATATCCTTGATTGCTATGCCGATTTGTTTGTGTGGTTTGGCAAAAAGTCAACTCGTTTGGTCCGCGCTGCGGCGGTAAAACTCTCAAGAGAACTCTTCAATATGATCAATCGACCAGAGTATGCTTTGGTCACTCGAGTTCAAGAAGGAACTGAAATTCAAATCTTTAAATCGAAATTCATTGGCTGGGATGAGGTTATGGCAGTAGATTTCACACGAACAGCAACCTCAGTCGCAAAGACTGGCGCCGATTTGACTATATGGGCTAGAAAGCAAGAAACAAAATCTGACTTGGCTGCTCTCTTTATGCCACGACAAAACCCAATGGCATTAACTGAAGCCGAACAATTGGAAGAAGAGTGGAACTATGACTTGGAAGCAATGGAAGCATTTGTTTTGGAAGGCAAGAAGTTTGTCCGGTTGCCAGAAGAAGAACTGGGTCACTTTTACACCGGCGAATGTTATGTATTTTTATGTCGATATTGTATTCCTTTGGAAGACGAAGGAGACGATGCTCCTGAAGATGATAATAGGGCTCCGCCCGATGAAGAAATTCAATGTGTAGTTTACTTCTGGCAAGGAAGAAATGCCGGTAACATGGGATGGTTAACATTCACATTTACTCTGCAAAAGAAATTCAAAGCTATGTTTGGTGAAGAGCTCGAAGTAATTCGTATTCATCAACAGCAAGAGAATCTTAAATTCATGGCTCACTTTAAGAGAACATTTATTATACACACTGGCAAGCGAAAGGATAAGCAAAAGACCCCAGATGGCAAAGCTGCTGTAGAATTTTTCCATCTTCGTTCGAATGGTGGTGCATTATGTACACGATTGATACAAATCCAACCAGAAGCAGTTAACTTAAATTCGGCTTTCTGGTGAGTGCAATTTTATTATCCATATAGTGGTTTATGTTTATTTTTGGATCTATTTATTTTTTTCTTTAGTTACATTTTGTATGTACCATTTGAAACAGAAGATGAATCTCAATCGGGAATTGTTTATGTTTGGATCGGATCCAAAGCTGCACCAGAAGAAGCTAAGCTAATACAAGATATTGCTGAGAATATGTTTAATAACCCATGGGTTAGCCTACAGGTGAGTCTTATTATTATTGTGTTTCTTTTTATTTATGTTAAATTCATATGAAATGATATAATAACTACGTAAAGAAATATAGAAGAAATAATTCCAGAAAAGAAAATTCAGTTTGAATGTTATTTCTTTTCGAACACAAAACTTGTTTGTGTTCGTTGACCATCATTTCGCTTATTTTTTTTGCATAGAAAAGGTTTTAGTAAACAATTTATTAATACTATAGGCAGGATCTAACGTCTTTATATAATTGGAATTTATTGTTCTTTGCTATTTTAGATGTAGTTGTTTCCATGGCTATAAACGACAACTTTAATTCAGATCTGTGTTTGCACTCTGCTTCAAACGTTATCAATATTCGTAGTACAACATATTAATACCTCTAAAACTGAGTTGATCTAAATTTTATTAGCATAATTTTATAGGCACGGAATTTTCAGCTCTATAATCTGTTTACTTAGTTTAAACTACAAACATTTTACATTTTAAACTTTTACCTTAACATTTCATTCTTCTTCCTTTATTCGGCGTGTATATTAGTAGCCTAAATTCACACTATTTCACATTTGATATATAAAGACCGAAGCTTTGTCATTTTCCCTAAACTTAGAGTTCTTGAAGATGGGATTAATAGAACTCAAAACATTTTTTGTTTGGTTTCTAAATTAAAACCCTCAAAAAGTAAAGGCGATAGGGTTAGTTAAAAAGACTAATTCATATCTCGAGTTGTTTTAATCGCATCTTAAAGAACTTCGTGTCTTTGAATTCGATATCAGAACGTATATATGTAGCTATAAAACAGCGTACGTACATTTAAGTTATACTCCAGTACCAAAATTTGCTTTGGACTTTTCGACTAACATTGTTACATACTATTAAGATAAAGAACCATAATAAAATGTTTCGACTGTTTTAATTAAGTCCCCATTGCTGAAGGTGCTTGGTTATTGAGTCATATTGCACTCATAGTCACAAATGCTTCACTGGTGGATCAAATCTTTATGTTCACCTTAAGAAGACTGCAGAACTTAAGGGGTCTTATGATTAATTTAACCCGAAACTTAGAGTTTACACTTCAATTCGAAACCCATAACATGCAGTCTTTGTCGAAATGGTTATAAATGGGCTTTTGATATTTGTAACATTTTTGCTTTTACAAATTTCATTTTTTTGTTTTTGGCAATTCGATGTCGCCTTACAATCGGTACGATTCATTTGGAACCTAAGACAATTCATCTAAAAAGACTAATTCATATCTCGTTGTTTTAATCGCATCTTAAAGAACTTCGTGAAAAATTCACTATAAACTGTACACAAATGTTCTTTTTAACATTGTGGCAAGAATGGTTGAAAGATAAAATCATTCTTAACATCATGGGAACTAACATCGACTACTAACACAAGAGGAATTTTCACGTTAAAAAGCCACAATTAGAAGAAACCATCTATCTTATTTCTATAACTGAGGAATTGAACCCAGAAGAACAGGTGCCCATTAGGATTGCTGTTGAAGTGACGCTGGAATTTCCAGGACCTCCGATCGAACAAATCTTAGAATATGTAAAAAAAAAAAAACATCTTTCTGCAGATAAATTGAAGGAAATGAAATTTCCTATACCAGCAAACAATTAAAAAGAATCAACCTGAATGATAACATAGAATTCGAACCACCCTGTCAAAATTAGTTCAAGGTATTTTTGCAAAAGTTAAATAGAATGAAAAGCCAGAAAATTATAAGCTACATGAGAAGCTTTTAAGCACACTTAATAGAAATTAGAAAGATGCAGTCACCAACCCATCTTCAATATATAGTCGAAGAAAAGCATGTCAGATGAGTAGAACCTTATTACAATCTGCCTGACTTAATCAAGAGTCATTCATCTTTTAAACATGTTATCAATTGTGGTGTATGAAATAAACCGTATTACACACTATAGACGAAATATAACAATTCTACTAGTTTTATGAAAATAAAGCCGAAAAATACTAGCTGCTCTGTCCAGAATGGAAGTAATTTGGATAAAATAAATGAAAAAACAAGAAATCAAGCAATAGCTAGAAAACTTATTTCAAATACTAATGATGGCCAGGTGAAGAAGGCGATTTCCAACGGCTTGACGGGAAAATTGAAGATGGATGATTGCTGATCGAACCAGTTGGACGGTTGTCTTACGCAGCTGCGCGCAATGCTATGAAATAAAAAAAAAAAATAGAGTACTATAGTAAATATACGACTTTAATCGTGCGTTTAAGTTTTCTCGTGAACATGTGATTGACCATGTTAATACATTTTCACGTTTTATGTATCCTTTTATTAGAACTGTAGATGAATTACCGTATATTATAAAGAACTTAATTTTAGACTTGCAGTTCTGGGGCAAAAATTAAAACTGTGATTTTTGAGTTAGAATAAAAGCCCTTAATCTAGGATTTTAATAATTCCTGTAGTTTAAAGTACTGAACACAACAATCAGGAAAACAAATATGGTTATGAAATTAATTCGTCTTCTTTCACCGTCTTAAAAATCAAAAGAACACAAAATTAGGTAGAATTACTCGATGAAATATTTTTAAGACAAACTAATTACTCATGTTATTTATTTGAAAAATAAATCAATTTAAGTGCATCCCGTTCAAGAGTTATAAGTTTTTATCGAACCGTTAATAAATGTGTATTTAAAAAACAACGTAATCATCAATTATGTCCAGCTTTCTCTCAAGAACCATATAACAAAAGACTCAAAATAAAAAATTTCTTCTACAGTCTTCAGAAACTCAAGAAAACATCATCATCTTAAAACCTTTTCATCATCCATTCAAGAAATAAAAAAATCATTACTTATGTGGTGCATTTTATGAGCAACAATATTTAATCTCAAAATTACATAATTCCACATCTCATCTAATTCATCCTCCATCAAGCCATCATTTAAGTTAAATTAAGTTAGTGTAAAAGATTTGACCGTGAACATTTCATACCCGAAATTGAACTCAAACATAAATGCGTTCAAATTGTTTTCCAGATCCTAAACGAAGGAGAAGAACCAGAGAACTTCTTCTGGGTAGCCCTAGGTGGACGTAAACCATACGACACAAATGCCGATTATATGAACTTCACACGTCTTTTCCGTTGTTCTAACGAGAAAGGCTACTTCACCGTTGCCGAAAAATGCTCTGACTTCTGTCAAGATGATCTGGCCGATGATGACATCATGATTTTGGACAACGGAGAACAAGTATTTCTATGGCCTGGTTCGAGATGTAGTGAAGTTGAAATAAAACTAGCTTACAAATCTGCACAAGTAAACCAACATATAAAAATACTTAAAAAAGAAACAATTAACGAATTTTATACATTAATGATTTTATTTATTATTAACATTTACTCCAGGTATACATTCAACATATGAGGATCAAACAACCAGAAAGACCGCGCAAACTCTTCCTCACCCTCAAGAACAAGGAATCAAAACGTTTTACGAAATGTTTCCATGGCTGGGGTGCTCACAAAGCGCCACCCGAATAGTAGTAGCGATGATGCATAATATTTTCGTTCTTCATTTTAAATGTTTATACAATATTAACAACGTACTGATACACTTTTACATGTAACTTATTTAAAATATATATATATTATAATTATTATATATCATAATAAAATGCTAATATTTTTTGCAGTATATATAATATATACATATACACCAATGTCATGACTTTTTTCACAGATTCGTACATATATATTGTATTTATTTAATTAATGTAAATTTTATTTAGATTTTAAATTTAATTTAGAATTGTTCTACAAATTTTGACTTTTTTTATTTTTTTATTTCTTCATAATTTATAATATATCACTTCTTTTCTCTGCGTCTCACTAAAAAATCCCTCGATTAGAGAATCGATTGACCAATCTATATACATTTATGCGGCTTATATTCTAAATAGATGATTTTTATTTTTTTTTTTATTCAAACATTTAATGTAACAATTTATTGGCTACAATATAAACCTTCCGGCTCTTTTATCTCAAATTACATTCGTTGCTAATGTTTTAGAATATTTTTTTAAAATTTACTTTTGTTTAGTTTTCAAAATAGAAATGTGTATCTTTTTTGTGTGTAAATAACGGGTGAAGTTTTTTGTGTTTTTTTTTGTTTGTAAAAATAAAATAAATGTTTTATGTGATAAACTTTAACATTAACAACAATTTTTTTTTTTCTAAATATTTTTAAATATTTTTTCCCCTTCGAAGACAGAGTCAAGATAAAAAATGAGTTGATAAATTTACATAATTTAAAAAATCATATGTTCAATGTTTTAAAACAGCATTAGCTCTGATGATTCTTAAGAATATTTAACGAAAATTATACAATTGAAAATAATACAAAATAAATACAACGAAAATTGCGGCAAAATATCAGTAATCTAATCGCTTTTTTAAACGAAATATATCGCCATTGTCCATAGTGGCTGAGTGATCCATATTAAGGACACGCACTGAATGCATATTTATCAAACGTTCCTCGATGTCGGAGTACATGCGTCGACATCTATATACTGATAAGGTCTAAAAATAAATTTATAATTATTAGTTTTTTTTTTTTTTTGTTTGAACTAAATTTTGATTTTGTAAAAAATAAAACTTACATGTAAAACTTTGCAATTAACAACAATCGAATCCAAACTATGATCTGTTAATTGAGTGCAACCGCTTATATGTAAAGATCTAAGACGTTTTAAATTTTTTGTGACAATTTCAATAGTCTTATCGTTGATATTATAACAGTCGGAGAGATCTAACTCTTCAATGGATGGACAATTTTGTACCATAGCCTCCATTCCGACCACAGATATTTGTTGGCAGTTCGAGAGTAATAAATTACGTAGTTCTAAAAATATGAAGCCATACTTGAGTGAGACATCAGATATTTTATTGCATCCTCGAAGGTTTAATTTACGTAAACCTTTGAGATTTTTTATTGGCACGCCATTGATTTTCGATTCATCCAAATTAAGCTCATAAACGGCTAGGAGAGCTTTTTTGCGTTCAGCATCTCGGACTATTTCTTCTTCGGCTTTGCTGCGTAAGGAAATTTTCAAAGAACCCCCCTCCGAGACATTGTCTGGTGGCATATGATGGAAAAATTCCATTGATAATGATCTTGGACGTTCGGAGGGTTGAGTTTCTACACTGATTCCAGTTAGAGCGGCATCTGTTATCTAAAATAGAAATTACATACGAAAATATGTATGGGAAGAATTATTAAGATAAAGTACATCTAAGACAAGTCGAAGACCATAAGCTAGTATTAGAGTAAATGGTAGTTAGGAATTGTTGTGTTATTCCATAAGTAGTACAGAGAAACTATGAAATTTTGTATTTGCATTCTATTCCATAAAGTCCAATATCTTCTCGGATAACTAAACTCCATTTTATTTCTTAAATCATCCCAAAATATTTAGTGGTTTTATGTCTAAAATATCTCTTAAATGTCTTGACAGATTTTGGCTTGACATTCCATGAACACACAGGGCCTAGTGACTAAAAACTCTCAATCATCTTTGTGTACGTGTAATTAATTTGCAAAAACTTTTATATTATTGTTTAGAACTTAAAATAAAAATCAAATTAAAAAAGAAAATATTTTATCGAAAATGGATTCGTAAATTTTTGTTTTGTTTCTTAAAATCGGCTAACAATGTTTTGCTTTGGAAAATGTTTCATAATTTAAATTTAATGGTCAACAGAGCGTTCGAACTTGGAGTAGTTAAACTAACTTTTTTTTTTTTTTTTCAAAAAAAATACGTGTATTTTGGCATCGATATCAACGGTATCTGTTTTCTAGGTCGTTTCTAACGATTTCGTTAACAACTCAATTTAATGACAATTTTTGTAAAAAAAAACGATTTAGAAGCTAAATATAAATGGTTGTTTGGTAAAAAAATCTTTTCGATTTAAATCTGTCCAAAAAAGTGATTTTGATTTTTGTCTTCGTTTGGACAAAAAAATTGATTTTTTTTTATCTTTGATCAATTTTCCAGATCTGGATTTTTCGGCAGATTTATCCCTCTTTTACTAACACCACTATGCATCGTTTTATTGGCATCCGTCTGTTTGACATGTTTTTGTTTGATAATAATTTGTTTTGGTTTCAAGAAAGAATTAAAATAGTTTTAAACTCAAATGGAAGTAATTATAAGTGAATTAATTTATTTTATTAATAAAATTAAAGGCCTAGCCTTGCCTCCGAATGCCAAATTGGTTTCATTTGATGTTTATTTCCATCGGTTCCATCTAACAATCTAAAAATGTTACTTTCTGACTGAATTAATGTATCCATTGATGATAAAATTAAACGTCTTCAACTAAATCAACTAATATCTACTTGTTTAGACCAAAACTATTTTCACTTCAATGGCAAAAACTACAGACAACTATCAGGTTTAGCGATGGGATCATCATTTTCGCCATTTGGAGCTGAGTTATATATGGATAATTTTGAAAAGACATTGTTTTCGTCAGTACACAATCATTTAAAATATATATTTTTTTGGACTCGCTACGTAGATGACATCTTTTGTGTTTGGACGGGCACAGAACGGAATTTGAATGTCTTTCTAACTGATGTACTCAACAAAGTTGATAATAATATTCAGTTTACACTTGAATTCGGAGGGAAATCCTTAAATTTTCTAGATTTAAATATATATTTAGTAGATAATTCGCTTCAATTTGATATATACAGAAAGGCTACATACACCGATATCATAATACCAAAAAGTTCAACTCATCCTTGGTCTATAAAAATGTCGGCATTTCATTCACTACTTGACCGACTACTTCATCGCCAACTTCAAAAAAGAACTGAGAGCCATCATACAGATCGGCAACAATAACGGTTATGATAAGAAAATTATCTACAACTTGCTCCGGAAAAAATAAAAAAAATTTGCTTTAAAATCAATTTTTCCGACGATCGACGAGAAATATCCAGAAATATCTTCATAAGACGAAACGCTTCGACTCATTTGTATTAAAATAAAATTTATCAACATCATTGTGAAACTCTAAAATAACAAGTGTTTTTATTATTCTTTTATAATTAATTGATTCGTCTAGCTCATCTTCGGATAAAAAAAAATCAAGGGCAGAATCAATATTTGATCACTGCCTGGTTCACAGAAAACGTATTTGTTTCGTAACGAAAAAAATCAATTTATAGATCAAAATATAAATTTAACAAACGAAAAACCCCTAAAACCTAAAAACAAAAAATCAAAAAAATTATTTTTTTTAAATCAATGAATTTTTTTGAAACTTTGTTTAATGTGTCCATTAATATTAAGCTTAAAATGTTTAAGACGTGAAATGTCTTATTCCTCACTAGCCATTCCCCAAACACCAGGAGAAACGTTCCTCTTCAATTAATTTTTGGGCCGAAACTTCGATTTTCAGCTTCTGCTTCGAGTAGGTACACCGAGCAATGCACACTGAATCTGTATTGGTAACTTTGTTCACTATTTTACTTCTTAAACTATAGTGGGATACCATTTATTTACCTTACACTCTCTTAATCACCCCTATCGTGAGTGTCACGTGAACAAGATTCCACCCAGAAAAAATTGAATTTCACTATTCACCTAATGTGAGTTTCGGGTGAAAATTTGTTCACGTTCGGACATCTCTCGGTATTTTCATTTTTTTTTTTCAGGTAATATGCGAGGTAGTCGACAGCTCTTTTTTCACTCAAATTTTGGTACCGAACAAGAAACTAGTTTAGCGGAAAATATAAATTCCCTACGGGTGAAACTCACGATACCTTTTGAAATTCCGGGTGAACAAAAATATTCCGGGTGGAAAACAGTTCACGTAAAACTCACGATTGGGCTAAATATGTTATCTTAAGCTTAATTAATAATTAAGTTAAATTAATTTTTCTTAAACATTTGACGAAGTTTTTGACCGAAAATGTGGAATACGATTGAGAACAGTTGTTTTCAGTTCACTTTCGATCGAAATGTAAAACATGGCATTTCGGATGGCGCTTAAAATCTGATAGCTATAACCGATAATAGCAAAATAAACGTCGGTATTCGGTAATACTATACAAGTGGACACTTCAGATGCACATCTGGTGTACTTGAGATGCAATATCTATTTTTCACTTTTATACACACAAGCATTGTTATTAGATTTTTGCCTACTTAAAAACTGCTTAACTTTTTTCAAACTGTGGGAAATACGCTTCATTTAATAAAACTAAATATCATACTATTCGAAGTTAAGACAATCTATACTTAGACACAAGTTGGACAGCTATAAGACAACTACAAACATGATTTTTGAACACATTTTCCAAATTTAAGCAGTTGTTTGAAGTTAAACAACGATTATAAATAATAGCCACATTTATAGTTAATCAATACTGATAAAAACATCAGCAGCTGTTTAAAAGCTGTGTTGTTAATTTTTTTTCAGTTTCAGACCGAGTGTGTCACGGACCTATCGTCTTCTAATAACTGACGTAATAGCATTAAATTCACATATTTCCTTAAACTAATATACAAAATTATATTCGTTTAAGTGGGCGACCCTCACTTATATAATTCAAAAAATTGTCGAAAAAAGTTGGTAAATTAAAATTATCAAATCACAATCATCACTGGAACTGTTTTTATATCTGCAAAAAAAGATCTATCCTACTATCAACAGCTTTTAACATGTTTTGGTATACAAACCGACAATAAGGACAATATAAAAGAAACCTTGAGTATTGTTAGTGATTTAGTTAACTATCAACTTACCCGAAAGCACTCCTCCATATTCAATTCTCTCAATAAAACCAAATTCTTGAGTAGCACCTGGACGGATTGATCGGTGACTCCGTTAATACAATTACTTATATCCAAAACACGCAAATTGTATAAATTCACTCCACACTTCATGACACAATCTTCACAGATATTCAAATGCGACATGTATAATTTTTCTAATTTTGGATTTGGATTCCTAGCAATTCCCTCGCCAATTGCATCACCCGATATACCATCACAATGCGAGATATTCAATGACTTGAGACTACCACACAATTTGGCCAACAATAATGCACCTTCTTTTGTGACTTTTGTACAACCTTTGATATTGAGTTCTTCAATAAATTTCAAATTATCCACAATTGTCTCGAGACATTCATCAGTAACACAAAGTGTATCGGATAAGTCCAAAGTACGAAGATTTGTTTGTGCTGTGATGAAACCACGAATACCAGATGTATTCAGTTGACGGCAGGAGTGTAGCAATAGTTTTTCCAACTTCAAAAATGGTATCTCACACAATGCTGTCATAGCACCACCTCCAATCAATGTATTGCTAAAATTGAGTTCTTTTAATGAATTCTGATGAGCCCGAATCACATGCAAGATGAATTTAAATGTTAAAATCGATTCACTTGGATGATTGGCCAACTCTTCTGGATAAAATCGTCTCTGTATAGCACAATGATAGGCTATATGACATCCAGACATATCCAACATCTCAAGACTCGATATTAGTTGGGTTATCCTCAGTAGAATCGCATCCGAAAGATATTGGTTGAATTTGAGGGAGAGGAATCGAACTCGAGACATGGTATCAGCAATGGTCTTGCGATCTGTTGGTGATTCCAAGAATTGCCCAGTCATGAACAACGATGTGCATCTTACTATCGAGAGTGTGTTGATGCCTTGAAGTTCGGCAAGAACAGCGCAGAATTGTTTTTCAGTTATGTCAGTCGACTCGAAGGTCACAGATTGAGCATACTTGCCCATATGTGAAAAGAAGTGATCCAATGTCCCAAAAGTTGCCTCATCCATGTAAATGTGAGGAAAGGGCCTATCACTATTAAGGAATACCTTTCCTGGTGGCAATTTATCCGAAACACAAAGTTTAGTTATCCGAATCATTACATTGGATTGGAATTCACTGTATTTGGTAGCCTCTAGCCAACGACGACAGGTCAATGAACAAGATTGGATATCGGAGTAGTTCAAATAGCGGAATATGCTAACAATTATCTGTTCCGAGAGAGTAAAAATTAAAATATTTATTGTTTCTGCGTTATCTGAATACACATTGTTAACGATAATTCCATAATGACTCAGGCTAATCAATCAGATCACATGGGTTATTGTTTGGTGATGGCGACGTTTGAGAAAATCGCATAGAAATTAATTAAAATTCCACCCGAGTCATTGTAAATTATCATTTTTTTTTTTCACATACCTCCATTGGAAGGTCAGCATAGCTGGGTTCCAAATCATTAAATACATACGAAGAGTCCATTTTGGGTGAGTGTTGCCCAGGGACAGCAGGAAAGCTTCTGTGCGTGGGGGTTTCCTTTTTTTCCTATCTAATAAAATTAACGTCCTATCTATACTTCTTTCCTTCTATCTCTTGTGTGTGGGATAGTTATTCGAAATCCCTAAAACTTGAGATGCTCGTGATTTTGATTGAAGAATTTCTACAACTAGACTTTTTGGGTGAAAATAAGAAAAACTATATTTCGATTACGTGATGTTTAGTATTTGACAATGGCAAAGCAGCTGATTTGGAATTCTACTTTCTGGTTTGGTGTTTGCTCGTTTTGATTGTACTTCCATAGACAGACTGATGGAGGAGCAATTTACAGAAAAAAAGAATAATTGTCACAGAGAACAACATTCAGAACTAGTGCGCATAATCTTGAAATTGATATTTTCTACCTTTGTCGATTGTTATTGTCATTCCGATTAGGATTTGGAAGAGAAGAAGAAAACAATACAATGAAAATGAAAACAAACAAATAGGGGCACACAAGTAGACGATAAAAAACAAGTCGTTTTCTGGGTTTCTCTCTTTTCATGGTAAGTGGAATGTGAATGAATACGATGTCATGTTGGGATAGTATTTGATTAATAAGTTCCACATGAACAAAATGTCCAATGTTTGTAGGGTACGTGTGCGTTTTATTGCTGAACTGATTCATTGTAAACCAAGTATGAAGTGAATATGAATTGAGAACTTTTGATGTGATAAATGTATTTAGGATGTAGGTAGAAGGTACATAAGAATTAGAATTTCAATTATTTGGATTACAATTACAATTACAATTACAATTACAATTACAATTACAATTACAATTACAATTACAATTACAATTACAATTACAATTACAATTACAATTACAATTACAATTACAATTACAATTACAATTACAATTACAATTACAATTACAATTACAATTACAATTACAATTACAATTACAATTACAATTACAATTACAATTACAATTACAATTACCTTCATTTGATAAATTACAAATAAATTTATCCAAACATACACAAAAGGTCACTGTGGTGTATGCGTACTATTTTTTTTTTTTTTTGTGAGGTGAATAAAAACTAATGCTAATGGATAGCGAAAATAAAAGTTGGGCTGTCCTGGGCTAACCTTGCGGAAACAAACAACGGTTTTAAACTAACGATTTTTTTCGCATAAAAAAAATTTACATTTTTTCAGTTTCTGATATGAAAAAAGTTTTTAGTTGCATCTTTTGAAAAAATAGTGGAATAAAGAGGGCTATCCTGGGCAAACGAACCACAGTGCAAAACTAGCATTTTTACACTGAATAAAAAAAATGTGGGTATTTTTGTCACTTGGAGGTAAAATCGAACCAGGCAGGTTTGAAAAAAATATAGCATAGAAAAATTGAGTCTTTGAAAAGAGTCCTTGTCCTCGGGATAAATGAGGTCCTTCATTTTGACATTTTTTAATTTTAGGTGGATAGTGAAAATTTCACTTTGACAATTAAAATATCAATGTTACAAGATTTTACGTTTCATTTTATTATAATGATATTTCTTTTTTTTTCTTTTTTAAAACATTCATGAAAGTGAATATTCTTTATAAAATAGTGGTGATATTATTTTTTTATTATAGGTGATATAATTGTTTTGTTATTTTCTCCCAAACTATGTGAAGTAAAATCTTATTGCCGATCAAATTTTCTCAGCAAATCATACATTTTACTTCGAAAAAACACAAAGCGCCTTTAAATTAGTGCACATTAAGAGTATTTTTTATTAAATATTTTTCAATAATTTGGAATGAGAAATTGATATGAAAAATTGATAATAAAATATCAAAAAAAAAAAGCAAAAATGTGATATTTAAATATCATCGTGATAATAAAAATATTGTTTTGATATTTTAATTATCATAAAACACATGTTATAGAGCTTTTTTTGCTGATATTTAAAAAATGTTAATTTGATATTGTTTTTTTTTTCGGTGTATAAATTATAGAAATTATAGAAAAATATTTGAAAATATCAGCGTGTTTTCATTTGCTGTCAGTTTTTCCTTGTATCAGCATTTATGACTAGACTAGAAACGCTTGAAAAAAAGACAAAAAAAAGCTTTAAAAAACCATATCTCCAAAAATATTTAAATTTTTTAAATGTAATTTTCGAATTCAGGAGGTGGAACTAGGCATGAACAAATTTATTAGTTTCAGTAGGTCTGTGTAATGAATCTGATCCGCACAGAAAACAACAGAAAAGATCCAAAAAGTACAAGTTTTTGTATTTCAGGAATTTGTTCAGTACAGAAAAGTTCAAGTTTTTCTGCTCCTACTTTTGGGGTAGAGCAACCAAGTGAAAATTGTCAATTGTCAGCTATTTGTTTGATTGTGCAATAATAAGAGAAAATAAGATTTTAAAAAGTGAATTTCTAAAGAGTTTTTGACTAATAACAAAAAAAAAAATTACGAGAATGTTAAAAGTGCTGGTAAATCATTTATTTTAGTAAAAAATCATTTCAAGAAATGATTTTGAATTAAAATTTTTGCAACTGATATAGACAACTGTCAATCTTGATAAAAACGAAGTTGAACTTTTCTGTTCTTTCTTGTTCTGACAGTATTTACAAACTTGTGCTGCTCTGATCTGTTCTGGCCCAATTTTTTTTTTTCATTAAACAGACTTAGTGTCAATTTTAGGTGTATAATAGTTTTAAATATCTCTTCTTTTTTTTATTTCTGTATATACTCCAGTCAAAGCGTCATTTGACCTTGCGCACAGAGGCACTGTCAGTTTTTATTTCATGGATCGATAGGGGTGTACTTGAAAGGCTTAACCCCAATTTCTCACCACCTGATCATTCTTTTTAGCGGAGTTATTCACAAAAATGCATTTCTTGGGATATTTTACTTCTAAGCTAATATCTTTGCTCCAAATTGTCGTAGACCAAAAAATAAACATACATTCTCTTCCTTATAATATTTTCTATCGTTGTATGTAATTTCATTGTATTTGAGTGCGTAAATACAAAATGGCAGCCATTTAAAGTCAAATTGTTGTTGTTAAAAAACACATTTTTGTCATTATTTCGAAAAAAGCTCTCTACGACCCACACGAGCCGAGAAATTAATTTTTTTAAAAAAGTTCCAAATGCCCAACGAAAAACATAAGACAAATCCTCTTAAAACAAGAAACAATGAAAACCATCCCTCTCACTGAGAACTATCATTCGACTTACAAACAAGGGAAATTTTTTTAAATTTTCTTACGGAATGATGCTTTCTTAAAATTATTTAACAGTATTTACCCGAATTTTTAATAAATAAAATGTATGTTTATTTTTTGGTCTACGACAATTTGGAGCAAAGATATTAGCTTAGAAGTAAAAAATCCAAAAAAATGCATTTTTGTGAATAACTCCGCTAAAAAGAATGATCAGGTGGTGAGAAATTGGGGTTAAGTCTTTCAAGTACACCCCTATCGATCCATGAAATAAAAACTGACAGTGCCTCTGTGCGCAAGGTTAGGCCGTTTTTTCCGACGCTTTGACTGGAGTTATACCTACACAAACTTGCTTTCCATTATAGCAAGACCGAATTGTTATGATTTGTATGTTAACAAGAAACTATATTGCACTCACGGAAACGTCTAGGATAAATAAGAAAATTCTTTTTTTTTTACATTGATGTTGCATTGCATCTTCAAAAAGAATATCAAACTTCTTGCACAATATCTTTCTCATTTATTTGCAAAATATATTTTAAGGTTTTTGTGCCTCCCGAAATTCTATGACGAAAGAAGTACCACCATTTCATTCCAGCACCAGGATACTGCTCAACCCATTTGTTTGAATAGAAAACTAAATTAAATTTCTCTTTGCTCTGAATAGTTTCCTTTTATATTATGAATAATAAACAAGGTGCTCTTTTTCATTCAAGAACAAAAAATAAAGTAAACGATACACATCTTTTGCAAAGCATACAAATATAGAAATCATAAAAAACTGTCTATGAAATCCGGAGTTCTTGAAAAAACACAAAATATTTAATAAGCCTTTTTTATATACCCACATTTTATTATGAGGTTTACATTTTTTTCTAACTTATTCATAATTAATTCAAAGTAATATGAAAATATGTTACAAGCAAAGAGAATACATTTATGTGAGTTTATTAACGTTTAATATCGTAACAGATTTTTATCCGATTAAATAAACTGGACATCATGTTAGGTCTTAAAACTAAGTACAAAAGGTTCTTTAAAAAAAAAAAGAAATTTTTCATTCAACTTTTTTTTGCGTTCAACTAGGTTAATGAACCTCAAAATCTGTCCTCCTCTCTTCATTCATCAAACAGTTATAATGGTTAATGTTTTACATCAACAAGAAATCTTTGCTGCTCTAAACTTAACCCTTGCAAAAGGTATACCTTACTTACCTGGGATTTGGCAAGACTCGGTTATCTGAAATGGTTTTATTGCATTTCCAACTGGCAGTTAAAAAAATCAGGTTTTGACAAATTTTATGGGCTTAAATGCATGAAAATTAGGTACTGAGTTGTCTTTATAATGTAAACCTAATTGTGACTTTAAGTTAATACCTACTTCCCGTTGTGGGGGAGCTTTTAAGAAACAAATTGTATCAAAATTAAAAAAAAAAAAAACAAGAATTAAATGCGCACACTTAGTCACTTTACCCGAGTCAGAGATGGCGGATAGCTTTGACGAGTGCCCAACGTGGGAGGTAGACAACGAGGAGGAACGAATGGCATGGCGATATGGCGGCGGTCCTATACAGAGAGACGTGTCTAGTAATTTTAATTCAATTCAAGTAACCCGCAAATTAAATCTGTCTCCGACTTTTTTTTTTTTAACCAAAACCCCACGTTCTCTGTAGAATAAAACAAAACAACATTAAACATTAAAGCTTCCGCCAGTGTATATAGTTTACACTCTACATACATTGCTCTATAGCCTGGTTTGATGTTTTAGTTTACTTTTTGGTGGCAAAATAAATAGTTATTTTTTCACCTGAATTCATTTTACAACCGTACTATGTCACTTTAAGGAGAAATCCTTATCCGTGCTGAGCATCAATCTAATAAAATAATTTTTTATGTTTTTTGTTCAAGACAAAATGGGTTTCCTTGTAAATCATTGAACAATAAAATCTGATGATGAAACTATTTGTGAGTACTTGTTGGATCATTTAGGTAGGTAAGAATGGGCATACAATATGTGACCAAGATGTTGAAAAAGACCTTTATGCTATTTTTTTTTTTAACGATGATTGGTGTTTAAAATAGAGTTGTTGGAAGTTTGGAGTACTTGCATGAGATGTGATGTGACACCCTTGAGGTGTCAAGAACAGAATAGTAATTCAAATAAAACAACTTATTTTTTTGTGGTTTTTTGTGGGTCTCTTTTTTACTAGAAAAAGTGAGAACTCTTTTAATGGTTTCTGTTAGTTTTTTAATAGTGAATTAATGTTGTGCAGAATGTAAATTGCTTCAAAATGTCTGGACCTGATATTCGGAATATTTCTCGGGGTCCTAAATGCTTTTAGGGTCACCTTCTCTGTTTGAGGTTGACTGTCAGTAATTAGTAGATCCGCTATCACTTTCATGGTGCCATTTGAGCGAATTATGATTGGTCACAAATCAGAATTACTGTAAAGGGTTACATATTCCCATAAACATTTTTCTTCTCCGTGTTGCTGTTTTCTTCTCTGAGACATTTAAGGTTCGGCTCGCATATATGCGATTACCCGCTGTTGACATCTTGTGTTTTCGAATAGTACAATCGTAGGCTGTATTGACTTTCGACAAAGTTACGAAACATCAAGACAGGTGCTTCAGCATGTTTGTCCTCCATTTGTTTGAAAGCCTTTTCTATTTTTGGATATTTTTTAGAAGTTTTTTAAGTATAGTTGTTATTACTGACAAATTCATCTTAAAGTTTTAGTACCGAAAAACAAATCCGGCGTTGATCTTTTATCATTTTGAAAGCATTTAACTCCTGTACCGCAGATGATTTATGTGGGTCAGTTCAAATATATAGGTCCCTGATGACTTGTCCTATATATTTTAGTTGCCTCTCACAAAATTTGCACTTATCAAGATCGATTCTCAAATTTGAAGCTTGTAAGCGTTTAAAAAACAACGCGGTGACTGTATTTCCCTCAAAAATGTCGCACTGAAATTTCAAAAAGTTGGTTTTAAAGTTCGAACTTTCTAGTTTTGAGATCTTACAATGAAAATTTTTTCAAGCTATGTACGTATTCGGCTCAATCCAACTTAACCACTACTCAAGTAGCACACTGGTGTATAAATTGGTGTAAATTCATTAATTTTGGTGTAAAATTGAGAAATTTGAATAAAATGGTGTATTTATCAAAAAAGATGGTATAAAAATTATACCATCATCTTTTCTGTGCAAAATTTCAACATTTTTTTTAAGATTCCGTGCAAAAAATACGCCGATACTCAATTGTTTTTATAATACACCATTTTTGGTGTATAAAATTATTCGATTCCCAAATGAACCGAAACGGTATATTTTGTACACTCTCTTTGGTGTAGGAAGTACACCCTGTGGACAAAAAATTCACCAGACTGCATAAGTGGGAGACGTCATATTTTTCCATGGCCGCCATTCAAATAATGAAGACAGCGATTAATTATTTTACTATATAATAGTACTATATCAGCCTAATTATCCCGCATTCTTACTTTTTTTCGATTCGTTTATATTATAATAAGAGAACGCTTCTAAAAAAATGTAAAAACAACAAAAAAATTATTATTTTTGAAAAACTGGGGGGTCATTCCGTAATTTTGAAAACGATAATCGAATCTATGAAAATCGTTTTACAGTTTGAGAATCTTTAAAGCTATTTTAAGTCAATTCTGATTCAATATTTCCTAAATAGTTTATATAAATAAAAGTTTTCATATCCTTAGAAGTCGTATTAGTCTAGGTGATTTAGTTGTTGACTCTTACTCGGGTGTCCGAGGTTCGATTCCCAAAATTGAAATTGTTTTTTTTTTTTTTTATTTTCTCAATAATCGTCAATAATCGTCAATAAATAAACGATAGCTAAATAGGTCTCGTTTTTGGAGAATTTATTCGTTTTTGGATGCAATATTTGATTTTTTATAAGTGTTTATTAATTTATTCCAATCACCGATTAATTTGCAAACTCCACAAACAAAAAAATATTAATGATTCATTTCTAAAAATTACCATAATGTGAGAGTAAATTATTTTAATATGTGCATGGAAAAACTATTCGTTTTTTAATACAAGATATAGGCGGAATGTATGTTGAACACTTTTAAAAAATCAAATATTGCATCCAAAAACGAATAAATTCTCCAAAAACGAGACCTATTTAGCTATCGTTTATTTATTCACGATTATTGAGAAAATAAAAAAAGAAAAACAATTTCAATTTTGGGAATCGAACCTCGGACACCCGAGTAAGAGGCAACAACTATGAAATGATATGATATGAAAACTTTTATTTATATAAACTATTTAGGAAATATTGAATCAGAATTGACTTAAAATAGCTTTAAAGATTCTCAAACTGTAAAACGATTATCATCGATTCGATTATGGTTTTCAAAATTACGGAATGACCCCCCAGTTTTTCAAGAATAATAATTTTTTTGATTTTTAAAATCGAAAAAAAAAATCATTAATTCATTGAAATTTTTAGACGGGGTAGTATCTAAAATCAGTAGATGGAATTTGTTTCGTTCTTAAATTAGGCACTCAAATTCATATTTAATCATTAGTTAATTGTATTGTGATAGAGAATAATTTATTTTCATTTATTTCATAAGAAATAGTGTACATTTTAATTCATCAAACTATTTAAGGTTAAAAAATAAACTTTGGTTCAAATTATAAATCAGAATAATTTAAATGGTGTATTTTATCCATAGATTTATTGTGTATTTTTCAATTTCAAAGGAATAATTTTTCACCAAAAACCAGTTCATTTTTTAAACCACTAGCTCTATTTATATACCAAAATCGGTTTAAATTTTTAACCAGCTGAGTTTATTATATACGAGAAAATGGTATATTTTTTATATTCAAAATGCATATCACGAAAGTGCAAAAAATACTCCAAATATTTTGGTGTATTTTAGACTTTTGTGCTACTTGAGTATATGGATCGGAAATTTGTTTATTCAGCTTAAATTTTCTTTTTTTTTTTAAGTTCCATCATATGAAAATTTCGACGTTGAGATATCGAATTTTGAACGGAAAAAGATCTGTATCTCAGCATCCGCTCAGAAAATTAAGGAGTGTTTTGAAATTTGGAATAAATTTCCCATAAAAATCAATTTTGGGTTTTTGAAACAAAATTTGTTTTTTTTCTGTTTTAATTTGTAGAATAATTTGAAAAATCAAGAAAAAACGATTTTTTCAGGATTTTGGGATACTCAATATCAATACTCAGGCGCAAAGTTGAAAATATCGAGAAAACCAGTAATGTTAATTACAAAGATTTGATTCAATCCATCCAGCCGTCTTTATATTTTGTTCAAGGGTTTTTAAATTCAAATTATCAAAAAAAAAAAGTTTTTTTTCACATTTCTATTGACATAGTTAAAAAATTTTTATCAATAGAAATGCATAAAAAAGTGTGAAAATCACACTCGTTACAACTTATTTGAAGATATTCTACTTCTTTAAATATTAAAAACAATGAAACAAATTAATATTTTAAATATTTATGTACGAGTATTAAGATATTTAGAGCCAATTTTTCAATCTTCTAATAAACAGTCAGTTAACTGTTCGACGAATAAAGTTATTAGGCTCATAAACAATCAGATAAAAACATTGAATTTTTCAATCAAGAATAATTTATTCTACAGAATAACAAAAAAAAATTGTCAAATTCAAAAATATTTAAAATTAAACGTCATTTTTATTCATGATTGTTTTTGTTTTCTTGTGGTCCACTGTATTTTTTTCAAAATTTTTTCAAAACAGCTTTGACAACTGACACAATATTTTTGTTGAGATTATTCCTTAGAATAATTTTTATTCGTTTCTGAAAGAAGCAGATAGTTTTATTCTTAGGAATAAGCTATAGGTATCTGCTTGTTGAAAAATTGATTTTTTCTCTATCCTTAGGAATAAGTACTAACTGACTGTTTAACTGACTATTGAAAAATTGGCCCTTAATGTAATAGGATATTTAGTAAATATTTAAATAAATAAAAGCGAAAAACATAGAAAAATCAGCCAAAACGCTTCCATGGTATTACCTTTAAAAGGAAATTCACTTTTTTCTTAAATCTTCCCAGAAATTTTATTTTAATCCTTCTCCCACGTTCTCCTGATCCTAAATCATCCTTTTTTCTATTTATTTTTTTCCCCTTTGCAGCAGTACTTTGTTAAAAAAATCAAAACCAAAACATACTTAGAAACAAAAAAATTATCTTAGTACAGCAACGGGAAAATACATAGCTTATGAGAGGTAAGTCTTTAATTTTAACTAAATTATCAAATATCAACGATCAAAATACAAAATACAAATTAAGGTCGAATACAAAAAATTTCTAGCTTTAATATGGTGGTTAGATTAAATCGAAAACTGTTTTTCAAGTCAATAGAACAAACAAAAATAAACTTTGAAATCTTTGAAAAGATGTCAAAACTAGACACTTTGAAGTTTTTATTTTTAATATTCTTTTTTTGTTTGCCCTTAAAAAGTTGAGTCCGCTGTGCTTTTCTTTATCTCCCTTAGAAGGTGGATTAAACCTTTTAAGTAATAAGTTCAAAGCACCGAAATCTTTGATTTTTGGAGCTTCTCCATTTTTTTTTTGTTTTCTTATTCGAAGTTGTTTGTACAATCTATGATTGGGCGCACTACATTTTATCGGAAGCAAATATATATATAGCTTAGATGTTTTTCCTGACCAAAACACAACTCTGATAAACGAAACTTCTCATATCAACCATAATTTTTCCAATAATGCACCCATATAATTTTTTTCATTGCACCCATAACATCAATAATTTACACTCCTTTTATTACTAAATTTACCATAAATTTGCTTCAACATTTTATATGGCATAACAAGGGACCAATTGAATATTTGTGTTATTAAACAGGAAAGCCACTTTGTTCATTTTCATCTGAAGACTAGGTCATCTTTATGATTATGACGATGACCTTTGCAATAATCATAATATTTTTGTACACAAAAATTGAAATAACGTAAATTTTACGATACAATAGACCGAATGATTCCCTTCATTTTCTAGATATTAAATTATTAATTCAGTCATCAACAAAAATATAAAATACTACTCATTCTTCTATACTTACATAATATTACGATTAGGTATATAAATAAAAACATCTTGTAAACAAACTACCCTAATGAAAAAACAATAAAATTTCGCACTTGTAAGTGAGATGCATGCATCATATTGAGGCAGTAATATCCGTATAGTGTACTACTTACGTAATAGCTGCAGAATAAAATCACATTGTGCCCATGGGCACGTACCATATAAACGCGCACCACGCACACCACAACGGTCTTAATTTTGTCAAAGTGAACCTCCGTAAATGGGCAGGCTGGGCGTGAGGTTACAACCTATACCTCGAATTATGATAGTTACGCACTTCTTTTTACGACTGGGGACTAACTGCATACGGCAGCTCATGACTATAATTTCATAAAACTCTCGATTTGCCACATTACGATATAATTTATGATAGGACAAGTTTCCAGTAATGTTAGCCTAAATGTTATATGTTTTCTTATTTTTGTTTAACCTTTTTTGCATGTCAACACACTGCAAAGTACCAAAATATATAAAAACAAAAAAAAAATATTAAATTTAACACAATACGACGACCTCCGCCTAGATTGTCGTACTTTTATATGTTTTCTTATTTTTGTTTAACCTTTTTTGCATGTCAACACACTGCAAAGTACCAAAATATATAAAAACAAAAAAAAAATATTAAATTTAACACAATACGACGACCTCCGCCTAGATTGTCGTACTTTGAGGCCGCGCACGTTCACTTCAAAAGGTCAATTCGCCTCGTAGAAAGATGTTGATACGAGTATACCTACCGTCATTACCATCACCACTACTAGGGAATTGTAATAAAATTTTGTGAAACAAGTTACCTTCTTTTCCGTCAACACGCTACTGTTTCGACTTAACGACGAGATCTAATTTAGTTTTAGTAAATATTTTTCCTAAGGGGTATAGTATTGTGTTAAAGAAAAATGTTTGCTTTGAAGAATAACTTCTAAACGATCAAAGCAATCAATTTGATGCCAAGGAATTTTTTATAGAACGTTTAAGCCCCTATAAGAATACATCTTGCTAACTTGATAATAATGAACTTTTAGTAAATTAGAAAATTTTGAAAAGTAAAAAAATGTTTTTATAATTTCTTTTAACTTTGACCTCAATTATCTTTAGAATCGTTACATTACCTAATGAAAAAAGTTACCAAGACCTTTTTTGTGGAGCAATGAATTTCCTACAAGAATAAGTCTTGCGCGTTTGATTTTATTATAATTTTTCAATTTTTTACAAAATTAAGAACAAAAAACGAATTTTTAAAGATTTTTGGACCTCAAATATCTACCTATTAAACGGTTAGATAAACGAAAAAAGTGTAGAAGGCGTTTTTTGTAGAGCGTTCAATTTCTTACAAGAATTTAAAAAGAATTCAATTAATAAAAAAATGATTTTCGTTTAGTAGAAGCTTGATGTAAAAATGGAAAATTGCAATGCGAAGGACCTTCCCATTAATATAAAGAGTTCATATTTGGTGTGTATATTCTAGAGGTGTCTAGCAATCGATTTTTCGGAGTACCAAATCAAAAAAAAAATTTCGATTTTTTTGACCCGCCCATATATACATAAAATAAATAAAGTTTTGAATTATTTTTACTTAAAAAAGATAACCATCTTTTTAAGCACCAGAATAATTGTAAAAACAGTTATTTTAATTTTCTTAAATAATGTTTAACAAAAAAAAAAATGACAACCATTGAAGTTCATTTAATGATAGTTTTGGTTTCTTTCGAAGATAGTTTAAAAAAATTAAGTCCTCACAGTCCTTAACATTTTTGTTAAGTTTGAAAATATTTCCACAAATTTTGGAATTTCACCAATGTTTTAATTAAACTACTTCGAAACTAACTGTAAACTGATTGACTCTCTGACGTAAAAATGACGTCAATTTGTTTGTTAAATAATATAAAACAGCTATTCCAAATCTAGATTTTATGAAAAACATAATGATTTTTGTAGTGTTGAATTGGTGGTTCATTTAATTAGTGGCAGTGATAAAGAGGAAAATATTTTGGCTCTTGTTAGACCAAGGCAAAACGATATATAAGTACGTAAGTTGAAGAACTCAAACATTTAATCTTATAGCATCTCATAAATGCGTCATCATATAATTTTTTTTTTTATGAAAACGGGTCGATACATTTATTTAAAATTTTATTATTATTTATCAAATAATATCTTAAGGGCCAGTTTGTTGACACTCGATTATCTTTAATCAAGGATTATTCCAGTTGATAATCGTAGATTGCGTTTGTTCAAAAAAATTTTAATCAAAGGATCAATGATTTGAGCATTTAATTTTAGATTTTGTTAATCATCCAATTTTGCTCGATTAGAACCATTTAATCAAGGATTTACTGGAATTCAGTTTTTTCATACTAGATTTTCGGGCTGACATGAAAGGACAAACAATACAATAAAGAAATATGCGTCAGTTTTCGATAAAATGAAAACTGACATTAGTACGAAGTTCCAAAAAAAAAAAGAAGTGTGTTTTGAACAAAAAATAAACATATATGTATTTATTATTGTTGAAATAATAGCATTATGCCCTATGTTTATAAATATAAATTGCACTATTAGTTTTTTCGCATCTGGCCTCCCAAGCTGAGTCCTTTAGCATGGACTTGATTTCGTCTGTTTTCTTTTATGTATTTCTAAGATGTTTTTTTCTACAAGGCCAATCGAATTAATTTTTCTTCTTTAGTTTTGGATAAATTTGATGTCCGTTTCGGTTTTGAGATATTTTTCTGAAAACATATACACATTCATAAATAAAATGATATAAAAAGATATGTAAATAGGTATTTATTTACCTTCCATACTGTTCCTTCATTTCTTACGCTTTCAAATTCAAATTCACGAACAATGAAAAAATAACAAACTTCAAAAAAATTAAAAAAAAACTTAATTCTTGATTAAGTTTCGACAACCAAACTGACAGATAGACTGGAAAATGGAACGATTTGTTGAAAAACTATGATTTGTTAATCAAGGTGAAAAAAATGTAAACAAACGCTCTTTGATTATCACGGATCCTTAATTCTCAATTAAGGGGAATCCGTAATAATCAAATTGACGATTTAACCCGCTCTCAACAAACTGGCCCTAAGAATAGCATACCTACTAAATTTGAATTTGAGAAATTTTAGAAAATTTTTTAAAAAATATTTAAAAAAAAACGATTTCCATAATTTTCGAAGAAAAAAATTCTAAAAATTCCTTGCTATACAAGAAGTAAAATGGCATGCTTAGTTTAAAGAGTAAAGCCACTTAAAAAGGTGTTCTCGTCATTTTAAAAACTTTTCAAATCCGAAAAATGTCAATAACTTTTTTTTCAGTGTATTTTTTTTCACTAAAATTTGTCGAAATGCGCAGTCCAAACATGTGTGCCAAATTTTATTAAATTCCGTTAGATAGTTCAGATTTTTTCCGCTCTCCCATACAAATGGCATCACTTTGCGACGCGACGGCATCTGCGCTGACATAAACTTTTATGTTTTTGGTGACGTCACAGAATCAGCGGTCGATTATCTCTAACAACAAATGTTGGTCACATTCCAAAGTTGTGCTACATTCAAGACATGCTGAATATTCATCTGTACAAGTATGTCACATCGTTCATCTTGGGGAGTTCTGATCTGGTTCAAAAAGAGTACGTATACGCCTAGGTGAATCTATTTATAATATCTACCTAAAACGTTTAGCTACCTTATTTACGCCTTTTTTTTCTAAAAATATAGTTAATTATAAGGAAAATATTAAAGTCTGGGTTATTATTTTAAGTGATGGTATAGCACGCCGAAAGTACCGAATCCATCAAGGTCGTGAGCTTAAGACAGGAGGATAGGCAGGGGTTCTCTTTTTTGGTATTTTGTTAATTATTGAAAAATCATATGAAATTTAACACAAAAAGTCTCCATAATTTTATTGTTATCCTGCGAAAATTTGAGAAATCGCGCTAGACTAGGTCCTGTTAGAGTTATATCTATAGTGTATATGACGAATTTGACATTTATGTTTTACTTCCCTTAATTTTTACAGTCTATCTAAATTGGCGCAGTACAGAAGTTAGATCGTTTAAACATATTATTCAACGAAAAAGCTGTTTTTTATCAGAAGTTAACTTAAAAAATACTACATAACTAAAACTAAAAATGTACATAAATTAACTACAATATTCAATAATGAAAATGCAAACGCAAAAGAACCAATGCATGCGACAACTTGGTGTATTAAATTAAAGCTATTCTGTAATAATCGGGGCATTACGTGTGAGTTATCTCATTACATAGTGTTGGCTGGTTTTTGTATAACTATACCTACCAAAAACCATGAAATGTAATTGCGGGCCATTGACACTCTTGCTCCCTCTTCATCATAACCAACTACAAACTCTACATTGCACTGGACTAAACTCTCTGTGTGATAGATGTCATCAGTTCCTGTTGTTATATGGTGTTCCATAACATCATGGTCGTCCCATGTATCACCTCAATGTGAGCCCCTGCCAGCATTTTATGTTTAGTTTTATAAAAATTGAAGCCAAAAAGATTGTGTTGTGTGCGCGAAGATCTTTTTCGCTCTCTCTACAATATGAAATATGATCTTTTATCCAAGATAAGGTGAAGCCATTGTGTAATGTTCCCAAAAGGAGAAGCTCTTTTCATTCTTATACTGATGCCATAGGTAATGTGTATGCTTCTGATGCTACTGCTAAAAAACAAGGAGAAGATTGTTGCTTGCTTGCTGATGTTGGAACTGGGATAAAGTGATGGCATCACTAATAAAAAGAGGATGTTAATTGTTGTGTGTGCACAGGAATTCCATAACGTTTGGGATACGCTCGCATCAGCCGATCCGGGCCGCCTTCAAATAATATGCCACTCGGTTTTTTTTTTAAGGGACCTATAGTTCTTTCTTTTTGTGTGTCTTGAAAAAATGATATACACATGATTACGCCAAGTAGGAGGACAGCATAAGGAACTTTTAAGATTGCTTGATTGTTCGTAATAAACAACAGACCGCCTTGTCTTCATGCCGATTTAATGAATTGACGCGTATTTAAAGTCTCACGAATTTTTTATAGGGGCAACGGGACCACATTCTATACATGCTATCATATCAGTTTACACAAATCTATTAAAAAAATAAAGATTTCCAAACAAAACAAATCAGGACTCCTTTCTTTTAAAATACGAGTAATGTTCATGTTCCTTTAAAAAAATATGGGCAACGCGCAATTATATATATTTGAAAGAAAATTACTATGCATTTGGGTTCTTCTAAAAATCTGATAAATCATGAGGGAGTTCTTCAAGTATAGGTTTATTTCACCGGAAATTCAAATTCAATCTCCCGTCTACCTATAAAGCGATAAAACTGTAAGAAACCCTTGGTTCATTTGAAAAGGGTTGCGAATGTCACTCTCTTGACCATGGTCCATAAATAAATAAATAATTCGCAGACTCTGCTTCGGTTAAAGCAGTGGTAAAAGTGGAAGCTAATCCCCAGTGATTTTAATCAGCACTCACTTTTAAAGGAGGGCACTTTTTTTAATTCATCGTGGAAAAAGTATCTTTTTTTTTGTGTGTTTCAATTGTCACTGTCACCAACACGATTTCTTAATTTTCAAGCTTGTCAACAAATTCACTCTTGCCCAGTGAGTGTGACATTGATATCTTTTATTATGATGGAGTAAACTGTGAGCTGTAGTAAGTAACTGTTACAGAAATGCATTATTGGTTGATTTCTATTCGTTTTCGTATCCTACACACATTCTTTTGAATGTGTGTATTCATATAGCGGTTTTATTGCGTTTATATTGTTCAATGTACATGCGTGTTAAGACCCCACCCTTCAATAACCGAATAGCCAATCTAATGTGGGAATTTTTTGGTGTGGAAAAAAGAGAGATTGTGTGGGTGAATTGTTTTGAGTATATAAGCTGAACAAACAAAAAAAAAAGATTGAAAAGAAACTATCAGATATGGTCGCTTTGTGGGGGAATTTTAGCGAAAAAAATATAGGTATCTATAGGATTGTTATAGCGTTATTTGTGATTTCTTCTATTAAAAAAAGTAATTGAAAATATTTTGTTTTGAATAGAAAATCGTTTAATTTAATCAAAGTTACTTAAAACTATATAAGGTTTTGAGGCCAATGATACTTGTGTAGTCTTTTTTGATTAAATGACTAGAAACAGGTTATAGAAGGGTTTAATTTTGTTTGCTACTTAATTTCTTGAGATTGAAGATTCAATATAAACGATTATTGAATGAATTGAAGCGTTCTTTAGGAACATATCGAACCCTTGACACCGATTTATCCTAAGCGCAAAAATAACCATGAACTATGGACAACATTCAATTGAAGGGTCCAGGGGAAAAATGGCACATGATCACATTAAGTCAAAAATAAACTAATTGTGTCGTCTTTAAGTATTTTTTGAGCACTTTCTGATTGAATTTTTACTTTAAGCTGTTAGCTGTTTTCCCCTTGGAACCTTCAAATTGTAATAAACTTTGTTCTTAATTTTATCAAATAAAAAAATTTCTTGAATTGGTATTTTCTTTTTTTTTATTTTAACTTCTTTATTCCTTCTTAAAAGGATATTATTTGTAGTACGTGGCCGTGGTCCTAAGGCTAAAGAGGCGATTGAATGTCACACCATGCAATAGACTGTGTTTTTTTTTCAGGACTTCTCTCACTTGCCAGGAACCGACAAAATCTAAGAAATAAGAGTTTTAAATAGTTATGTGGAATAAAAGTGAGAAAATAATATGTTTCCTCGAAAAAACATATATATTTTTCCGTAATATGTTGCGTTTTTTTAATCTAAATCAGAAGTCCAAAATTCGAATTTGCTTCAAAAAGCAATTAAATAACCACCAATATCTTTGAAAAAAAAAGAGTTTGTCTGTAAAGCCGGTTTACGGACGATGATTTTACGTGATAACGTCGTCAAAAAACAGGTTGTGTGCTTTTGTTTAAAATGAGTCAATTGAAGCGTTTACTTATTTCAAACAATCATAATTAACAAGAAAAAGCTCTAAAAAATACCGTTTTTATTTTCTCATTATATTAATTTTTTACTTGCGATATAGGTTAGGATTCGTAAAAAAATCGAACTCGAGATAACAATTTTACATGACATTACGATGATAGAGAATGCCAAAAAAGTGGTTCCGGCAATTCTGTCTGTCTGTCCGTCTGTCTGTCTGTCTGTCTGTATGTACCTCGAGCTACAGCCTAAACTATTCGAGTGATTTTGTTCAAACTTGGTAGTTAAGAGTTTTGGGTGATTCCCTAGAGGAAAAATTGAAATTTTGTTTAGGACCAAAACTAACGGTACCTGTCATATAACGGAAATAGAAAAGTTAATTTTTTTCAAAAACGGCTCTAACGATTTTCATTAAAATTTTTGAGTGTAGTAGTACACATAAGAGCCAACTTTCTTAATAAAAAAAATATTTTTTTTACCGTTATGAACGGTACCTGTCATATAACGGTTTTTTTGATTTATGAATATCTCGTTCAAGAATACCCCGATTTCAACGAAAATTTTTATACAAAATTGTTTAGGTAAAGGTAATGTTAAAAATTTAGAAAATTTTCAAAAAACTCATTTTTGGATTTTTAAAAAATATTTCAAAATTTTTTTTTGAAAAATCAATTTTTTGAAAACGTGTTTATGAAAAATTTTGAAATTTCGTTTTAATGCGTAAATAAATTTTTACTTCAAAATGGCATACCAACTTTTTTTTGAAAAATGTTAGAAAATTTGTATGTACCTATAAAAAATTATTTTTTTAAAAAACGGCTCTTAACGATTTTCAAAAATTTTTTCTAAAAATTCCATTTTATACAAGAAGTAGACTGGCATACTTAGTTTTTTGTGAAAGATCATTTAAAACGATACTTAATTAATTATAAAAAACAGATTTTATTTTTTTTAATTTCTTGAAAATATCAAATTTTAAACTTTCTTAATTTTCTTGAATAAAAAGCTTAGAGTAACTTAAAGCATAAGAGCAAGTACGTGCGACCCCAGTCGTGCATTTTATTTATTTTAAAAGCTTGCAAACACAATTATGCATTTTAAAAGCCAAGTATTTCTTCTTAAGAATAAAACCATTTTTAAATTTTTACAATGCGCAAAAAGTATAAAAATAATTTATTGAAAAAAATCATTTTCATCAAAATAAGCAAAAAAACATGAATTTTTATGTTCTCACGTCATTAATTCCATTTTTTTCCCTAACAACCTATACAAAATTTTATACCATCTGAAAGTCTTAGCTCAAAACATATATACCTATCGATCAGGTCTATGAGACATCTACAAAAAGAGCTAGAATTTTTTGAACTCGATCAAATTTCATTAAAAAAAGCAAAAAAAAAACATTTATTTTTATGTTCTTAGACTATGGAATCAATTTTTTTGTTTGACAACCTATAAAAAATATATCAATCTCATTTTAAAGATGCCTACAAGAGAAGTTAGAATTTTTTAAAGTCAACCATGTAGAATTTCCAGACTGAGATTACGGTACTTCCAACACTGGTAGCTGTTCGGGGGACAACAGATCTCCACTGGTGTTTTGAGGTTTTTCGCAAGTTTCTTGATTCAACCTTGAGTAGCTTGTAGTTAGTCTACCGTTATGTGTGATATACCAAATGAAAGGTAATTGTATGAGGATGCTCATAATAAAATAAAATTTCTATCTGCTCTTGGTCAAAAGTTATAACCTATTGAATTTTAAAATTTTATTTTACCGTTATCTCAAAATTGTGTTTACGAAAATGATTGAAACTTCGCACACATTTAGTCGTAGTCATGGTCTATCATTACTCCATACACTTTATTCCTGTAGGTATCTATTAAAGAAAAAAAGATAAAACAAAAAAAACGATGAAAATCGCTTTAAAAACGGTCAAAAAACGTGTTTTTTTAAAACTTGTTTCTTCCGTTATTCAGTCAAAACTCACTTAACGCTCCAAAAAAAAGCTAAAAATCAAAAACTACCCAAAAATACCCCTAAAAAACAAGGTGTTTTTCAAAAAATCATATTTCGAAACGCAGTGTTGGAAAAAAATCCGTATCAGACGCCTAATTTTTTTTTCCTCACCTTTGACCTGGCATCTTTAGATATGTCAAAAAAAAATTCCTTTACCCAAAATCATCATTTTGTCATAGCCCTAACACGTGTACAACGTTCAAACAAAAAGTTATAGCTTAGTTTAAAAATTTTTTAAAATACAACTACTTCTACTACAACTACAACTTCGCGTTTAGATTTAAGCCCAAATTTCATCTTTCCGTTTTACCCCTGTTTACCCTATTAAATGACGGAATTTTTAAAAATCCTTCATTTGGATTAAGCTTTAGGTTATTATCTTTCAAATAAGCTATAGTAGATTTTTCTATCTCTGATAGTTTATTTTTAATTAAAATTTTTTGCCGCACTGCGAAAGTGCGAGAGTGTAACGTTAGAAAATGGCGTCACTTTTTTGTGGTGGCTGCCATGGTTCATCGATTTATAAGACGTTATCACGTCAAAAAAAATAATTCTAGACAACCTCGGTAATTTACTCTAAAATGGTTAGTATAAGATTTGTAAATCATAAATTAGCCTAAATTGACACTATTGAAAATCAAATTGTTTTTTTGTCTCGAAAGTGTCCCGAACTTGTCCCGAACGTGTCCAGAATGTGTCCCGAATGTGTCCCGAATGTGTTCCGAATGTGTTCCGAATGTGTCCCGAAAGTGTCCCGAATGTGTACCGAACTTGTCCCGAATGTTTCCCGAACGTTTCCCAAACGTTGGAACATTAATTTTTTCTCACTTCTATATTTTTACAAGATTAGTTTACTATGTATTTGGTTGATAAGCGTGCAGTAATTTCTGAATTGAAAATTCCTCAACTCTCTAGCGAATACCCTTCAGTATGTAAATATATTTTTTTTTTTTTTTCAATAAACTCATTAGCATTACAAATAATTTAGGTCACAAGCTTTTAACAATGATTTCATAGCACCCCTAATAGCAAAAATTATAAATAAGCCGATTATTCCCCTTCCTACAAAATATTAAAAGATTGAACCTTCACTTCCATACTTTAAAATAAAAAAGCCGAAGCTTTCGAATGCTATTTCGGTATTACTACATTTCATCTTTTAATTTATTAGCAAGAACAGGCTCTAAAGGTATGCTGTTAAATTTTATGTTTGGCAATAATCTGAGTGGGGGGGGGGGGGGGACTGAAATGGGTGTTATCTGTCATTCAATTTACAAATTTATCAATCATTAACTTTGGAATCCTTATTTCACATAAAATAAATGTTAAAAAAAATGTTTTAGGCTATCATTTAAGGCGTAACCCTCATCATAAATTTTCATTACCTTTCAAAGGTATATTTGCAAAAATGAAAAACAAAAAAAAATGGTATTTTATAAAAAATGGCAATATCCCATTTTGTCTCATACACGCATATGTGTGTTTATAAATAGACATGTATAAACCTACCTACAGAAAGGAAAAACAAATTCAAACCTACCTAATATTCGTGTGCACCATTTCCGTTGATCATCAATCTCAGAATCGTATCCCTAATAAGACACAATGGCATAAGAAAATGAGTTGGAAAATCCTTTTTATTGAGTTCACCATCACCATCACCACACTGCCCCCATTCGAAGACACACGAAACGAAAACAACCGGATAACCTACCCTCATTTGTCTTCTTGAACTTGATGGCTTCTGCTTTTGTTCCTTTTGATTTAGTTGCCTTGCCTCTACCGCTACTACTTGTGTGTCCTTGAGTGGCATATCACCATTAACGAAGTACTTTCAATATTTGTTGCGAAACATCATGCCATTGAGGTAATAACTCCTAAGTGAATATCATCAGAGGGGGTTGCTTTGTGAATTGTGTGCACGCATTTTTCCTCACCGCATCCACAACAACATATCAAAACGAAATGCTTTTGCAAAATAATTTGTATTAATTTGCTAGCAAAACAAATCGAAGAAAAAAAAGAAGGGAAGTGTTGAATATTATCTTGTTTTCTTTGGAACCCATTTTATTGTTTAAAGAGACAATTTGCTGACACATTAAATTTATAAAAAAAAAAATAAACAAGACAAAGTACAAGAAAGACATAACTTCATGTACCAGCGACTTAAATGCGGGTGCTTGTGGCGGTCTTTTTTTTCTCTTCTTCTACAAAATATCTATAAAAATCGATCCGTTTCACTTTGTAACTATAGATAAAAGCTATTCACCTATTGATAGGGGGTTTATATATGATGTTTTCTTGGAACAAAACCTGGGATACCTGTGTCAGATCAGTAGTTGTTTTCCCACATCACCCTTGTCGTGGAAAAATTTCGCGCTGGAAAATCGACGTAATTAAGACCACATTTGCGCCTATTATCGCCAATTTTTTAAATTCCCTCTAAGTATCTTGCCGCTTGGTTTTTTATCTTACTAGTATTTTTCTCCAATCTCCTATGTATATATATTCTCTCTTGAGCTGGATGGCGAGAAGATACATCGGTATCTTTAGTTGAATTGGTTGCATTTCAATCGATCGGCTTCAATTAACCATTGCCATTGGTTTATAGGTATATTCTATATGACTTGGGTATATCTCTAAAGCAATATTGTATAAATGGTGTAATTGACCATTGCTTAGTATAAGTAGATTTTATATGTCAATTTTACATGAAGAAAAAAAACGAAAAGTACCTTAGGTATATTTTAAAGAAGGTGTTAAGAAATAATTATGCAACTATATTACTATATAACTCCGTTTTGTCCCACCACGTCAGGTTTTCGAGATAACCTAAAAAAAATGTCACTAAAAAAAAAATTTGTTTTGCTCTGATCTGGAGGTGCGAATATGTTAATCATATAGTTTTTGGGTGGCTGAATCCAGATTCGAAGTCAATTTTGTCCTATCACATCAGGTTTCCTCAAAAAATGTCAAAACCAAATAAATAAAAGTTCTTATCGGGGGGTGCGAATATGTTAGTCGTATGTTTTTTGGATCGCTAAAACCAAATTCGAATTTAATTTTTGACGTATCACGTCAGGTTTTTGAGATATCCTCCAAAAATGTTTGAGTTTAGACATTTTTTGACGATATTTCAAAAACCTGACGTGATACGGCAAAATAGGCTTCGGATTCGGTTTTAGCGACTTACAAAACATACGATTAACATCCAGATCAGAGAATTTTTTTTTTTTGTTTTCGTGACATTTTTTGAAGTTATCTCGAAAACCTGACGTGATGGTGCAAAACAGACTTCGGATTCGTCATAGTCGAAACCCCAGGTCAGAATGTTTTTTTTTTTTGTGTGGCTGTGTAATATAAGTTTTTTTGAAATATCACATAACAACGAAAAAGTGTTTTTCAAGAACTAAAATTTGGTGCCGTGAAATAACGCCGAGCGAAATAACGCCGAATTCCAAAATTCGGCGTTATTTCACTTTACAAAAGCGAAATAACGCCGAATTTCAACATTCGGCCTTATTGCACTTTGTCAAAGTGAAATAACGCCGAGTCCCAACTGAGAAATAAGGCCGAATGTTAGAAAAGTCAGCATAAGAGCAGACGCAAGTTAACCGGTATGGTACCCTTTTTCTTATTTTCAAAGGCATATAAGTCCCAAATTTATTTGGGCACAATGGCTCCCATCCCAATTTGGGACTTATGTCCATCCCATCGAGGTATAGGTTCCAAAAAAGTTTTGGCTCTTATTTCTTATAGGTATGCCTCTTAATTATTCATTAACCTAGATAAGTTTCAAGATGTGATAAAAATGTGGCGCAGGGACATAAGACCCAAGGACATAACGCCCACTCTTTATTTTTGGGAGTTTTGTTCCACTTGAGTGGGACGACATTTAATTTAAGAATTATATCCCACTTGAGTGAGACATTAGCCCAACATATTTTTTATTTAACTGGGACATAAGCCCCACACTTTTCGAAATATAAAATAATAATGTAGAATAACTTTTGTTCTATTTTATTTGCGTTTTGTTTCAGATTCTTTAAATGAAAAAGAAACTTTGAATACAACCAACCTCGCATGATAAGCGCGGGTCATTTTGAAAATTATCTCGCAAATAGGGCGGTCATCACAATACAAAGATAAGAAACGAATAAATCCCACCTGTTTTAATTGGTGGAAGGCAAAGCGGAAAAAAATTTGCTTACATGAGAATATATTTGATTTTCGGAACCCAAACGCGAAGCGGAAAAAAATTTTGCCCACGGGAGAATCAATTTTGAGGTGTGAAAATAAAAATTCGCGCGAATTTTTATTTTCACACCTCAAAATTGATTCTCCCGTGGGCAAAATTTTTTTCCGCTTCGCGTTTGGGTTCCGAAAATTAAATATATTCTCATGTAAGCAAATTTTTTTCCGCTTCGCGTTTGCTAAGTTATAACACAAACAGGACTTAGGCGTATAAATAGTGAAGTATGTTTGTAGGCTGGGGACATGCTGTCCTGCTTTGGATACACTATTGGATAGGCGTATGTGCCAATAGGGTGGGACATAAGTGCAAAATCGAATTTTGTAACTATCCCAAATCCAGTTGGGAAATAATTTTATAATTTGTGAATTCTTCGTTAGTGAGACATAACGTCCATCTTTTATTTGTGGGTCTTATGTCCAACCTGAGTTTGACAATTAATTTGGAACTTATGTCTCACTCAATTGGGACTTAAGTCCACAAATATTAAGTGGCTGTTATGTCCATGGGCCTTATGTCCCTTTGCCAAGAATATGGCATTTCAATACCAAACTGACTACAGGTGGTTACATTGCAATTTTTCCTAAGCTCCACTTAGCAGGATTTGCCTCACCGAAAAAGTGAAATAATGCCGAATCGGCGTTATTTCACTTTGTCATTGTGAAATAAGCCCGAATGTTGAAATTCGGCCTTATTTCGCTTTTGAAAGTGAAATAACGCCGAATTTTGGAATTCGGCGTTATTTCGCTCGGCGTTATTTCACGGCACCCTAAAATTTGTCTACAATTTTGTATTTACTCATTTATGTCAATACAATAATTACACTAAACGAAAGAAAATATTATAAGGAACACAATATGTCTTTTTTTTGGTCTAAGACATACTGGAGCTTTCGCTCAGAAGCAAAATATCCCAACAAAATGCATTTAACTGCGTAACTCCGCAAAAAAATGATCAGGTGGTGAGAAATTGGATTAAGGCCTTTTAAATAAGCCCCTATCGATCCATGAAATTAAAACTGACTGCCCGGGGCACTTATTTCTTATTTAATCCATTTCATTATATTTAATTTTGCACGGTAAACAACAACAAACGATAAACAAAGTACTCGTTTGCTGTGCTTTACAGAGACATTTTTTTTTTTCTAATCTTATACATATTTGACTCTTCAACAACAAATCGTTATTAATAATGAGTTAAAGTAATCCTTTTTTTTGTTTATGGTATATAATGTCTATTCAGTAAAATACTGAGGTACCACAAAAACACAGATATTTTTAAGTAATGAATAAAAACAATTCAAATACATTTAATTAAACAAAAAGGTTTGCTGCTCAGCTCTTTTCTTTAAAGCAGTCCAATTATGGCTAGTGATCATAATTAAAAAAAAAACAACAACAATATTAAAATTGAAGACTATAAGCATTTCAGCAAATAAAAAGAAAGGTAGGCCTAAAAACTCCTGGTACAAGCAAATGCAAAAACACCAGCATTAAGTTGGCCTTAGAAATGGACCGGGAGGCTTGCCGCCGATTTCTGAGGTCAACCCGGCGAACCCCACAAGCGGATCACTAGTGTGAAGCAGTAACGTGGGATAGTTATGATCCCCTCGACATCGAGATCATAACACCGCCGAGAAAAAGGAAGAAGAAGAAGCATTTCAGCAGGTCTCCAATAAACAAAAGAGCTGAGCAACGAACTTTATTATTTTAATCCTTTTTATTTTTTGTTTGAAAATTAATTGGGAGTGTTACAAAAGTTTAAATGACTTATAGAAAAAACTTTATATATAAAGATCTTAGGTAATTGTGTTGTCTACAAGTACCTATGCATTGCCATTTTTCTAATAAAAATAAATACCATTTAATCATTTAACGAAATGCAGTTTTTTGCAAATTTAGTTCAAAAAAACTATTTTCTCGCCCTATTCGTAAAAAAAAGTTGAAAATCTAAAGTAAACTAAAGATTCTATGAAGCGACGTTCTCTGACTCCAGAAATTTTCCCAGAATTTTAAGGGAATTTTCACTTAGGCTTGCATTATACATATTGATCAATTATTTCTGAAACCCTTAAGTCGTTGCCGTGGCTCCATGAAATGAAACCTTGATAAAAAAAAAAGTTTAGGATACGGATTTAGGAAAAGCGCCGCGCTGTATCCCTATTATCAAAATTGAGAAAAATTAAAAAAAAAAAGAATTTTCGGTTTTTTTTTTTGAAAAATCAATTTTTTGAAAAAGTATCAACGATTTTTTAAAAACTTTTTATGTGTCAACTAATATTTGCTTTTTATTTACATACAAATTTTTTTTTTTTTTTTTTTTTTTGAAAATTTGTTGGAATTTTTTTTACACAAAAAAACCATTTTTAAACAACTCTAACGTGTGCTTAAAGAAACACTACTTTATCCACAGAAAATATTCTAATGGTGTTCTTTTCATACGGACGGGTGGTAGGTATTATTGAACTTTTTTTCTTTGATAAAAAGACCTGTACCATTATTGTCAATACAGTGCATGAATTAAATTTTTGTTATATGGTAAAAATACCTACCATTCTTTTCTTTTCATAGCAAAGTAAAGCTTACAAATATATACCTCAAGACCCCACGAAGATCCGATCGCCCTGTTGCAATCGAATATCGAAAACATTCAATATAATGATGACAACGACGCGCGTTGGATCAACTTGTGCCGATTGCTACAAGGTAATTCGCACTTTATCCTCCCATAGCGGCTTCGCAATCCAATGAGGGATAAGATTCAAACATAAATACATAGCAAAACAAAAAAAAAACCATAACTTCAGACTGGACTGAAACTCAGCCGATATTCTGTGTGCTTCCAGATTTAATGCATTTCTCAAATACTTTCGATTTATATTTACACAACAATATCGAGATAATCTGTGGACTTATAAGTTATAATGGGCAATCGTTTGATCGATGATGATGGAATGACGATAATGGTGGGGGAAACTCAATAGGCGGTATTCAATGGTTTGGTGCAAACAACTCTAGCCACACCGACGACGATATTTTGTAGACGCACCGCACCGCAACGTGTTCGATAGTTGATTGCCTAGTTGACAGTTGAGGAATTTTTTTTTTTCTTTTTATAAAAAGTTCCAAGAAATATTCTGTAGCGTAGGATTCATTAAGTTCATTTAGTTGCAATGGCTTTTAAGACAATCTTACTAATTGACAACTACCGGTCTAAATGGTGCACACAGGTGCAAGCCGCTTTAGTTCTGTCATAAAAAATCGACCAACTTCAAACAGAATACCACTTAACAAAAAACAAAAAAGTTTAAGTTTAAACAAAATGCTTATCTGATTTAACAAATCACAAGGCTCCTCATAATTTCTGCACCGAAATGTCATGTTCTGAGGTGCTGTTTCCAATTCCAAGAACAAACATTCTCGTCCATTCACCAAGAACACGTGAGTCAAATAAAACTAAAATAAATCACCTTGATGGGGCTCCCGAAAAACGGGCCGACAATGTATGGCGCGAAATATATGTAACAATCTGCAAAACCCAAAGAAATTAACGACTACCGGTCTTGAGAGATAAAATCCTGGAATGTTTTGTTTCAGTATCTTTTTTGCGTAACATTATATGGTACCCGGACCTTTTGAAGATCACACGGTTGTGTCATCAAAAGCAAAAGCTTAAACTCGAATACGAAATCCAACAAAACAAAGATTCGATGAGTGATTACTTAAATTTGATTAGATTGATGGAGACAAAGTTTAATCGTTTGGGAAACTAAATTTTGCACTGAATCCAATTTGATTTAAAAAGGAGACCTTGGAACATGGATATAGTTTAGCTTGATGTCATTATGATTAATGTGATTCAAAAATATTTCTAATGGCTTAGAATTCAGGAGTTAACAGCTTTAAATGCAAATTCTGTTTGCAAAAACGGGGTTGGGGCCAAATTTCTGCCGGGGTCAAAATTGTTTTGTCAAAATTCAGCTTTCAAAATTCTGTTTTACAAAATTCTGCTTTTCTAAATTCTGTTTTTGAAAATTCAGCTTTTTATAATTCTGTTTTACAAAATTCTGCAAAAAATTAAACAATTGTTTGTAAAAAAAACATTTGGGAAAGTACTAACTTTGAATTACATTAATGAAGTGTATTTTTCTTTACCAAGCGCTAAAGAATTTTGAAGTCAGAATTTTGACCTGCTCCCGCAAAAATAAGAGTACTTGGTTATACGAATTTTTAAACAATTTTTCAAAAAGAGTTGAGAAAATAGTCCAAATAAATGCAATTTACATAAGAGTCAATATGTACGGAACATAAAAAGTAGAGAAAAATCACTTTTTGAAGAATTACTGAACTACTTGTGTGTTCTAAAACTAATAAAATACTGAAAACAATATAACGGTCGCCAAGTAGGTATGTACATATGGGCCCTTGATTATGAAACTGGACTAAGTCACTTTTTGCATTGTTTAAAGAAAAACTTACATAATAATTTTCTTATAACGATTTAATATTATTTTTTTTATGAAATCACTAGAGGAGCAATAAAGAAGTTTATTTACTGCAATTTTGCTTTCAAATAAACTTTACCCCTTAAATAATAATTATTTTTAGGCTAGATTTGATGCAATTTTTAGGAGTGACTTAGTCCACTTTCATAATTAAGGGCACATATGTGTATAGGGTGGGTCAAAAAACCACTTTATGGAATTTCAAATCCTAATAGCGCGGAAAAGTTGCTAATGGTGAAGACTAAGAAGGGTTTAAGAAATAATGAAAATCGGTTAATATCTTCTGCTTCCGGTTTGACCTGGAAACTTGAAAAATAATTTAAAAAATTGTATTTAAAAAAAAAAAAAAAACAATCATCCAAACGCCTTATTTTTTTAATTCGAGTATAATAGCTAAAGCTATTTTTCTTGGAATTCTTTTATGAGTTAAATATAAGTAGAAAACATTTTTTTCAAATTGAATAAGGACTTCTGGACTCCTGGCGTTTTGAAATTTGTCGAAATAATGCAAAATTCCAATTTTTACGATATTTTTTTTATTTTTATGGACCATTTGGTAAATTATTATTTTTTCCAAATAAAAAGTAAAAATGAAGTTGCCACAATCAGTGAAAGTCATGAACTCGCTGAAGATTTAAAAATCTGTCGTTAAAGCTGACTGACAGTGGTGCATTTGGCGCTTTATGACTTCAAAAATAATTTGCACGGCCATTTCTTGACCATAAGTTATGAAATTTTGGACACTGAAGCATATTAGTATGAGAAATACGAAAAATTATCCAACTTTTATTTTTTTTTTTAAATGGTGGTTCCAAAATGGCGGACAGAATAAGCGTTAGTTTTTCAAAACTGTACATAAGCTAGAAATCTATCTAAATGAATGTCAAAAAGACGTTCGCTCTTGAATTTATGTAGAACTATTCTTATTCAATGAAAAAAGTAAATTAAAATTAAAACAAAGACCAAAAAGTACCAAAGTAGTAAAACACAATTTAAGACCTTTTTTTATGCTATGTATTTCCTGGATTTTTTTGTTTAAGTCTGCACTTTTTCCTATTTCCCCCTATTTATTTTCATAAAAACATAGTTGGCAACAATATAACGCCAATAAAACAAATTTTTCATGAACATATTATGTAAATAGGAAAGAAGTAAAAAAAAATTGCAAACTTCAACAAAAAATCCAAGAAATAGCATAAAAACCAAAAATCTATTGGTGTTTAATGGGGTTTCTCTCTTATATTTCTCATTGGCTAAAAACCTTGGTCAGAAGTCCATATACTCACCTATGGGGCAGAAGCTTAATAAAATGGTGGGTAGCACTGGACAAAGTTCAACGGTCGCCAAGTATGTATGTGTTATGTGTATACTCGTATCGTAAGTGATGCGCTAAGGTCAACTATTAAACCGTACACCCCTCGACTTAAAGAGCAAACAAGTAGCAGAAAACTCGGCTTCTCGCAAGAAATTTATTATATTTCAAACAGCCTCCGAGCACTGGGCTTGTCTCCCTATGTTGCTAGTACAAACAGGTATAAGGCTTTCTATTTAAAGTGAGCTACTAGTTTTCAGGTAAATTGTGTAGGACCATTTTTTGCTTTTACATTAACTTAACCATACAAATTAACTTTTGTTATCAAAACGGAGCGCGCGGCGGGGCACTCCGCTCTAATTGGGTAACCAAGCGAGTGGACTTGAGACCACATTCACTCTTTTAAGTGATTCAATTCATAACAATGTGTAATACTAAAAAAATACGCGGCCCTGGAAATACTATATTATAAATAAAATCTTATATTTTTGGAAACGGGTTTCAGGTCAAATGAAACAAAATGTACTATTGTCATCGTTTGACCTGCATCCCGTTTTACAACATATAATATCATAAACAAAAGGTCATCACCACCAAAATAATAAATAAAATCTAAAACCTTAAACTTAACATGCTCAAGAATTTTAAAAATTCATGTTTCCTCTTTTTTCTCAAGTTTGACTAAACAATGTTTATTAACGAATAAAAAAAAAAGTTGAGAAAAAGATTTTAAACAATTTCCAAACGAATACAATACAATACAATTCATGTTTCCATTCCATTTGGAAGTCAGAAGACATAAATATAATTGTTCAATTCCTAAATATTCGAATTGAATTTCTCTGCTAATTGTAGGAATAAGATTATTACCCTAAGCTAAAAAGATCAATAAAAAATAGTAAAATATCCACGAAAAAGTAAATAAAAAACATTTTGTTTGCTGGAATAAGAAACTCGAAAAGATGTTGTTTTATTTAAACGCAATAATCTGTAAAATAAAAGAAAATTAATTAATAAAATAAAATTAACAAATAAATAAATAAATTAATAAAAAGTTAATCCAATAAATAGGCATATCGAACAAACGATAGCTATTATTGACTGTTTGTCCATTTTTCGCTTCAAAAACCGCTGAAATTTCCAAAATTTAGTTTTTACCCACTGTAAAAACAGATTATATTTCTGAAAATAAAAAAAAAAAAACATAGCAATCAATAATTGACAAATAAATAAAAAATATTATTAAAAAAAATAAATATAAAAATTCAATATTATATTTACCGAAAAATGGACCCTCCTGCGAATCCTGACCACCCTCGTCCTGGTCACTATGAGATTTTGCTGCGGGAAATATATTATTCCTAAGTTCGGCTTGAAAAAAAAGAAAAAATAAGAAAATATGTACATATATCAAGATTTTCAAGAAATAAAATTCAAGAAATATAAAAATAGGGGCTTACCAGGACATGTGGCCCATCCCCGATTATTTCGATGGGCTGCAGTGGTATCGGCATGGTAATTTGTCCCTAAATATAATGAATTTTATAAATTTTTAACAATTTATTCAATTTAATATTTAGCTTACCAGATTATTGGGCCTCCCAAACCAGGTCCTTGGATTGGACCACTCCCTGCCGCGGAACTGAATTAAAAATAAAATATAATTCAAAACTATTGTTTCAACAATAGATATAATTAAACTTACATGTCTTATAAAAGCTCGATCCATTAAATTTTCCATTATTTTATTTCGATTTCTTTTTTCTTTTTTTTCAATTTATATTTATGTTATCGATATTTTTTTTTTAGGTGTATTTATCGATTTTCAGTTTTTCGTCCGATGACACTGAAAATATTCATCAAAATTGCTGCTTAGGTACAACTTTTGGCAATAAGTGGCTGTGAATTATAAGATTTAAAAAAACAAAAAAATCGATTTACCAAACTTAGGTTTGGGTCTTTACTAAACAAATATCGATATATTTGTTTTGGTAATCGATTTCGTATGGATGATTAAAGAATTGTTGAACTGCTTTAAGAGTTAACTGTAAAAGAAATATTGGCAAATTGTTAAGAGACATCAACTGCATTTTTCCCATTTAGCGAGACTTTCGTTAAGTTAAGAGCAAAAGTGCAATGGTGTTGCATCAGAAATGGTAAAAATGCATCAGATGCACTTTTTTTCAAAAATGTTCAAAACAGCTCAAAGGTAATTCTTTCGTTGAGTTAGGAGCAAAAATGCAATGGCGTTGCATCAGAAATGGTAAAAATGCATCTGATGCACTTTTTTTCAAAAATGTTCAAAACAGCTTAAAGGTAATTCTTTCGTTGAATTTGGAGCAAAAATGCAATGGCGTTGCATCAGAAATGGTAAAAATGCATTAGATGCACTTTTTTTCAAAAATGTTCAAAACAGCTCAACGGTAATTCTTTCGTTGAGTTAGGAGCGAAAATGCAATGGCGTTGCATCAGAAATGGTAAAAATGCATTAGATGCACTTTTTTTCAAAAATGTTTAAAACAGCTTAAATGTAATTCTTTCGTTGAGTTAGGAGCAAAAATGCAATGGCGTTGCATCAGAAATGGTAAAAATGCATTTGATGCACTTTTTTTCAAAAATGTTCAAAACAGCTCAACGGTAATTCTTTCGTTGAGTTAGGAGCAAAAATGCAATGGCGTTGCATCAGAAATGGTAAAAATGCATTTGATGCACTTTTTTTCAAAAATGTTCAAAACAGCTCAACGGTAATTCTTTCGTTGAGTTAGGAGCGAAAATGCAATGGCGTTGCATCAAAAATGGTAAAAATGCATTAGATGCACTTTTTTTCAAAAATGTTTAAAACAGCTTAAATGTAATTCTTTCGTTGAGTTAGGAGCAAAAATGCAATGGCGTAGCATCAGAAATGGTAAAAATGCATTTGATGCACTTTTTTTCAAAAATGTTCAAAACAGCTCAACGGTAATTCTTTCGTTGAGTTAGGAGCAAAAATGCAATGGCGTTGCATCAGAAATGGTAAAAATGCATTTGATGCACTTTTTTCAAAAATGTTCTAAACAGCTCAACGGTAATTCTTTCGTTGAGTTAGGAGCAAAAATGCAATGGCGTTGCATCAGAAATGGTAAAAATGCATTAGATGCACTTTTTTGTCAAAAATGTTCAAAACAGCTCAACGGTAATTCTTTCGTTGAGTTAGGAGCAAAATGCAATGGCGTTGCATCAGAAATGGAAAAAATGCATTTGATGCACTTTTTTCAAAAATGTTCTAAACAGCTCAACGGTAATTCTTTCGTTGAGTTAGGAGCAAAAATGCAATGGCGTTGCATCAAAAATGGTAAAAATGCATTAGATGCACTTTTTTTCAAAAATGTTTAAAACAGCTTAAATGTAATTCTTTCGTTGAGTTAGGAGCAAAAATGCAATGGCGTTGCATCAGAAATGGTAAAAATGCATTTGATGCACTTTTTTTCAAAAATGTTCAAAACAGCTCAACGGTAATTCTTTCGTTGAGTTAGGAGCAAAAATGCAATGGCGTTGCATCAGAAATGGTAAAAATGCATTTGATGCACTTTTTTCAAAAATGTTCTAAACAGCTCAACGGTAATTCTTTCGTTGAGTTAGGAGCAAAAATGCAATGGCGTTGCATCAGAAATGGTAAAAATGCATTAGATGCACTTTTTTTCAAAAATGTTCAAAACAGCTCAACGGTAATTCTTTCGTTGAGTTAGTAGCAAAAATGCAATGGCGTTGCATCAGAAATGGTAAAAATGCATTTGACGCACTTTTTTTAAAAATATTCAAAACAGCTCAACGGTAATTCTTTCGTTGAGTTAGGAGCAAAAATGCAATGGCGTTGCATTAGAAATGGAAAAAATGCATTTGATGCACTTTTTTCAAAAATGTTCAAAACAGCTCAACGGTAATTCTTTCGTTGAGTTAGTAGCAAAAATGCAATGGCGTTGCATCAGAAATGGTAAAAATGCATTAGATGCACTTTTTTTCAAAAATGTTCAAAACAGCTCAACGGTAATTCTTTCGTTGAGTTAGGAGCAAAAATGCAATGGCGTTGCATCAGAAATGGTAAAAATGCATTTGATGCACTTTTTTCAAAAATGTTCTAAACAGCTCAACGGTAATTTTTTCGTTGAGTTAGGAGCAAAAATGCAATGGCGTTGCATCAGAAATGGTAAAAATGCATTTGATGCACTTTTTTTCAAAAATATTCAAAACAGCTCAACGGTAATTCTTTCGTTGAGTTAGGAGCAAATATGCAATGGCGTTGCATCAGAAATGGTAAAAATGCATTTGATGCACTTTTTTCAAAAATGTTCAAAACAGCTCAACGGTAATTCTTTCGTTGAGTTAGTAGCAAAAATGCAATGGCGTTGCATCAGAAATGGTAAAAATGCATTAGATGCACTTTTTTTTCAAAAATGTTCAAAACAGCTCAACGGTAATTCTTTCGTTGAGTTAGGAGCAAAAATGCAATGGCGTTGCATCAGAAATGGTTAAAATGCATTTGATGCACTTTTTTCAAAAATGTTCTAAACAGCTCAACGGTAATTTTTTCGTTGAGTTAGGCGCAAAAATGCAATGGCGTTGCATCAGAAATGGTAAAAATGCATTTGATGCACTTTTTTTCAAAAATGTTCAAAACAGCTCTACGGTAATTCTTTCGATGAGTTAGGAGCAAAATTGCAATGCCGTTGCATCAGAAATGGTAAAAATGCATTTGATGCACTTTTTTTCAAAAATGTTTAAAACAGCTCAACGGTAATTCTTTCGTTGAGTTAGGAGCAAAATTGCAATGGCGTTGTATCAGAAATGGTAAAAATGCATTAGATGCATTTTTTTTTTTTCAAAATGTTTAAAACAGCTCAACGGTAATTTTTTCGATGAGTTAGGAGCAAAAATGCAATGGCGTTGCATCAGAAATGGTAAAAATGCATCAGATGCATTTTTTTCAAAAATGTTCAAAACAGCTTAAAGGTAATTCTTTCGTTGAGTTAGGAGCAAAATTGCAATGGCGTTGCATCAGAAATGATAAAAATGCTCAACGGTAATTATTTCGTTGAGTTAGGAGCAAAAATGCAATGGCGTTGCATCAGAAATGGTAAAAATGCATTTGATGCACTTTTTTTCAAAAATGTTCAAAACAGCTCAACGGTAATTCTTTCGTTGAGTTAGGAGCGAAAATGCAATGGCGTTGCATCAGAAATGGTAAAAATGCATTAGATGCACTTTTTTTTAAAAATGTTCAAAACAGCTCAAAGGTAATTTTTTCGTTGAGTTATTATCAAAATTGCAATGGCGTTGCATCGTAAATGGTAAAAATGTATTAGATGCACTTTTTTTCAAAAATGTTTAAAACAGCTTAAAGGTAATTCTTTCGTTGAGTTAGGAGAAAAAGTGCAATGGCGTTGCATCAGAAATGGTAAAAGTTCATTTGATGCACATTTTTCCAAAAATGCTCAAAACAGCTCAACGGTAATTCTTTCGTTGAGTTAGGATCAAAATTGCAATGGCGTTGCATCGTAAATGGTAAAAATGCATTAGATGCACTTTTTTTTTTAATGTTCAAAACATCTCAAAGGTAATTCTTTCGTTGAGTTAGGATCAAAATTGCAATGGCGTTGCATCGTAAATGGTAAAAATGCATTAGATGCACTTTTTTTCAAAAATGTTCAAAACAGCTCAACGGTAATTCTTTCGTTTAGTTAAGAGCAAAAATGCAACGGTATCAGAAATGATAAAAATGCATTAGATTTTCAAAAATGTCCAAAACAGCTAAACGGTAATTCTTTCGTTGAGTTAAGAGCAAAAGTGCAATGGCGTTGCATCAGAAGGCATTATTGCAAAAAAAATTAATTTTTTAATTTTAACTTCATTTTAAAATTTCAAGAACAAACTTCTGCATACAAAACTGTGATTAATGCAGTTAATTTTTTTTTCTTGATCGAAAACTCGTTTTATTTTTATTTTAATAAAAAACAAGTATTAAATTCCAACCAAAATCCTAATGTCCATTAAATGTTTCCCAAATAAATTCCTTAAACACGTGATTTCCAATGTTTAACCATGTTAAACAAACACCTACCATAATTATTCACACATCATTTTATATACATTCTACCACCCCCGTTTTCAAGTTTGACTCAGTAGCTGTTCTCTGCGGCTGTTTAAAAGAGAAAAACTTCTGAAATGTGTTTAAAATGCTTCAAGATCATCCATCCACAAGACACAGTTAACGCTTAAAAGTAGTATACCCATTCGAAGACGATGTCAAAACAATTTGCCAACCATATATCAAAAGATTTTGTGCACCTTTTTATTGCTACTACGTGACTCTTCGAAGCAACCTTATAACTTGGTTTGAAAAATCTCTTAAAGGAAAAAAAGACTGCCGCACCACCCTCGCTCTCTTTCTCTTCTTAACATTCTGACTGTTACGAACTTAAGGTATATCTAAATGTAGACCTCAAATGCATTTAGTCCACCCGCCCGACGACAACCTGACAAGATAAACTGTCTTGACTCTTGATTGCGGTTGCGGCTGTGATGATGGCTGATGGAAATGCCTACGTTGTCAAGTCGGTCGGCTGCCACTTGTGTGTCGCCTTGAAGCTGTCAGCACACACCTATTACCAGACTAAGCTTTAGACGCAGCCAGATCCCCGAAATCAGATAGAGTAGCCAGTTTTAAACATCAATTCCAGCTGGCAAAATACTAGTAATTGTGCTTGATCTCTGTGCATCATAGTCGCGTCGTGTCTTCACAGTCTTCATCGTTGTCGTCGGTCGTGTAGATGAACTCTGTCCCTCTTTGGTAGTTTGCATATGAAAACCTAGATCAACTCAACTTGCAGTTTTTTATGATTCAAGAAAATTAACATTCTTTGGAGTAGGAAACCCCACGCTATAGCTTACCCAACTTATCTACTTGATATGCAAACAACGTCCTAAATGCTTGGCATCAATATTGATGATCTCTCTCTCTCTCTCTTTCGCTAACTTTAACTTGGGCGCAAACTTTCAAGAGACTCTTCAAGGACAAAAAAAAAACGTTTTTTTATTCTTTTGGTAATTGGTATTTTTTTATTATTTTTGCTAAAATTCATTACAATTGGTGCAAGCTTAATCACTACATAACTAATTGGATATAATAACATTTTTTTGTTTTTTTTTTTTGTGAAATAAATTAATGGATACAAATCTGGAACAAAGTAATAAAATTAACATTGAAACGAAAAAAAAAAAATAATAAAAGAAGCAAAAGATCTCTTGAGCATATCACAAGGAAATACTGGTGCTGGTTTTACTTGAGGTATACATTAACCTATAAAGTCTATTCATCCTTGTCAGAAGGACGTGATGATTTCTCCTGCGATGTAATGGTTTCGGGAACTTTTTCAACTTCGATATATTCATCATCGTCTTCTTCGACGGTTGGTTTCTCTTCAAGAGATTCATTTTTGAGCTCAAGCTTTGGTGGTTCTTCTTCTGCCGATTGGGGTGATGGTTCGGGGAATGATGGTTTGTTATCATCATTTACAGGGCTTGAATTCCTAGCTGTGGATTGTGAGTTCTTTGATCGATCACGAGCTTCATGATCGACTAAATGATGATCCAATTCGGCACGGAAATAGAACTTGTCACTGCAAAGATTGCAATCGTAGGGACGTGAATTGGCTCCATGCTCGAGCATGTGACTTAGCAAACCAGCTGGAGCTGTGAAAACTGCCGAACAGATGTAGCACGAAAAGCCTCTATCTTCGCAACCGGCGAAAGTGTGTTCGACCAAGTGTTCTTGGAGTTTCTGGGAATGGGGCATTATGACATTGCAAAGGTTGCAACGGTTCTCCACATAGTTTGACTGTCCTGAGTTGCTATCAAAGTTGCTTCGCTGATTCGAGTATTTGTTGTTGAGATTGTGTTTGCGGCAGCATTTTTCGCAGACTTTTGCATCGATTGTGTTGGGTATTGGTTCCAAGCAGAGGGCACAGACACTCTCGGAAATACACGATGACTTGGTATGGAACCTGAAAGAAAAAAGAAGAAAAAGTTTCAAAAAACTGTTTACCAAGAGTCTGGGGTCGAAAAAACTCACTTGGCATGAAGACCGATTTCAAAATCGGAATGAAGTGTTTGACGGCAGCAAATGCATTGCACTGGCATCTGACCTTCAGTGTTGTGTTCGAGAAGATGACCCTTAAAAGCCATGACATCGGGCAAGGATTTGGCGCAATGGGAACACTTTCCAGACTGTCCAACTTTTGAGTGTTGCAATTTGTGTTCGGCAAGAATTGCAGGCGATGGGAAGATCTCATCGCAGATCAAACACTTATGCTTGCCAGTTGAATTGTGACAAGTTTTCATGTGGTGTTCAAGCTCACTGCGTGACTTAAAGTTTCCACTGCAATAAGCACAACGAAGACTAACACCTGTCTTTAGATTGTGGACGATCTTGCGATGGGAGTGAATTTCTGCTTCAGTGCGAAAATCATTACGTTCACACATTCCGCAACTAAAACCGCCTCCATTGCCAATAGCTCGATCTGAGGGCTTGTTAGCCTCTTGTGGAACTTTAGGTGCACTTCTATTATTGTTGCTTGGACTGGTGAACATACTAGCAACTGGGCCAGCGGCAATTTTATCCTGTTGATGTTGGTTGTACATTTCGAGAATAGTTCGATTGGTATCGAAGTAACGTTGATTCAAACTGGCATACACCAGAGATGGATGTTTCATGGCCGATCCAGTATCGACTTGAAGAGGATTGTAGAATTTGTTACCTGAGGCATTTGCGAATAAGTTCTTTCCCATTGCGAATGCATTATAGTCCAGGATGCTGTTGTTGTTGTTTTGAGTGACTGGAGGGGGCTTATTGAAAAGGGCACTCATATAGAGAGGATTGATCGAGTTTACTGGGGATGGATTGACAGGGGGTGGTGGAGGAGGAGGTGGTGTGGATTCAACTTCTTTCTGTCCATGATGGTGAGTTTGCATGTGTCTATCGAGTAGGAATTCGACGTGGAAAGTCTCCGGGCATGATGGGCAACGAAACTGGCGGGCATGAGCAGCAAGATGGAAATGCATTTCGAGTTCGGTGGAGCAAACAGCTCGGCAGAACATGCATTGAATTGGTGAGCCAACTATGGTCTGGTGGCGAGTTTTCACATGAATGTGGAATTCCTGTTCTCCATGGAAAGTATCCATGCAAGCTGAGCAGCGGAAAATCTTCTTTTCCGGTGAATGAACGCAAGCGAAGTGGACTTGTACAGCGACTTTTGTTTCGAAGAGGTCTGAGCACAGGAGACATTTGAATAAAGTTTGAATGTGGTTGTCAAAGAGATGCTTCTGAAGTTCGTCAGGCTTTGAAAAGGTTTTATTGCAATTCTTCTCAGTGCAAGCAAATTCCGAACAAGTGATGAGAAAGTGAGAAACGATGTGTCTTTCGTATTCTGGTTGATCTCGCAGGGTCTGACCACAATGGTGACAAACCAAATTGAGTCCCTGGACAATGTGTGATTTTAAATGACTACGGAAACTGTCAAAATCTGGAAAACCATCGCTGCATTGATTGCAGAAGAATACCCCAGGTCTGTCGTTAGCTTCGGCAGATTCTTGCGATGGAGTCTGAACAGATCGTCGATTTTGACTCAAATCAGTTGGTTCGTCATCGGTTTTTTCTTCGCCCTTAGGACTTGGTTCTTCAACTTTGACTTTAGTTTCATTCGACGATTTGGGAGTTGATAATCTTGGACTAAAAGTACCAGTTGCAGCTAATCGATTAAAATGTTCGAAATAACTACTTGGACTTGACAAACGATCAATATGAGTTGTTCGCATGTGTTGAAACATTGCCGGGACACTGGGAAATTTCATTGTGCAGTATTCACAGGACATTTGAAAACCACTTGCAGTCAAAGATTGATTGGCAAGTGCTTCTTTTTCATGCATTGCTTGAATGTGACTGCTTAATTGTTCCATTGAAGTGAAGTCAGATTTTGTGCAATACATGCATGAGACGTAGGAGCTGCGCATGCGTTTGGCATACTCCAATGTACTGGGACTTGGACTTTTAGTATTGGCAATGGATGTGTAACGACGTTTTTGCAAACTGCCATTACTCGAACCGGAACCAGTTGATCGTGGGCTGTAGTTGATTGCAGCCGGATTACCTCCAGCAGCTAAAATTGCTGCTTGTTTCTTGTGATTTTGCATGTGTGATGTTAGTGCTGCAGCTGTATTGTAACCTCGATTGCAGATAGTGCATTGGAATGGTTTCTGGTTGTCGTGTGTTTTCATGTGGATTTTAAGATGATCACTGAAATAAAAAGAAATTTAATTGATTAGGGAAAAATACTACACTAGGTAAATAGGTTATTGAGAATATGAAATATGTAAAAAACTAATTTGAAACTGCAAACCGAACGAACCTCAGGGACCTAGACTATAGCCCTCTCCAATTACAGAAAATGCACTCTTTCTTATTTTATGAATAAAAAGAAGGGTAAGCCTAAAAACTCCTGGTACAAGGAAATGCAAAAACATTATTAAAAATGTTGTATTACAAATTTTGGAAAGCTTATTTTTAGTCTGTTGTGTTTTTTATAAATCTCGGAACAAAACATATAAAAAGATAGGTTTGGTTCCTGGTACATGATACTTTTTTTTGTGTGCCGGTGTTATTTAAAAATTAGTGATTTTGAGTGAATTCTGTTTTGAAATCAGGAAGAGAATTTTTATTGTGAGAAGCGTTCTGTCTGTCATATTCGTGCGAATAAAACACATTCAGAATTCTTCTGAATGATTTCGGACGCTTCCGGAGAGCCAATCGAAAACGACATACCTAACTAAATTGATATCAAAAAAATATGTTAGAATTTGAGTAATAATTTGAAAAGCTAGTTTAGTTGGGCCTAATCTTTAATTTAATCTGAAATCAAAAAAAAGAAGTCGGATGTCACGTTTTAGAGTTAAGGATTATTTTTAATTTCGATATTTGTTTTGATGCAATAGTGCCTAGCTCAAAATCCTTAAGCCCTTAGGATGGAAATTGAATTACGATATTTTCAAAAATACAGTCGAAGTACTGAAGAGTGTGAAGTTAGAAAATGTCATTTTTACTTGCTCTATAGGGCAAGTATTGGTTTCGTGTAGAAAAAAAAAAATCGAGGTTTTAATCAAAACCTACATTACGATGATGGAGAAGATCAAAAAAGTGGTTTTCGTCATGCCGTCCGTCGGTCTGTGCGTGTGTGCGTTTGTGCGTCTGTGCGTCTGTGCGTCCATCTGTACATCGAGCTAGGGCCTAAACGGGTGGATGGATTTGCTTGAAACTTGGTACAGATGATTTTTACGTAATTCCCTAGGTCCGTTTTTTTTTTATTTTTTTAATATCTCCAATTTAACGCATATCTCCCATATAACGTTTTCGAGGTATTTCAAATTTCTCGAAAACGGCTCTAACGATTTCGTTTAAATTTGGTGTGCGCAGTACTCTTATTGATTCCAACAAAACTGCGTTTTTAGTTTTTCTCAAAAAATGCCAAGAGCGGAAATATGGCGTTGCCGTTTTTCAAAAATTGACATGTTTTTTAAGTCCATATATTTCATCAAAGCATAAGTCAATTTTTTCAAAATTTACAGACATCATAGGTATTGAAGTGTAAAATGTAAAAAAAAATTAAAAAAAAAAGTTTTTCAAAAAATTTTTAAAAAATTGAATTTTTTTAACTTTCGATTTTTTTTTTGTTTTTATTTTTTTTTTTCTTCACAAAATCTTAAATTTCCAATAGATATTTAAGATAAAGATGCTTTGAACTACAAGAGCAAGTACGTGCGACCCAGTCGTGCATTTTATTGTATCCTAGCATAGGAGTTCAAGGGGAGTTGATAGCTTTTTTTTACCTAGGAGTCAGACAGGTCGAGAGTCATCTTCCTTAAAAACTGTATAATACTTTAAGCTGTCACTAAAGTTCTAATATTTATAACAATCTATTGAAGTGTGTTAATATTGTAAAAAGGATAGTTTCTGAACTCGCATTTTCACCAATGCAACGCACATGCAGGATGTTTTTTTAAATTTGTTTTCGAATTAAGCTTAAATATTGTAAGTGCTAAACTCATTTCACAGGCAATTATTCATTCAGAATTGTGCATTTAACGTATAAGTTGCTTGGGTATGAGTTATTCAGTGGAATATTTTTTAACAATTTTTAATTTTGAAAATCTCATTTCGCTGGTTTTTCTTTGAAAATTGACCGTTCTGCATAAATTTGTATCGAATTATTTTTCACTTATTGATAATAAGATTTCATTTGACACTTTGTCAAATTATTATTTCGAATGAAACATTTCGCCAATTTTACCTGACACTGAAATGTAGGACCCTTCAAATATTTGTAGTAATTGTATTTTAAATAAAAATATCTTTAACAAAAATAAATTTTTTATTAGACTAAAGCAAAAAAAAGCAAGTTTCTTTAAAAAAAAAAACCAGGTGCATGTTTTCATAAATACCTATCATAAAATGTATGAGTTACCTGGTAAACTTGTGAATGATTTTGCACTGAATTATTTTTTTCTTCATTAGAATCAATTAACTTGCACTATTTTCCCCACAATTTTTTTTCGAAATAAACTGAACTGAAAGTCAAAAATTGTGATGGGCCAGAACTTTTTTTTCGAGAAACATGTCTTCTTAAATAAGAACACTTGTCCACTATTATTAACAGAAAAATTGTCATTAACATGAGGTTAGACAAACCAAAATTAGGGTTTTCTTAGATCATCGCTAAATGATATCAATTTTTTGCTTAGAATATAACCAAAAATCCCCCTTTAATAATTTTCGTTATCTTATTCTGGGGCACCATCACCATGTATAACCAGTTAATTTGAGTTCTTGACCATTGCAAGCTACTTAGATTGCCTATTCATATCATTAAATTCAATATTATAGTCATAGTCATAGTAGAAGAAAACAGTAGCTGAAAATATTAGTTCGCCTTCATTATGCCAAAATTATCTATTCAAGAAAATTGTCCGAATACACTGAGAGAAAAACAACTTAAAATCAACGAAAACCACGTTGATTCAACTATTTTTCGGAATGATTTTGCGTTGAAGACGAAAATTTTAAAATCAAAGTAGAACATCTTTAGTTTATAGTGGTTTACCGTTATAAAGCATCTTTAAATCAAAGTTGTTTCAACTTAAAAAAAAAGCATCAATTTATTAAAAAAAAGAAAAAATGGGCAGCCACTGGGTATCGAACCTACAACTCTTGGGTTACTAGGCGAATGCTTTACCATCGTGCTATCTCAGTGTTGATAATTAGAATGATAAAATGCAACAAAACCTGAAGTCCGACAAAAATAAAAAAAATTCTTACGTTGTTTCAATTTTATTTTGAAGAAGTTTCATGTTAATTTTTTCAACATTAAATCAACGTTGAACACTTTACGTTGTTTTTTTCTCTAAGTGTGCAATTATTAGAAACTAGCTAGTTTACTGAGATATCAAGGAATAGAAACATTTTATCATTCTTCAATAGTACTGAATTTCACATGATTCTTAAACAGTCTCAAATATTTTTCCTTAAAACGAAAATTTTGCAATTTCTCTAAACATTTTTTTTTTTTAAATTCTAAAATTTATACATAAAATTCCTGTCAACTTACCTTCTTGAAAAAGCCGCCTCACAATGTGGACACCTGTATCGTCTATCACCAGTATGCAATTTGGTGTGTCGGTCACGAGACCGTTTGTGTTTGAAAAGTCTCGCACAGTAGTCGCATTTGAATGGTAGGTGCTCCGCATGACTCTAAAAATAAAAAATAACACAACAAAAAACATTAATTCAAGAAAAAAGATTCGTAGCTCTAGATATGCAGAACAACAAAAAATATGCGGATATTTGAATTACTTTAAGATGCACATAGACACACAGTCAAACAGAAAAAAACATCATCATCATCTTACTCAGACATGATATTTTTGCAAATGATAGCCTTAAACTTAAAATGGAAACAAAAAAAAACAAAATCACAGAAAACATCTGTGACGGCTGAGGTGCTCTTTCACCCCTCAAATCTCCCCAACAAACATGATTTCTCTTGTGTAGACCTTTTGATGGATAAAATATTCATACACTTTATTTGAGATCGCCAAGCCGACCGTACGCCTTGAGCATGCCAAATGTATAGCAATGAAACCACCGACTCTGGGGGAAGGGTCTCTAGCTCTGCTGTGTGCAAAAGTGTGGATGATCGCTACGCATGTTAATTGCCACCGCGCACATAAAACCCAAATGGACACAAAAACTTCTGTGTCTTCCTATCCTACTACTAAGTTACATGCCAACAACTGTCCTGTCAAACATGCGCTCTTTGGGTCCAAAATGTCAACTCAGCTCGCGCAAAATAAAAACAAAACAAATTATCATTCCAGTTAACATATTTGGAGAGAGACTCGTGGGGTTTTATGATGGTCGTCTCCATCGCACATAGCCAAGTCGTAAAGTCACCGCGATATGCATATGAGATGTATAACTATCCAAAGCCACAAACAGTTCAAAAGATTTTATCCATCCACCATCCTTCCCCATCTCTGGTGGCTATATAGTTTACACTGTGCATTTGCAAGCAAACTATTTAATTGGAGCTCTTCAAACTTGCCCAAAACCATCAGTACCTTTAGTTATAGTGCTACCGTGTGCGTCTCGTCAAAACTCAAAATATGTGCCCTTAATTCTGGGAAATCACATTTATGTCTTTTGTGTCGTAGCATTTAACGACTTGTAACTCCTCGAATTTTGACTTGAAACTCACATCCCCAACACATAGGTTGGTATAATTGAGATATTTTCTATCAGCTAGGTGACGAAACTCAAACCCAGTAGTGTCACCAACCAATTTCACAGTCTTTTTTCGCTTCTGTCTTTTTCTGTTTATATCGTCGGCATTTGACTTTTGAAGTTTACAAAAAAATAAATAAAATCAACCAGCAACAACCAGAACAGATTCCATATCTCTCTCGCACGCTGGCACTCTTCGAATCAGAGCCAAAATTAGTCAATTTGTATTCCAGTGAGTTGGCCTGTGTTTATTGCACAATATGAACAACTGATTGTGCTGGTTATTGTTTTTTAACTGCCCATTGCAAATCATCATCTCTCTCTTGTTTCTTTTTTGTGACAAAAAAAAAGTCCACTGACAGGGACAAAGACGAACGAGGAAAAGATACGATCTTCATCCTTCATGGTTCAAGTTTTTTCGACGACTTGACTTCTACCAATACTGTCCGACCCCTTTGTCAACGACACAAACGAATTCCTCAAAAAGTTCATTATAAAAAGGTATCGAGGCGCTGCACAAGATGCCCAAAAAATTTATCATGTGTGTGATGTGATGTGATGAAGTCCGCTTTTACAAGCTTGGATGACCAACTCCCAAGCCCGCGCTTGAATTTTATATGTCAGTCAGTGCGAGAATAAGATTTATATTTATTGCCAAACAGAAAGTGCAATAATACTTCACCCTAAAAGTGAGTGCTCCTTGAATTTTCGAGATTTTTTTTATTTTTTAAAGAAGCAAAAACCTCAAATATACCTTCGCGAAAAAGACGAAATTCCCTCAGATCAAGCGAAGATATGAACTTTATTAGAGGAAAAAAGAGACCGGTTCAGCGGGGTCGGTCAGTGTCGGAATTTCTTAGAACCCCAAGTTTCTTCAATGTATTAACTGATGCTGAGAAACTGCAGTCGATGGGCAAAGTATCAGCCGAGAAATTGTTGAAATTGTAAGCAATGTACGTGCGTCCAGGGTCAACGCAAAATCAATATAGTCAGTTTGAGTTGAGTTGGTGCAAAAGAAAAATATGTATTTATTGATCTACCCGCAAGTATTGTGCTACCACACCGCCACAATCGAAGTCAGTATAGCAGTGCGAAAATATTCCCGCAATTCGCCTCTAATAAGCGCAAACACTGTTAATTACCCCCCTCTTTCTCGTTTCAAAAAACTTTTTTCAGGGAAACAAAAAAAATAAATAAATAAACATAAAAGAAGTCATATCCTTTTATGGTAAAGCAAGGAGGGAACCCAATCATGTGCGGATGAAAGATTTTTGTTGAAGAAGGGGATTGATTATGAGGTGAAATTATATTATACAATGTATGAACGTGGCGTTAGGGATATAAACAATTTTAATAGCAGATTTTCTTCGATTGAAAAAATGAAGAGGTATTAAAAGAACTTAACTTGCGTTTAAACTTTTTAATAGGCCAGTGAATTTATGCAAATTCTTTGGATATCTTGTAGTGTCAAATCGTTATTATCCTTTTAACAGTTAAGCCAGGTTTTGCAGTTTTTTGGATGATTAAAAATTTTGCGAAATTACTTAAAATTAATGCAAAATCAAGCGGACGCACTTCTGTTTGAATAAATAGTGCAAGAAAGAAAAGACAACAAAAATGTGAAAAAAAAAATAATTTAAAAAGTGCTTTGAAACAATTTTCAAAAATGGTCAAAAATTTGAATAGTGGTACAAAAATGAACCCCAGATTTTGTATGACAAAAAAAGGACGTAGAACACCAAAGAAGAAGTGGGTTTTTTAGCCTGCGAGTGACTGTTTTCCAGTGAAACCCGAGGTAGTTTAAAATTGTTTTTTCACTTAAATTTCAGAGGCGAAGAAAATTGGAACAAAGCCGAAAACTTAAATTTTCATTCAAGTTGAACTTGTGAAAAGTTGTTCCGTTGAAACTTACAATAGGGTTGATGCTTTGTTTTGCTAGTGCACTTTTTAGTTCACCCAGAATCTCGCGTCCTTCCGTGAACTTAGTTAAGTAATTTTGATTTTCCGTGGAATGTTGGTTCATGTCCTTAAAAGGTAAAATGGAATTCAAGAATTTTTCCGTGTGAGAATCTAATAGAAGCAAAAAATTTCAATGTATTAATGAAGTGTTATTATTCGGAAATAATAACACTGCACAACAAAATTAAAGTTTTTGTATGATGAATAAACCAAACAATACTTTTCCAAAGGTTTTTGATGTGCTGAGCTCGAATCCGAATTCAGAAATATTCTATCAGCTCCCGTTTTTTAAATATTACCGTTAGAAAATGCAAAAACACCTGATTCTGAAGTTATGCTGCATTGTGAGGGAATTTTTTTCAACACTCTTTTTGAAGGTTTGTATAAAGAATTGCTTTTCTTCTTTAAAAATCTGTTTAAATCTTTGCGATATCTTTTTTATAATCCGAGATATTTTAATTTGAAGTTACTGCAGTTTGAAATACGTTATTGATAAAATAAGCCAAAACACACGTACTTAAACTTAAGATATCTCGGATAATAAAACAGATTTCGGAAAGATTTAAACAGATTTTCAAAGAAGGAAAACAGTTCTTATAGAAACCGTTAAAAATTGTTTTGTCACATCATAGCATAACCTCAAAAACAGCCAAAACACGCTTTTTTCGCAAATTCTTACGGCAATATTTCAAGAATTAAGATTGATAGAATATACTATTGGAAAAGTATACTTTGGTTTATTCATAATAAAAATAGTCAAATTTTGTTGAAAAGAGCTATCAGCCAAAAAACGTGTTTTTGCATCTTCTAATGGCAATATTTCAAAAACTAGAGCTGATAGAACATTTCTGAAACCGGATTCGAGTTCAGCACACCAAAAACCCTTGGAAAAGTATTGTATAGTTTATTCATCCAAAACCTTGTTGTGCAGTGTAATATTATAATTTTTATCAGGGTATTCGAAGGATTAATTTACAAAGCTTTAGATTGAGTTAAATGAAAAAAAAAAATACCAGGCAGCAGAAAACTTTTGCCTGTGCAAGGTTCCGCTTGTACTAAAATTTAGAACTAGTTTTTGTTCTATAATCTATAATACGAATAGATCCTTATATAAATTATCGGCCAAAATTCTGTATTTTATAATTCTTTGAAGAAAAATTTTTTTGATAATGAAAAATACTTTTTTGTTCACAATAAAAACAGTTTTTCTTTTACCAATTACAAGAATTTTTAATACAGAATTTTTGGTTAGGTATAAAGAATTTCAAAATATGTATAGAACAATGGAACACCGAATTAGGTATACCCAATTTTGGAATAATAATGATTTCAATCCTGAAAAAGAATAGAGTTTTAGCAATTTTCTGTAGTATTGAAAAACTCTCAGTAAGCTATTTTTGTTTGATAAAACAAAATTTTTAAAATGGTGGATTTTCTGTTCATTATGATGTGTTTTGGTCAAACTAACCGCACAATCTTGTCCAGCTATTTAAGTAGTATTTATCTTTTGGGGTAATATATTTTAACCATAATTTTGATACCATAATCATTGTACTGTGACTACTCCGATACTATATTGAGGCTCGAAGTGAACGATAACGGGTGTGACAAAGTTACTTCATTTTCTGTTCCTGGTTTGTGTACTTCAACACCTAACGGTATTCAGAAGTTAATATATTTTTAAAATGTCAATTTCTTAACATGTATTTAAACGTTAAAAACCCTTAAGATAAGATGTAACGGGTGTGACGTTAGAAAATCGTTTCAGTCTACTTCGGTGACTTTCAGAAGCCATATTGTTGATTTTTGAATGAAAATTGGTGGATACGTTTTTATACAAATTCAAAAATATAACGGGTGTGCTTTATTTTTGTAACGGGTGTAATACTGTATGAAAAATGTATTCTTACAATATATGAAAAATAAAAACTTTTGACATTTTAAATTGCACTTTTCTTGGAATGAGTTGGAATGAACTTGCTGGTTTTCTCCTGGTTTCTTCATTTAAATACCATCATTTTTTTCTTATAAGCTCACTTTAATTTTTTGCCTATAAGATGTCAATTACCCGTGGAATAGGGTAACGTGGTATTTCCCAATTTTGTATTGTAAAAAATGCATTATAAAGAGTAAAGATAACAATATCATAGGTAAAAATTAACTGTTAACAGTGCATTTTTGAAAATAAAACATTCCTAATTTTGAAGAAAGTAAATTAATAGACTACTTTGTGTTTTCCCAGAGGAAGTTTCAAAAAACGCTCCTCCAAAAGAACAATTATTTAAATATCATGCAAAGAGGGTTAAGAGAAAACCGCATTCATATAAGATCTGTTTGAGTACTTGCTAAAAGAGAAACATTTCTACTATACTACTGCAATAATGTAAAAAACTACAGTTTCAGAGTACTCAAACAGGAGTTGGTTTAAAAATGTTGAAAAAGTAGTACTGTTTAAGGCAGTACCTAAATAGACCTATTATAATAAAATGACGGAATGATCTTTCAAAATGACAGATTTGACACATTTTCTAAACATATAATTTTAAAAAATTTGTATTTTGATAAAAAGCGTTTAAATTTCCCTTCTTCAACTTCTCAACTTTTTCTACTGAATTGCTGCATAAATTTTTCCTTAGAAGAATTTTTTAAATTAAAACTTCAAAGAAAGTAGAAAATACCCCCATTTGCCCCCTTTTATATACGCACCTGAACCTTACTTAACTTTACCATCAAATAATATATACTTTTAAAAATAAAAACTCACTCACCTGTTCATGCTTCTTGAGATATCCAAGGCGCGGAAATGATTTATCACAGAACTGACACTGATAGGATCCATCGCGGTCGGTCGCGCTCTTAATGCCATCACTTGTCAACTTATCCAACAACTTTGCCGAATCCCTATCGATTTTCCGCAATTTCGTTGGAATTTTTACGGAATGTTTGTCACCGCCACCGCCGCCACTATTTGCGCCACCGATGCTGTTCGAGGTGGTGGTAGATGTGCTGGTGTTGTTTGTGTTGTTTGCTGCTCCTCCAGCAGCATCATTGGCACCACCACCACCATTTGACGTAAGGAATACCCTTTCCTCGCTAGAATTTGCGGCGTCGTCATCTTCGTCTGCATCCCCGTCACCAGCCTCATCATCATCATCATTCTCTTCATCGTCCTCGCCGCCAGTAGTGACACCAGTAGCTGTTGCTCCATTTAAGGCTGAAACACGTCGATTGTGATGCCTGTCGCGGTTGTGACCACCACCGCCACTGCCGCTTATCTGTTGTTGTTGTTCACCATGGTATTGCTGCTGCATGTGATGATGCAGTCTTTGCTGCTGCTGCTGTTGATGATGATGGTGATGATGAAGATGATGGTGATGGAGCGAGTTCGGAGTAATTGTACCGTCCGACATGGAGGGCGAGTAACTGGACGAGGTGTGTGTCGAGTACAGATCTGTGGAAAAGTAAAATTAAGACGTTTTCGATTAATTTAAATTCATTCAAATGACATCAACCACACCATCACTAAAAGACACAAGACAAGTCGTCGGTTGTCTTAATTAAAACACCCTCTGTCGTAGGTGTCATGTCTCAGAACAGAGCGCAGCTCCTGCTCCTGCATGTGTTATCTATATAGCAAAACCCCTAATTAATTAAGTGGCATTATAATCTGGTATGACTAAAGAGGAAGTGGTTCCAAACAATGAATAAGGCACAAATCTTTGGATTCAGTTGGGATATAATTGAATTAACGCGCGTGGCGGACTTAGAACTTGTGTATACATGTCAAAGAAGGCAAGAAGGGGCTTGCGAGAGAAACCGCCGCTTCTGTGGCTTGTTAGTTAGTAGGGATATAATATTTTGCTGTCTTGAATTAATTGGAAGGGGAGGTGTAATTATTATCTGGCGACATAAAACTATACACAACTGCGGCGATGACAAGTTAGTTGCTGTTTTGTATGTTTTTGTATAAATTCTCCCCGATCAAGTGGCGTTACATGACAATTAGACGGAAGGGAAACTTCAATTAAAAGCATCGTTATCGTCCAGCAGCTTGAGTCTTGTTGTGTTTATAGTCAAGTCAACAAAGTCTTGTGATAGTTGGGGCAGCAGAAAATTTTAGCGCGGGCGGTCTTATTAAAAAAAAAAATAAGACTAAAACTCATGCATATCGCGGCTTAGTTTTTATAAAATAGAAGACCATCACTTTCCGGTAGATTTGAAAACAAAAGAAAAAAAAAAACTGAATAAAAATCAGCCAGTCTCTCGCATTTCCGTGCTTAGATCATCATCAATGTGTGAGATTTCAAATAGATTTTTTAATAGTTCTAAGCATGAATCACGAGATAACTTGGCTTTTTTTTCTAAATTGGAAAAACCGACACAGACATTGCGGTCTTCGGGTTTGTTTGGGGACACATGATACAGCCTAGATAGATATAGGCTTGTGTTTTGATTTCATTGAGCTTCCAAATGCATAATAAGAGTCTCGTGTGTATACTTGCAATATATCAATTATAACATGGACTTTAGAGAGACCGTGCTTAACGGTTTTTATAAGGTTTTATTATTTCAAATAAACTATATCACATCAAAAAGGAACACCAGCTTTAATTTGAACTAATTAGAAATGATTTAGAAGATGAGGGAGGAGATGGTGGAAAATTGTACGGTTCCCACGATTTTCTATGCGTATATATCCCGTCGGAATCGGAAGACGTTATTTTTTTTTTGTTTTATTGTTATTGCCACATACACATTTATTTGACGCATTAATTTACTGCAGTTCTTACAGAGCAAGTTTTTTTTTGGATATTAGTTAAAATTTATATTGATATTTTGTGTATGACTTGTGTTCACAGGCTTTAAAGAAATTGTCGGCTATGAAAACAGGATTCTTTCAAAACTTCGTCAAAACATCTAGGAACGAAACTTTTATTGCAATGATTAATGAAAATTGTTGATAACATTGGATCTATTTTGCACTTGAAGAAGCATGATAAGAAAGCAGTTTCACAGTTTTTTTTTTTTTTATTGACAGTAGGAAATCTTCAAAACACACTTGGCAGTATTCTACACCAAGTAGTGTGACACTCTTAACCTATAAATCCATCTCTTAATCAGGACCAATCTTGAAAGATCGACATTAGATTATTCTTTCTTAACTCTGTAAATCACTTTGGGAGAAGTTTAAACTTTTAATACTTTCCTATGTTTTTTTTTAGACCATAAGCTCATGAGGCTTGGTTCTTGTTAATCTCCGCAAATGGTTTCTTATATTCAAATTTACAATTAGTATGACTTTTCAGTCTCTGTAGAGTGCAATAAAATCAATAAAATCGATTCTCCAAGAAATACGTCGATTAGCCGACTATGTATTGGAAAACGGCAAGGGAAACGGCCGAATATATCTGGTAATTCAGAGTAACATGTTTTTCAAAACGAGAATGTCTAATTGACGTATTTTTTATTGCACTTTTAAACCGAAGCAGGTCGGTGTGTGAAACTGCTTTTTAAGCATGCTTCTTCTTTTGCAGATAGTTTCATTAGAAATGTTAAATATTGTATTCTCTACTACTTTGAGACTTTTAATCAATGGTTTTGTCTTAACTTCTTTGATAATTCGACGATCATCAAATGGATTTGTTTTTCGTTTTCTCCCACGACCGACCATTTAACCAATTGAACTCAATTGCTTGAACTTCTCATGAATTTATTTTAATGCAGTTTGATTTATAAAATGCTCTTTAATCATTAAGTTTTCATATTAAGAATGAAATTTTTGTCACTGCGTGGTTTTTTGTCTTTCAGTAAAATATTATATACAACAAATCGAGTGCAACACAGAAAAAGTCTTGTATCTACCCTTCCGGATGGAATAAAAGGTGGCTCAATATCTCAAAATAACTCTTATATTGAGTACTACCAACGATAATAATTTTATGCTTTTATCACAAAGTTCACGATTGAACTTTTTATAATGCTAAGTCGCCTCACTAAAGTTATGGTTTGTAAATATCGAAAAAATCAAATATTTTAAATATATTTTGGGTATAGGTTTATTAGAATACATTCACATTGGAAAGCAAAAAACTTTAAACCTGTTCAACGTCCAGTTCCACTGTAGGTAAATAGCTGACATCTTTACGTGTTTGAAACAAAGTGCATATGCAACCAGTTTTTTACGCTGGCAACAGCGCAAATGTAAAATCCGCAACATTGTATGGTCTCATTATAAGAGTTTTACTGCAGAATCGTTTCAATATTTTTAATTTAAGTTTCATTTTTCGTATGTTTCCATACTTGCGTTTAGGCTGCTGTTTTCCGTCATTTCCATTTAATTTAAATTTGGAAATATTGTGCTCAGCTTTGTAAAAATATGTTCTCCAACTAAAAATCTAAAAAAATTGCGTATTACATCTGTTTCCTGAAATGTTTAGGCGAATAATTTTTCCACCATCATTAAACAAAAAAAAAGTACGTATACGCCATACACATTTGTTTTAAATGCTTACTATTTTGTATTAACGAAACTATTTTAGGTGGATAGTTCAAAAGTTTATTTAACAGAAACATAAGCTATAAAAAAAAATAATTTATGATTTACTATCTGACCCGACAGACGTTGTACTGTCAAATTTTCAAAAAACTCAACTTTTTGCGAAATTATTAATTTATAAAGACACTTTTTCGAATTTTCTTACGTTATAAATCTTTTTCTACTATTGCATTCATTCCACACACAAACGTTCTTTAGTTATAATTTTGATTATGAATAAAAATATGAATATACTCGTAACTCACAAGTTTAATTATGATCAAAAGAACATTTATTCAAGAAAAAAAAAAAAAAAAATACTAAGAAAAAAGTCAGATAAATTGCACTGGTTCGTTCACCCTTTTCTAATACACAATATTTTATTGAATTCGAAATGTTTGATCTTATTTGACTTCCAAATCTAGGCGCGTACTTGGGTAAAACTCCATATTTAGCATGCTCTTTAAAGTCTTTTACGGATAATATTTGAAATATTTAATTTTGTATTTTCTGTGGCTGAAGTGGAACTGAGTAGTCGTCGGTTTTTTTTTACTTCCCTGATAATTAGGCGATCATCAAAAGAATTTGATTTTCGTTTTTTCCTTCAATTAACCTTACAACCAATGTTACCCAATTTTTTAAATATCTTATGAATTTCCTTAATGTAGCATGACTTATTTGATAAATGCTTTTTAGTGATTTTTCTGTCCGACAGAGCATAGTTTTTATTTTGAAGCTCCAATCACCTCACTTGAATTTAAATTTTTCGCATTTTACATTTTTTCGCAAAAAATGATAACTGAAAAAACCCGCCTGAGACATTAATTAAGATTATGGCTAACTTCTAATCTCCGTCGAATGAAAATTGAAGCTTTGTGGTTGAAATAAACTTGTAAATGTTTTATTGTGTACTTTTTTTGTCCAGCCTAAAATGGACTCTGTTAAGGACCAAACGTATTTTCTTTCTCGTTGCATAATCTCCACCGGAGCGTATACAAAAAGGAATAGATTTTCTTCGTCATTGCCATCTTGGAAAAGGTGTTGGTACCGATTTTATTAAATAGCTCCATTTTTATTAATTTTAATCAAAAATTACCAAGAACAGTCTTACTCACAATAAAATTATCTAAAAAATGATGTACAAACCAATTCTGTGAGTCAGTTAAGTTCAATTTTATAGTTGCTCAAAGTCCGTGTTGTCTCGCAAGGTGAGGGTAAAATGACATTTTTTTTAAATATCTAACGAACTTTTGAGTTGTTTGGAAAACACTTCAAAAATGAACTTTAGAACTTTCAATTATCTGTAAAATGAGCCCTTAATCATTATTGTTACCATCCTATTGTAGAAGCAATCTTGTATTAAAATCGTTATAATCGTTTTTGGTGAAAAATGTTACACATCTTAAAACTTGTTTACATAAAATTTGAAAAATACCATAATAACTCACAATTTTTGTGAGCTTTGTGCTCAATTTATATAAAAAAAAAAACGCAGTAGAGATTCGAACCAACGACCAAAGCTGATGCTATACATATCGTGTAATAAAAAGCGAGAAGCACCTATGAAAGGAGTCTGATGAATATATTTATAGTTGTTATCCCTTTTGATGTGAAAATTAGTTAAAACATAAAAAGTAAATCCTTAAAAAGATGTAACGAAAAGTGATTTCTATCAATTTAAATAGTTTTGTCAACTTTTAAATAAATTTAATTCCTTATCAAAAATTGAATGATGAACTAACAATTGAACCACTCAAATTCAGTTAGAGAATTATTAAAACGTTTTTAATAATTGTCCAATTAAAAATTTCATCTAATTTCGCAAGACCGTAAAATGCATTTCTGTTGGTGTAACGGAACCTTGATAGGATTACTGAGCTTAATTGACGGTCAAGCATAAGAATGATATTCAATATCTATAATATCCTTTATTATTAAATATTCTTCTAAAAAAATTTAAGCTGTGGCCTGTTTAAGCCTATCAATGATACGAGAGTTGTGGCTTAGATCTACCAGCCAAGTTAAGAGATAAATCTAATTGGAAAAATGTGTTCAACCAGGTATTCCTTGATCAGCACAAACATTCGACGATTTACCACCAAACAAATTATTGATAAGAAAGGAATCGGATGCAGATAAGCTGGTTTTAAAACCAAGCTCAAAACCCGTCGGCTGTTTAAAAATTTTTGTAAAACAAAAATTTTGCGTGTTGTAAATTTCAAAAAAACTTTTTTGTTATAACTAATTTTTTAAAAATTGTTTATTGCGTACCTGGATTTCCATCTTTGGTGGCTTGTATCTTTTCAATTAAATTCTCCAGCCTTGAACTTGGGCCGCGATATAGCATTTTTAATGCCATCATCATAGGAAATTTTACAACAAAAAAAACTTTTTGTGTTTTAAACACAAATCAATAATTCAACACTTAAATATTTAATTAACTATCTATAACAAATTCACTATATGTACAAATAAATGCGAATTATGTACATTTATTAAATAATATCATCCATAATTATTCATAAATTGTATATTTTTCAAATTCGTTTGGTTATATTTCAAACACTTTGATATTTTTGTTTGTTTATTTTTTAAAATTATTCACAACACTTAATATTTAGTAACAATATTATAGTTTTTTGTTTGTTTTATTCAATTATCCTTTTCATATCACCCAAACAAAAAATTCATATAATAATCCCACCGACACAGGACCCCAAGGATCGCGATTGAAATAAAATATCTATCCAAATGTGTATCCCTCAACAGGAAACACGTCCAAATTTGTTGAGCACCAAAGAATAACTACAACTTCTATCACCGAATCCGAACGAACAAAAATTTAAAACGTTAACGTGTAGATACTCCAGTGTACACTCATTCACTGTGTGTGCACAGAGCCAAAAGACACGAATCGATCCGACAAAAGAGCCACAACAAATTGCCTCTAAGCTGCTGCCCGCCTTCTTGCGTTTAGGTACAAAAGAACAAGTATAAATCCACACACCAAAAACCCAGCAGTCATATCGTTCGTTTTCGTATAAGCGAGAGGCGCCTTAACCAGTTTATACTCTCTGTGAGTTTCAACTATACACAACTGACACCGTGTCGACGACGACGGATTGGGATTCAACCATGCGGAATTGGGTCCGCAATGGAGCGTGATCTGGGCGGTAAAAAAAGAACAACCTTCTTGTATATAATACCCACTATATCCACGAGAGGCACAGCCAATATCTCGAGTCAGTTCATCCCAAGACACTTGTGAGAGAGGCTCTATACACACTGTGCTCTGGGAATGGGTATGGAATATAAATACATGCTTGGTTCGGGTCCCCCATTATTTCTGGCGCGCCTTCATTACGTTTTTCCTCCACACTAGTGGTGTTGGATGATGTTTGTGAGTTGGTGTTATTTATGTGATTCCAAAGTGTGGGTGTGAGGAGAGCTGTGTGTTTGGGACCTCAATTTGAATTTTGGGCGGAGCGTATGAGTTTTAAATGAAGGCGCTTATGTACCGTTATATTAAGGCGTTTGGGAGTTGTCAAAAAAACACCCTCACATTAGAGATTTTTCAATATAAATGGGTACCACCAACACCACCACCACCACCATAACTGGGTAAAGAAGAAAGCAAAAAAGTGTTTCTGTCAATATTAATCAGCGATATTTTCAGATGACACTTATAGCTGCGGTTTGTGTATTTGCTGAATTGCTGAATTGACAAGTGTCAATATAAAAAAATGACCTATCCCATTATTCACAAGGATTTATATAAATGTGTATCCTATTTGAATGATTTTAACCCAGTTTTTATAGAATTTCAATATTTAATAAGCCTCTGTGTGCGAGTGTGTAATCAATTATGCACACCACAAGTTCGCCTTTTAACCCTCTTTTCCAAATAAACCTTCTCAACTAGAAAGGTTCATATAATACTCTTTGTTGGTCTTATTAAACTTCTGATGTCCTTTTCTGCTCGAGGAATGGGTAATTTTTTTTTGTTTGGGAAATTTGTCGTTAGCGAGGACACATGACAGGTAAAAAGCATTAACTTTTATTTGGACACCCGCAAACAATCGAAAGCACTTTCAACCACCCACTGCTGACTGACAGGAGACTGTTTTTAACAAGAGTACCAACAATTTTTCCTAACCGAATCCTTCTTTTTCACTCACCCCTTTATTTTAACCCCGGTTAGATAGGTAACATGCATCGATGCTAATGGATCAGAAATTAAATCAAAAGAACAACACAACGAACTATGGAAAACGGACAGCCAGGAATTCAAAAAGTCTCCTCCGAAACTCCGGGTTCGTTCATTATTTATGCATGCATCGTGTCGACGACATTTCGCTCGCCCGTCGTCGTCCATGTCCAAAAAAGTAAGCAAAACCAGTACCAGTACCTATTCCGTTACTCACTCGTACCCCTAAAATATTCAAGTCAAGGACGATGATGGCCAGGCCATGGTACACACGAAATAAAGAGCTTTATGGAAATTTTGTAACAAAACTCCAAGTCCACTTAAAAAAAAATGTGCACACCAACCAAGAGTAACATTCAAATAGCTTACCTAGCAATCTATCGCTACCATAGTTACTTTTTGCATTGTTTTGGAAAGACAACAACAGGGGGTAGGTAAAACTCGTTTCCCTTACTTTTACCAACCACTTTTTTTTTTACAAAATTTGCCTGCGAGCTGCTATTTTCAGAAAAAAGAGTTAAGTTATAAACAATGTTTCGGTTGTCAACGTTGAAAAGTCAGCTAGTGACATAGAAATGCATATGAACACGCCTCATTTACCAATACATGGAAGAAATAGGAGGAGTTTATGTTGGTCATGCGTACTGTAAAGTATATAGAAGAGATAGGGTGCCTTTGTATACTAAAGCATATTTACTGACGAATGAACGAATCAGAACGGTTTATATGTTTTTCGGAATATTAGTATTGGTATTGAGAGAATTTTATTTTGCTACATAGTGAGAGGGAGAGAGTAATGTTTTTGTTTGTTATTATTTTTTTAATATCCTCTCTTTGCTCGTAAAATATACACAAAGTCTTTGATTTTGTTTACCGAAACAACTATTAGATCTGATATTATAGAATATTAAATAGTTTCAATTAATTTCGGGCCTATAGAAAAAATGGGTAATTAGTTTGCAAAGAAGGTATTATTTGAGCAGAAATAAACATTAGAAATATGTAAGATGTAGAAATGACAAGAGCAATTGAGTAAGGTGGCTTACTTTTGATAGAGTACTAGGTAGATGTTCTACTAGTTACAGCGAAATTAACATATTTTATCGAAAAGCGCAAACAGCTTTAAAAATTAAAAAAAAAATGTCTAAGAACTTGCTGACGTACCTACCCACACATTAAGTCTTCTGGAGAACGACAAAAAGCTAGAAAATACCAAAACTATTACCATTATTATGATTACAAATATCAGTTTCTAATTTTTCAATAACTTATGAATATACACAAAGTTGAAAATTCTCTAACAATGATTGTTAATGTTGGACCTTGAAAACAGTTAGTAGCTATTACAGAAGTGTTTCGATACATTCGTATCGAAAAGTGGTGAAATGCTATCGGAACAACATCAATTGCTTTCAGTTCACGAACAAGGACATAATGCGTTTAACTTTAAAATATTATAAAAATGACGAAGATTTTACTTAAAATTAAGCCAAAGCCTAAATTGTTGTATCGCCCAAATACACGAAAAAAAAATTGTTCGATTTCACAATAAAGTTAAAAGTAAAAACGATTTTTTTTTTAATATTTTAAATAGCTAAAGAATCAGCGTCAGGAAATATTCAACAGGCAACAAAACCACTTAGTTGCCAATTTTTTTCGATGAAAAAAAAAAATTAATTTGTAGTACGACTTCCTATGAAAGAGCAAGGCCTAGCGACTAACAACTTTCAGCCCATTCTTGAGTGCTTAATTAATTTGTAAGGATAGAAGGGACTCAGAATTTACTGCCGAAAAAGCATGCCACTGGTACTCTTGGAGGCTTTCTTAATTTCCCGCTGGGATTCGAACCCAGACCTCTGGCGCGAAAGGGGTACTATGGGATTTTCAATGAAATTACCTAAAAATCATCTTAAAAACTAGCAAATACAATGTTAAAAATATTTTCGTGAAAATGAAAAAACCAATAAATGAATGTTGGTTGGTTTTTGCTTATTTTTCGGGTTGACATTATGTTTAAATTCCTTGATTTTAGAACTAGAAAAAAGGTCAGTAAAATAGTGGCTCTTGGAATTTCAAACAAAAAAAAAAAATTAGTCGTAATCTCATAATGTCTGCTTTAAGAGCAGACGGTTATTTTGCATACAAGTTACAACAATTTATAAATTTTGCTTGCATACAAAAACGGTTGTGATGAAACTCCTCACAATTTCGAAATATTTTAGTTAAAAAAATACTTAAATAGCAATAAAACGGTTTCAAGTCAGAGATTTCGCACTGAAAAGCTAAAAGGTCTACTGTTATGTACTGAACATTCTAAAACAAAATTAATATGCAAAATTACTAAACATGTTTTGAAAAATTAAATTCTGACCTTTGGAGATCTTCGGTTTATAAGATTCGTCTTCAAAAAATTAAAAAAAATGCCTCACTTATTTTTCTTTTCATCTTTTTCTTCACAATTGATTGCTAAAGGTTTAAGGTGAGTTTCCGTAAACATGCAGCTTTTAAAGTGTAATTCTCTTGTCACATAATCATCAAACATATATTCTGGTAAACAGCATTATTAACAACACATTTTTTTTGTAGAAATCACCCAACAACCAATGTTGTCAGTTTAATCAAGCAATGGTAGATTTTATCCCATAAAATGATTCATCACCCTGAGTCTGAGTTCGATTCCCAACTTCCAATCACCTAAAATAATGCTTCTGGCGAGGAAACGAGAAAGCCTGTAAGAGTATTATGAAAAAGTGCATTTATGCTCAGCCGTTCGGATCCGGTCGTAAATTGTAGGTAAAATATATTGAAGAAATAAACTAAGTTGCAAGAAACTGCTTAATAATTCTTATTTTAACTTATTATTCGATATAAAGACAACGAGTACTACCATAGTGACTGCTTTTTATGTATCACACATTTTTTAAGACTAATTTCCATTTTAGCATTTAAAGAATATACCTATTTTGTTAGGAAAAGTCTTGATAAGCAATTGCAAATTCGGCGAGTGACTCTAATTCTTAATCAAATTTATATTTGAAGCAAGTTACAAACCTGTTAGTCGTACTTTAATGAAATAAGAACATTCAGGACTTTCACAATCCAATTAAGTGATAACTCGATTCACATACTTCACATTTATTTAAGTGTATATTGATATTGAATAACTAGGACAAAACTTTACACAGCGATAAAAGGCTTACTACTAAAAAACATTTTGCCAAGAATCATCAATATATTTGTATTTACACAGAACAATTTATAAAAGACATTGTCATATGTTACATAATAATGTCTTCTTTTCTTTAATTATTTTTTAAACATCTTTTAAATAAGACTTCTTAGAATATTTAAAGGAATACATAAAAAAATATACACATACCTCCCATTAAGAATCAACCTACCTGAAAACAATATTCTGTTAAATTGCAGGTAGCGAATGAAGCAACAAATGACTCCCATATTTTATATCTAAGGGATTTTTTTTTATGTTTTTGGTCTTTCCGCTTTGTTTGGACAACTTATATACACATTCTGCAGAAGAATTTTCAAATAATAAGAAAAAAATAAAAATCTTGTAAGTTTTCAGAAAGAGAATTTTTCAATAAGTTGTAGCTACGACTAAAAAATTTTTCACATTAACTTATTGTGATATTATTACTTTCTGGTCAAATTTTATTAGGGTGGCAATTTAAACAAAAAATTGTCTCTATTGAAACTGTATTACTGTTTCCCAAAAAGCTTCTCCTTTCTAACAAATATTTTCTGTATTTTGACAAACATTGTGAATAGAGAGTGATTCAAAATTGATTGAAAAAAAGTCTATAACCCCAAAGTCCTTATTGCCTTAAGTTAACTCTCCCTCTCCCCCCAAAGCTTTTATTACTATTACTCATCTCGTAACGTCACAAAAGTCTGTCTAAAAGTCATTACTTGACTAGAGTACGCCTCTGTTGTATTCAATTGTTGCGATAGCAAACATTTAAGAACTTGATTTTGTATCCCCAGAGACTGACATAAGCCTTTTTTGCCCTAACAGCATTTACCCTTCTTTATTTCTACCTACACAAAAAAGAAACCCAAACACCCTCTCTTGGTATCCAAAGTTAAAATCAATAACATTATACCTCAAAGAGTTTGTATGAAATACAACTGAAATAGACGATTAAAGGAAAGAGTAATATAAATTAGTTGATATACAAGACATAATATGATGAATTCACATTTACACATGTTTCTATTTTTTGTATCGAAAATAATCTTAATTACAGTTTAATTCTAATAACAACTGAAAAATAACAGAAAAATTCAATGAGGGCAAAAGCAAGTATATGCTGTCGTCAAAAAAGAACACTCAACATCGACGCATTGGACAAAACGTCACTATCGACACTTCGACAGCCATAACTTCGAATTAGTAAAGGACTTCGTCTACCTGGGCTCCGCTATAAACACAGACAACAACATCAGCGCTGAAATCAAACGGAGAATTACAGCAAAGCCCTCTCTCGAGCAACTAAGGTGTCCCTGTATAAGACCCTTATCATCCCAGTCCTGCTATATGGTGCAAAAGCATGGACTTTTAAAAAAAACATCTTGGATTGCTTCGAGAGAAAAGTTATTCGTGCGATTTTTGGTCCCGTATGTATTAATGGTGATTGGAGAAGAAGATATAACAACGAATTTTACGGGTTGTACAAAGATACTAACCTAGCCAAAAGAGTGAAAGTGCAACGCCTGAGATGGCTAGGTCACGTTGAGCGCATGGACAACAATGCTCCGGCCCGGAAAGTTTTCGACTCCAACCCAGAAGGACGGCGCAGTAGAGGAAGACCTCGTCTGAGGTGGCGCAACCAAGTGGAAGGGGACCTCAATCAACTTGGCGTGCGAAACTGGAAGCAGCGAGCTAAAGATAGAGCTGGCTGACGAAGCTTGTTGGTTGAGGCCCAAATCCACAGCGGATTGTAGCCGCCTTACGGCGCTGAACAGAAAAATTTAATTCCATTATAATGCTTGACATTACTTCATACAAAAACACTTGAATAATTAACAATAATTTAATAATTAATGTTTGACGAAAAATTAAGATGAGCATTGGAATGCTTAAAACTTAAATTGTCCCGTTTTAAAAAAGCAAACAAGTTTTCAATTTTTTTTTCTTCTTTTATGGTCATTTCTTCGCGATAAAAAACTCTTAAACACTTAAGTACAACAATATGGCTTACAAAAAAAAAATACTATCAATTTTTTTTTCAACATGATGGTCGAAAAATGGTGACTAAAATGACCATTTGGATACAATGTTAAAAATTAGAACAATTGTTATCAAAACTATGTTAGAAAAATAATTTTCGTTTCATTGTTCATATTCTTCATGTCGTAAACGACATTACACATTTCAAACAAAATTTTTATGCAGAAGCGTTTTAATAGTATTAAAAATAATAAATCTTTGGCAAATTTTTTCAAAAAAAAAAATACCTTTTTGATTTTTTCTTTAAATATTATTTTTTTTTTTTTAGAAAAACTAACATTTTTGAAAACGGGTCGATGAATTTTTTTTGAAACATTCGTTTGTGTGAGAGGATCGCCTCTCTCCTCATAAGGTTAGAGGTTAAAATTGTTGTCCAATAACAGATAAGTTGATACTAAAAATGAATAAATAGTGTTGCCACAAATGGAAACTTCTTTGTGGCAACCCTATTTAAAAGCAAAGATAGTCACATAATTAATACTGTCACATCTTTGTTGTTTGGTCTCAGAAAAGAAAATTTTTAAAATTCCAAACAAAAGTCTAAAAATGTGGCAACCCTATTGAAATGAAAATAAAACTGCAAACAATTTTCTTTTAACAAAACAGTACAACTACACTAATAAGCTAAACTATACACCAAACTTTAGCTGACTCTCTCTTCTTACTAAAAAATGAAGGGTGCTACCCAGGGTTGGACTGGTTCAAAGCGGCCCGGATTAGAAAATGATAAAAGGGGCCCGCCACCGCTGCTTCATCCACGGAACTAAAAAAAAGTTACCTACAAGCTACAATAGATACCAAAAAAAATTTGAATTTTTGTTTCGGCTCGGATACCCCATACCCTTTTATTTATTTTGGGGCCCTTGTATGGAAAACCTCTCAAAAGATCCCCTGTGATTTTGGAATTGAAATAATTTTAATTTGTATTTGGAATTTACAAAACCCATTTAATTTTTACGGGGGTCCATTAATGTTAGGTACAAGCAAGACCCGAGGACAAGTACGGTACGCGATAACCCCTATAATTTGTATCTTTTCTGTTTCTGTTGATTCAAGTCTTTAATATAGATATCTTAGGTGAAAATAAGGAAACGGAGTGCACGTCATAGGTATCTGTTTGTTTCGTTGTTTATTTCTTACATCCTGTTTCTTCCAATCAACAATCTAGCGTGGAGCCCTGCCATATGCACGTGGGGGGCCCGGGACACTGCTCCGGTACAAGGGTATGCACAATTGTACCCCCCTGGGGCCCCAAACCTTTTCACTTCTTATATAATTATAAATATAACTTTCAAATAGTTAGAGTAAGGGCCTGCATTTGTTAATCGGGCCCATTTTCTTTGTTTGTAATCTGTATTTGTGCTTGTTTTTTACATGTTCTTTATGTATTTTTATTTTGTAACTATGGGATACCTAAGGGCCCGGGTGGCAATCGCCAAGTCAGTTATATGGCTAGTCCGACCCTGGTGTTACCTCTTTAATACAGACAAGTACTCGGCAACCATACGCAAATGCAAAAAATCACTAGAAATACTACTTTTTCAGCCAAAGTGTTAAAGAGGTTAAGGCCAAAACATATGTTCATCAGATAATAGCTAAGACTCTCTTCTATCTTCAAAATGTCGGGTGTTTGTGGGTAGATGTTTAAATCTTCAACAGATTCTATGCTATTTTAATTTTTTTCAGTTTCACAAAATTAAAATTTAGCTTTTATAGAATCTTATTTATTGAGTGATTTTAGTGCAATCAAATACTTTAGGCAAAAAATCAAGTCGATCTATGATCAGATTAAACAAACTTTACATATAGGTGTTTTTGTGAATTGAGCAATAGTAGTTCTAAAAGTCCAGAAATATCTATTTATCAAAATGAAAATTTAAACACTTCAAGTGCTCAATCATCTTAATCAATCAAAAAAAAAAATGTGAAAACCAGCTTCAAGTACAAATTTACATCCCTTTTCTCTGTTTCGTCATTGATTTTATAAGACAACAAAATCCCCATTCCTCATTTTTGCTTAAATAACTTCTACCTTAAAACCACTTTCGAAAATTGTATCATAATTATTACTCCTGTAGTTTTCTTATTGTCACCTTGAGAACCCTTGCCACTTGCCTCACTAACGAGACAGCAATCATCCCCACCCTAAACTTCCTACCGAAAATAAGAAGCTTGACTAAATAGACAATGAGAAAGAAAAGTTACAAACTCTGGACTGATAATAGTAATTAGCCTCGATGTATTTTACATTAACTTATTTAAAATCTCATTCAAAAATTCAATATGAAACCGAAGAGTTTGGAAAAGTGCGACTGAATTTTTAATTCTTTGTTTCTTTTTCCAAAACAAAAAACATTTTGATTGAGGTGCTTGCTTGCTGTGAGATGCTCTGATGGTCCCGGTGTCACTCATTCACTTTTTCCCCTGACCTTTTTTTTTGTGTCTGTGATGTTCTATGTCAAAACAAAGATTAGAAAAGGGAGATAGATACACACCATTATCTCAAATGAGTCATTTTTAAGGGTAGATTGTTTCATTTCGTATATATTTTTTTGTTGTTTTCTCGGAAAAAAATTATTGTCAACACGTCTGAGTTTCTGAAAGGAGAATTAATACCAATTTTTTTTTTGAAATCTCTTCTATTTTAAGGGAAAAAATACACATTTTAAATGTACTTATATGCGATTAACAGTTTAATTAACTTTGACTGACAGATTGCGCGGCGTTGATTGACAATCACACACAAAAAAAAATGGCGCCCAATTAAAGTGCTTTTCCAAAAACTGACACGAGTAAGGTTGCTGGTAGGTATTTTATGAAAATACAGGTTAAAAAAGCTAAGAAGAAGAAAGGGTTGGTAGAAACCTGATGGTGAATTATTAATTCGCCCACAAAGCTACATTCAGGGTGGAGGCCATTATCGAAAAGACCAACTCGTGATATCAAAAGGTTTGTTTTGTAATACTCTGTGATATCTATACCTCTGCAACCCACATGTCGACCTATGGATTAACAAGCATTTGTATACCTTCGAAACATGTAACATTTTCTTCTTCTAAAGTCAAATCAAAGGAAGACCAGAGATGTTTTTAACTCCCAAAAAATACTAAAAATAAAAATCTCGTCTACATCATGAGTGGCTACTGTCCTCGCATATATCCTTGTCAACGTCAACATTTTATACCTTTCATAGTCGTTTTCGTTGTCGCCACCACCACCACCATTACCACAATGTCAAGCGCCACCGAAGAAGGATTTAGAGACGAATGATAAAGGAGAATGAATTTTAAATCACTAAAAGAATAATTGTCCTAAAAAAGAGGTCCTTTAACAAAAATTCATTGGCATTTTTTTTTTGTTCTTCTTTTCAGTCTTACTTCACAATTAATTATGTCCACCTTAATTGTTGTATTTAAAAGTGAATAAGGAACCCAATGATCTTTTTGATTTTGTTTTTTTTTTTCTTTTTGGTTGACAAGTGTCTAGGAATATTGAAGAAGTCAATTAATCTTCATCAGCTGCTAGAATAGCAATTACGACACCATGGCACCTTGAAGACTGACAAAAAAGATCGACCCCTTTGCATCATTTATTTGTCTTCATTCAATTTCAACATCAATAAAAGGTTTTGTATGATTCCAAATTCCTACCAAAAGGGCGAGATATGTGTTTCATAAAAAAAAAAATACACCGAGATTATTATCAATTACGATAATGGAAAAGAATCTCCTTTTCATCACTAAAAGACAGGAAGATTTTGCTTCTGATTGAAGAAATTTACCATACCTATGCATCATAGTGTAGGCTAAGTTCTGAAGTAAAGGTGTCCGAGTAATTAAGGTTTCCATTTCGAAACATAGAAAACACATTGTAAAAAGAACAACAAAACATACATCGTGCAGAAAATGAAATTGATTTTTTCACGTTTTACATCAACTGGTTTGCCGTTGTTTGCTCAGAAATGCTCAGAAGAATGCAAACGATCAACAAACCTCATCAAATATTTTTGTAGAAGCTGCAACAGATTTAATGATTGTTCAATTCTTAAAATGATATCCACGGAAACAACCAGAACAAATGTACTGGCAGAGAGACGAAAAATATTTTTTTCCAAGTCCGTACTGCAGCACTGATAAAAGTAAAAAGATGTATCGAAATTCGTAGCTTTTGAAGTTTTGAAAATGGTAGACAGAGAAAAATACGGCCACCTAAAAACTAACAGATTGTGTTATTATTTTTCTGCACATATTTTTTTATGAGGAAATCTTATTAAAATCAACGATTAATAAGGTTTTTCTATAGGAATTTCTTATATAAAAATATATAGAGAAAATATTCTTAAAATTTGTGTGAAAAGTTATTTTTTTTTTTCAACTTGGCACTAGAACAAAAATCGCGATCAATATTTTTATAGCAGGTTGGTTCAGGTGGTAAGGTGTGCGACTAATGATTTGAAGTTTTCGGTTCGATCCCCGGCCTAGTCGCCGTTTTTTTCTTTTTTTTTTTTTTCTTAAAACCCTTCAAGTGCAGATTTTAAAACAATAAGGAAAACCTGATTGTTTTAATTAGGTTTCCTTTATGGATGAAAAACATAGAGAAATCTAATTGTTTTTGTTTTATTTTATGTGGTCTATTTTTCTCTGTGTAGCAAGAATCTGAAGCGGGTATTTCGATCTAAATTCTGTGTTGTGTGGCTAAAGAAAATATTTCTGTGTTTTTTTTTTTTTTTCAATACGAAAGCATACCCAAAAGTGGGAGTGTAATAAATGGAAATGTTGGATAGTTAGAAAAAAAAGATTGTAAAAATAGCGAAACAAAAATTAATATAAACAATATTGCGAAAGTTACACTGGTAAACTAAATTTACATTCATATACTGAAAGTCTTAGAGTTGCTGAACTCGAATCCGAAGTCCAAAATATTCTCCGATTTGAAATATTAGATACGATTATAAAATGCAAAAAAAAAAAAGTTTTTTAACTGAATTAAAGGCACTGCTAAGACGTCCTTTAAAAAAGCTCAGTAGGGCAACAAAATGGTGGATAAAATAATATAAAAGGATTCAATACGGAAAAGTTCACATTCCCATTAGATTAAGAAAAGTAAATATCTTTTAATTTTACCTAACAAAGGCAAAACGTAGGTTTTGCCAGCTGAAAAAAAAACCTGGAAGCTAGTTTTTCATGAAAATACATAGACTCCGCTGACAAAAAAGGCACGAAATTTGGTAAATGTAAATAATGTACCTACATAATGAAAAAAAAAAAATGATTTGTATAAAATATTCTTTGAAATCAAATAAAAAAAAAAAAACCGTTCTATGGCAGATACGGTAAATGATTTTCGAAAAAAATTCACCAAAAGATATACCTCGTTTTAAAATTGAAAGTGGACAGTCGCCAAACAGTGCCACATACCTACCGAGTATTGTAGCTTCATATACAAATTGACAGTTTGACAGACAGACGGACTGGCGGGACCTACTTTTTTGACATTCTCTATCATCGTAATGTCACGGCTGATTGTTATCTCAACTTTTTTTAATTGCCGTTTACTTGTTGAAGTAGCAAATGCTTAGATTTTGTTTTGAAACTTTCGAGTGAACTACACAACCATCCAGGAGTTTTCTAAGAGTCTTTCACATTCTTTTAGTCTATTGAATATACCCTTTTGAATGGAATAAATTCGTTCAAGAGCTTTTATTGCTGAATATGATTCCTTGGCATTAAATGCTAAAAAATTCTTGCATTTCTGAGAAAACGGCAACACTGGTTGGTTTTCAGTTTTTTTTTATTTACTTTGAAATGGTTCAAAGACATTTTTATAGCAAATTAAATTTTCTATCAAGTTAAGGTGGTAAACAAAATTTTAAAAATTAGTTTTCACAAAAAAAAAAATAAAAATAATTGAGGATTTCTTTACTAAATATATCAGAGGCATTTGTTGTATGAACCCGGTACGTCTAAACTTTGTACTAATAAAATAAATAAGAGGTAAAATACTTTGATAATAATATGCAAACTTTAATTTTTTTGTCAAGAAACGACAGAAATGTAGCTTTTCAGAATTAAGCACAGACCTTGAGGGATTGATTTTGATTTTGTTACCACCTTAACTTGATATAAAATTTAATTTGCTATGAAAAGTGTCTTTGAACCATTTCAAAGTAAAGCTTGGTTTTCGAGTAAATAAAAAAAACTGAAAACCGATCAGTGTTGCCGTTTTCCCAGAAATGCACCAATGGATTTAGTAGCATTTTTGGCTGGAGTATACTCTTAAACAAATTTGTTCTATTTTTAATCTGGAGCTCCGGTCTATCAAATCGACTATTTGCTGAAAAAAAGCAAAGAAAAAATGAACTAAACCTACAAAATATTTCTGACACTAAATAATCAGCTATAAATTCCCGGGTGTGTTTTCAACATCCATGTTTAACAAAAAAAACTATATGAAACGCTATGGAATCAACTGAAAGCGTTTTAGGAACACCGCAGGAACGAACAACTTTACTGCTATTTTCAGCAAAGGTATTACAATGATTTCAATATTCTGTGGCGCGATTATTAGTGCGATGGACTGTAATGCCACAGATTCCGGGTTCAAATCCACTATACCACTTACACATACAAAGCCCCATGGCTCAATCATTGTGTTAAAAAATTGTTTTTTTTTAATTTCAGCAAAGGAGCTATTAGAAACTTCTGAACCAGTTACTTATTTCAAAAGACTATAAGAAAATACAAATAAGAAATGTTTTACGAGGAAAAACATGCGACAGCGTTACGATACTTAGTTTATTATTATTTTTCTAGACAAAAAAAATGACAGGTGGATTGTGGTTTGAAAAACCCACTCAAGGATTAAAGTAGCGATAAGCTGCTCGTGCTTACACTTTATTTCGTGCTTTTTTTTTTCTTTAATCAGAATCACTTTGGTGGAACAAGCTGGTAGCGGCAGGCACCTGCTCTGAAATTTAACTGACTCTAATAAGCCACACAATCTGTTGATTGTTTCTCTTTTTCAATCATCAATTTTCTGATATAATCAAATTGAGAAAGAAAAAAACAAAAAAAAAAAAGAAAACTCTGACCATAACTAATGAGTGTGAGCCTTTTTTTTTTGTGGCTATGGGTCTGACAAGTCCCTAATCTCTGAACACAAAAAACACACAATCCTGAGTATTTTTTAGGGTGATTTTGTTTGTTGATCAAATTGTGTTACATTATTTGAGGAGGATTCGATTCCGCCCTTAGATAAGTACACTGAACCTGGCCAGACGCTGTCAATCTTCAGCTTCCAATTCTAAATCTATTACAAGTCTGCTTGCTCCAATTGTTCTCTTAAACCTGTTTGTTGTTTTTGTTTTCTATTGAAGGCTCCATCGTAAAGAATCATAAGCCTTCCATTTCTCTAATTGAGACCGTTTTTATGGCCATGTCATCCCTTATATTGCGTACCGCATAATCTCATCAAAATGCTATAAAACTGAAAGTTGACTATAATTTTAGGTCGCAACGCGGTCGACGGTAGTATTTTGTCAATGACCGAACCGTTTAGGTACACTTTTGCGAAAAAAGATATAAAATACGATGTAGAGAGTGTGGCATAGAAGTTATGTTTGACTTTTACAAGAATAAAAGAAGTGCCGCTGTAGCACGTTCCGGCAGAGCTGTGTTATTTTTTGTTTTGTTCTTTTAGTATCTTTTTCCGGTTGAATCAGATTTGCCATAAAAACTTTTTGGCCGGCCACACGCTAAGTACAAGACTCGTGTGTTATACATATTTTGGAATAAGGACAAGACTGGTTTGTATGAACTTTTATTTGCGGGTGGTGCGTGTATGTGTTTGGTTTTTATGACTCTTTTTGGACATCTTAATGTGACGAAAGGGCATTTTGACCTAAAAAATATGTTTTATTAAAAGCAGAAGCTAGATAAGTATCACCCTCCTGGATGATGATGCGGTTAAGAGCATATAGAAGAAAATTGTCTTGAACTCGATTGTTTTTTTGTAAGTAATTATGGAACAATTTGTAACCATTCGTGTTTATGACAGTTAAGTGATGTTTATGATTGCTCAATAGATTGTTTAGCTTTTTTGATATTTTGACAGCAAACATTAGGACATGCATATTAAAGAAGTACATAATTTGGTCACTTTTAAAATTTTATAACTGTCTAGAACTAGACCACAAGCATTAAAGCTTATCTCAGTTAATTTTTAAAGGTTTTGAGGAATTTTGACTTTTGAGTTTGAACCTATTAAATCTTAATCAACCAGAGAATACAGAGGTTTCTCACCTCGATTTTTAAACTTGGATACATTTATAAAACGAATTGCTTTTGAGATATTGGTTAAGTTTCATGTGTCCTTTGTGTGTCTGTGTAGTTAGTTCTTGTTTTCAGTGCACCAGTTAAAACTTTTTCTGAAATTCTTCAAACAATAATTGTTCAGAAATACAATTTAGTATGCATGTTTCTTTTGAAATCAAAAGTGCATAAAAGTATTTTAGGTGGAAAAAGGATTTGTTTAAGGTTTTGTTAAGAATTTCACCAGCAAAAAAAAAACTGTTAAATACTGTTTTTATTATGAGTCAGGGCTCTTGTGCGAAGTTGCTTTGTAGTTTTTTTTTTAAATAGAGCAAAACGAAATGTTTCACTCAAAGCAAAAGCAGCTTGTAGAGGATCTTACCAAGATAAACGTCGACGTATTTCGTTCCGAAAGTAAAAAAAAATCTAAACGAATATTTTGTACACTTGTATAAAGCGGAATGAAATCTACTCCTTTCGAAATGAGAATTCACAAAAAACGGAAGGACGACGCAAAAATTCAATAATTTCAATCCGTTATTCATTATTTTCCGCATTTTAGTGCAACCAAATTTAATTACCTAAAATTTGTAGTAATTTAATTCCATTTATAATTATTGTAATAATTTCTTATCCAATTCTTTTTCTTAGAAAAATCACCAAAGTTTTTGCAATTTATCTCTTAATTAAGCTGTAAAGTTAACACTTAAGAAAACTTGAAAACATTTTCAAAGAAAAACGATTTTAAATAAAAAAGGCGTGTGTAGAGTGCGGTTACTTTCAGTAAAATGATTTCCACTTTTCCTTTTCTTTCTCTTCTTCTTCTTCCTTTTTAAAAAAAAGTTAAATAAATATGTCCGAAAGGCGGGAAATTTGAATTTTATACCATTTGGTTTTTGATACGCAATAGTTTAATTTAGTTTTTAGAACAATTTATCCTATTTTCGTGACCTTTTATCAATCAAAATTATAATCCTAAGTGGGCTGTAGGTCTGTCCTGGTAATTAAATATTTCGTCGACGTTTTGGGCGTGATTTATCCCTTCTTCATGACTAATATTTTAAATTAATAAATTTAAAGATGTTTCTTAAAATTTGTTTTGGTAAATTTTCTGGTGTCTCTTTTTTATTTTTTATATTTTTGTAAATATTTCAAAATTCAAAAATTGAAGCCTTGAAAAAGACGTTTCAATTAATCGAATTTCAAAATAATTTTGAAATATTTAGAAAAATATAAAAAATAAAAAAGAGATACCAGAAAATTTACCAAAACAAATTTTAAGAAACATCTTAAAATTTATTATTTTAAAATATTAGTCCTGAAGAAGGGTGTAATCACGCCCGAAACGTCGACGAAATATTAAATTACCAAGATCATAGTTTTTAGAACAATTCAATAATTTTAATAAAAATAAAAAGTAATTTTTAAACATTAAATTCAATATTTCAATATTTAAGTCCATTTAAGTTATATAATTCAAGGCAGTTATTCAATAAATTCAAATAGTAAAATTCATTTCTATAGTAGCATTTGTCAAAACAAAGGGAGATCGAATTTTTTTGTAATTTTAGTTTTCCTCGCTGATTAATATTTTCTATAGGCAAACCCACGTTATTAAATTTGTTTTCAAATTTTTTTTTAATAAACTAGTTCCAAAGAAGTCTTAAGCGATTTCGAAAATGCATCTTAATCAAGAAAATAATATACTTTTTATGTTGTTTTTTTTTTTTTTTTTTTTAATTTAAAAAGGAAGCTGTACCTTATAAAAAGTTTTACAAATTTAAGTCACTTCAACTTTAAGAGCAAGTTCGAGGAACCTAGTCGTGCATTTTATGGTAATGTTTTTTACTTGCGATACAAAAAAGAAGTTGAGATAACATTTTTCCATGACATTACGATGAGAGAGAATGCCAAAAAAGTGGGTTCCGGAAGTCCGTCTGTCAGTCTGTCAGTCTGTCAGTCTGTCAGTCTGTCAGTCTGTCAGTCTGTCAGTCTGTCAGTCTGTCAGTCTGTCAGTCTGTCAGTCTGTCAGTCTGTCAGTCTGTCAGTCTGTCAGTCTGTCAGTCTGTCAGTCTGTCAGTCTGTCAGTCGGTCAGTCTGCCAGTCTGCCAGTCAGTCAGTCTGTATGTAGCGTTATTTGGCGAATCTCCAGAGGGGCTTTTGGAATAAATTTTTTTTGGACCAAAAATAACGGTACACACGTAAAGTTTAGTAAAGTTGAATTTGCTAGAAAATGGCTCCAACGATTTTTTTCTTTCTGTTTTATATATAATTTCTTCATAAAAAGTCCTAAAAATTCTTGAACACTAAGAGCAAGTTCGTGCACCCAGTCGTGCATTTTATTTAAATGACACATGCTAAATAAAAGTGTATTAAAACAGATAAATTTATTAGGTGCCCGTGCCCAATACCTACATCAAAGCCGAGACCTGATAAAACATTTCTGACCTCGGATTCGAGTTCGGCACACGAAAAAATTTTGGAGAAGTATAGTTTGAGTTATTCATCCAAGCCCTTGTTTTACAGTGTAATGATTCATTCATACGATACCATAAACTTTAAAGCATCGGAACTACATCGAGAGCAATCATGTCTTAACATAAAGAAAGAAGGCGATCATATACCTGTGCTACACTAAAATAAAAAAATACAAAAAACTCAAACTTTGTTCAGAATCTGAAGTTTTTGATTACAGAATCTTCTACGTCTACCAACCTTTTCACTATGTCGAATGTTATTTTTAAAATATCATTGTTTATAGAGTCTTATTCCGAAACGGCATATTTTAAAAATCCATTAAACTCATTTTGAACATATATATTTACTACTGCTTTACCTTTTTCTTAAGCCCCCCTAATTTTTGATGCATTATTATGTCCCCAAAATCTTCAGTGTCATTTGAGGGATGTTATTATTAAAAACAATCCAATAACGCATAATATGTGAATATGTACAAGTAAAAAACCTACTCCATTCTATAATACAAACACCAAATGACCTATTTCAAAAATAAGACGCACTCGAAAAACAAGCAAAGTAACTACAATCATTTTTATAAATTATTCATTGAAGTAAGAATATTTATTTCTGTTGTATCCAAATTATTATGTTGTTTGGTAGTGGTGGTGGCAAGGTATAGTAGGTATATTCTGTAGTACCTCTGCTATAACACACCATACCTATACTACATACAAATCCATATAACATTTTGTTTTGCAAAATATTTTCGGCATGCGAATAGTCCTGCATCATATACATATAAAATAACACATATACCCTCTGTTGTATGTTTTTTGTATTGTTGTTGTTTTGTTGTATAGAGTAGTCACAAAGTCTCGCGGGACCGAATGGAATTGTTCCTTCGAGTACCATAATGCTTCAAAATGCCCCAAAAGGATACATCCAATTGGAATTTGTTGTACACACTTTTCCCCATTTATATATTTCATAGTGGTGGCACTGGCACACACCGGAATCCCATCACACAAGCCTGTGAGCAAAAAACAAACACACAAATGTGTGTGCTTTTCACTTTTAATATGTGTGAAATGGCACTAAGGAGAATAACCCCACAATCCAGGAGAGTTTCATATCGTCGTTGTCGTTGCCGTCGTTGTGTGTCCTTGTCCTTGTGTGTAGACGTCGTCCTCTTCATCGTGTGTCGTCGTCGTAGTCGTTGATCCAAAGCACTAAGGAATCCCAACAATGTACCTATACTACTTACAACTGATAATGTTCTTTGCGTCTATATCTTCTGTTTTTTCTTCTTCTTCTTTTGCTTCATGTGTGTGCGATGGCTCTGGCTGCTGCTGTTGCTACACAGTAGAGCTCTCAAGTCCCATAGTACCCACTGAGGAATTCCATATCCTTGTGACGACCAAAGTGACTTTCTTCGATTCATGGCCTGTGTGTGCTGCTGGCAATACCCACCACCCCATTTCTTGAAAGGATTAACTACACATTTGGTTCAGCTTTCAAATCCCTCTCTTCCCACATATCACCCACCACCACACAGTCTTCGTTTTATATTCTTGCACATTCAGGGGCTTCGTTTAAATGAAATTCCATCAAAATTAAGGGTTCGGTTAATTAGAAATCTTGAGCGGTAGCATCTTCGTCCAAAACGATTTATGTGGTTTTTGGCGATGCGTGGCTTTAAGAACCTCACTTCCGTTTTTTGAAATCACTTCCTCTCAAGCCCTGATCGGAAATTCCGATTGCCTGATGGAAACTTTGTTGAGTGGAAGAAAAAAAAACTGCGAATCCACACGCACTCCAATACCCACCATTTTTATTTTTCCAAGAAATCCTTGAGAGAGAAAAAAAAAATGTCCAAAAGCAATACGAAACCAACAGAAACAACGGTAATAAATCATATGCCAAAAAGAAAGGTGTCATAACTTTCATAAACAGAATATCAAACAAAAGAAAAAAAAAAAAAATGCAAACAAAAAAAACGAGCGGAAACTTTTTGAAAATCCTTTATAGCAGTGTCGTTTCGTTTGGGTTTGGTTTCTCAAGCAGCTCATGCCGCATGAATAAATGACTCTCACCCCCCCCAGTGCACTTAACTTACCTTAGACTTAACCTCCTCTGGGATAAGCCCGAAGCGAAACCATTCGACCCCCAAAGGGAACAAAAAGCTGCTGTATTCATCTTACAGTGAAACCCTTTACCGTTCCGCCTTTTTGCTTAAGTTCTATTCTCACTTTCGTTGACAGAAAAGGACTATAGTTTTTACTTGTGTCAGCATCGTTTTCCACACTAGAATTCAAACTTTTGAATGCAAAAGTCGTAGTAAAATGAGAAAACTACCGCCAAGCAGTCAGCCCCTTTTGGTGTCGTTGTTGGTTTGGAGGAAACGGGTAATGGTGAGAAGTTTATTTTAAACCATACTACAACCACAGACTTGGTCAGCGGCATTGTTCTTTCGCTGACGACTTCTGGTAGCTCCTCGGAGAAAGAAGAAGGCATTGTGCATTATACACCTGATGGTTGGTGGTGGTTTTGAAGCACAAGGTTTTGCATTCCACTTTGCCAAAGAAAATATTATTTATGAGACTGTCTGGGGGATGTAAAGTTGTCATGACTCTTATACCGCGCCACCTTAAATGTCCACTTCGCACAATATATATACTTTACATTCAGGCAAAAGAGCGAGTGAGAGAGAGTTTTAATGACTTACGGGATGACTTTTGTTCCCAGTTGTTGGAAGTTGCATTCCTGCTTGATCCTTTAAATAAAACTCAATCCAACCTCGCAGGTCTAAAGTATTTGCATATTTTGGAGGTTAGAGGTTAACCGAAAACATGATCAACTTGAATTAATTCTCAAAACGAATTGCCAAATCCCCAGAATCATTCTTATGTTATCGTCTTGTGCTTTTCTCCAGAGAAGCCCACGAGCTAAAAAAAATAAAAGGGGTCATACTTTGACGGGCACATTATACGAGTGTGTTTCACATTTTTATGAAGTTTCAGTAAAAAAAAAAAGTCGAAACAAGTTTAACTTGGGTTATGTCTTGAGAATCTTTCAATGCGGTGATTAAGTAGCAGATAAATGAGGACAACCGCTAAGAGCTGAATATAATATTGCTAAAGCGCCAGGTACTCGCGTGTAGGAAGTCTCTGCTGGTAGAGGTACACTGAACATTTCATATTCAGATGACAAGAAAATTGGGCAAAAAATGTGAAGCAAGATGTGATGACAATTTAAGTCAATAAAGATAGATATCGGTGGCCATTTTTGTAGGCATAAATGTCAAAATTAAACGGTACACAGCTACCAGTGTTACCATTGTGTGGTAGACACACAATTCGGGTAATGGTATATTATTCTGAATTTAAAGGTAAGTAATAATAAATTCATAAAAAAAATGTTTATGACTTTTTTTGTTGTTGTAAACCTTTTGTTTCTAATTAAATAAATGGGGAACTTCATTGAGAAATGTATGAAAGAAAGTTTAGTAAAGAATTATTAAGGTTGAATTCAGTTAATAAAAAAGAATAATGATGATATGGTGATTGGAGGAGATTGTGAAATTTGGTTTTGGGTTTATTGTTTTTAATTGAAATGTTATCTTGATAAAACAAATTCACTAAGATAGGTACTTAAATTTTGCGTAAAAAGCCATTCAACTTTTATTATTTTATATTAAACTATTTTTACAAATTTATCTAATCAAATGTTTAGATTATGTTACAAGCTTGCGAGACTTTAAATTTTAGTGTTGATATATTTTCTGTAATTGTTCCACAGATTTAGTAATTTATTGAGATTATTTTAGGTATTAATGTTGCACTTAGCTAAATTATTATTTTATACGCACAAAATTGATATAAGCGCAGATTCATTTTACGTTTTATGAAAAGTCACGCCTCAAAGTGCACAAATTGTATTGCAAGAAAAAAGAGAAGAACAACACTTTTCAGAAGAGTCTCCGTACATAAAGAAGTTTCCAGAGTTAAAAAAGTAAGCTAGGTGATTAAATGCCCCAAAAAGCCTAAACCTGTAAGCCAGATGAAATATTTTTTAAAATAAAAATGGGATGTTTTTAATATCACCAAAGGTTATTGTTTGGTATAAAATTTGGAACTGAAGTGCTTAAATTGACCAGGCTCAGAAAAATGATGCTCAGAAGTACTGCAATGAACCTTACCTATAATTGCAGTTAACAGTTAATTGATGTCACATACCTACCTATCTAGGAGTCAAAATCAACGAGCTGCAAGCCACAAGCCACAGCCTTTTTAAAAAAACGTTAACTTCGCATTCCATCGTATCCATCCACTGATGCGAAAACGTAACCACCTTAGCCAGAGTACTGAGCGGTTACTTTACAAGAAACCTATAAGGCCCATCTTCAAAAGCCTAGAAAGCTTTTGAAGATGGGGAAGATGGTTCACAACATCGAAGACATACATACGAAGACATATCTTTTTATATTGTTTTATTTATGATTGTGTCATAAATGGTGCCGTGAAATAACGCCGAGCGAAATAACGCCGAATTCCAAAATTCGGCCTTATTTCACTTTACAAAAGCGAAATAACGCCGAATTTCAACATTCGGCCTTATTTCACAATGACAAAGTGAAATTACGCCGATTCGGCGTTATTTCACTTTTTCAGTGAGACAAATCCTCCTAAGTGGAGCTTAGGAAAAATTTCTATGTAACCACCTGCAGTCAGTTTGGCCCATGGAATAACAGCCACTATTTATCTGTGGGGCTTACGTCCCGCTTGAGTGAGACATAAGTTTCAAATTAAATGTGGGGCTTATGTCAAACTCAGGTTGGACAAAAGACCCACAAATAAAGGATGGGCGTTATGTCTCACTAACAAAGAGTTTACAAATTATTGGGATTGCAGCAGAGCAGCATGCTCTCAGCCTCCAAACATATTTCACTGTTTATAAACCTAAGTACCCTGGGTTTTATTGTTTTATTTATGTGTATACCAAATAACTAAGATATGTTTGTGTTATAACTTGGCAAACGCGAAGCGAAAAATAAATTCTTACACAAGAATCTATTTAATTTTTGGAACCCAAACGCGAAGCGGAAAAAAATTTTGCCCACGGGAGAATCAATTTTGAGGTGTGCAAATAAAAATTCGCGCGAATTTTTATTTTCACACCTCAAAATTGATTCTCCCGTGGGCAAAATTTTTTTCCGCTTCGCGTTTGGGTTCCAAAAATTAAATAGATTCTTATGTAAGAAAATTTTTTCCGCTTTGCTTTCCACAAATTAAAACAGGTGGGATCTATTTGTTTCTTATCATTATCTTATTCAAAGTTTCTTTTGCATTTAAAGAATCTGAAACAAAACGCGAATAAAATATAACAAAAGTTATAATTGTTCATTATTGTTTTATATTTCGAAAAGCGTGGGGCTTATGTCCCACTTAAATGAAAAATATATGGAGCTTATGTCCCACTCAAGTGGGATTTAATTCTTAAATTAAATGTCAACCCACTCAAGTGGAACATAACTCCCATAAATAAAAAGTGGGTGCTATATCCCTGGGCCTTTTGTCCCAACGACATGTTCTTGTACCTTCTTGAGACTAATCTGTTAATGTATAAATAAGAGGCACATAAGACAAAAAACTTTTTTGGAACCTATACCTCGATTGGACGGACATAAGTCCCAAATTGGTATTGGGGCCATTCTACCTTAATAAATTAGGGCCTACTATGCCTTTGAAAATAAAAAAGGTTAGCATTTTAATATACGGGTTAACTTAGGTCCACTTCTATGCTCACTTTTCTAGCATTCGGCCTTATTTCTCACTTGGGACTTGGCGTTATTTCACTTTGACAAAGCGCAATAAGGCCGAATGTTGAAATTCGGCGTTATTTCGCTTTTGTAAAGTGAAATAACGCCGAATTTTGAAATTCGGCGTTATTTCGCTCGGCGTTATTTCACGGCACCGTCATAACACACCGCTAAATTTCAACAAAGCCGAAGAAAGAAAATTAATTCCAAATCACGTCTAAGCAAACGGACGCAGCTTGGGAGGTCTTGGCAGACAATTCCAAAGCCACATCGGAATGACTCTAAGAATCCCAAGTAAATTTCTAGATGCGTTAATATTGTAATGCAATTTGTATTAATAAAAATAGGTGCATAATGTTGCTGTGGAAGTTGTACACTATGAATAAATGTAAATTTGGCAGCCAACGAATAATTTTTTTTTCTTTATTTTCGAACTTTATAGATACTAATATCAGTTTTAATTTGGTGAAAAGATATATTTTTTTCATTGAAAACAACAACAACTCATCATTTTTGTATTGTATCGACTATTGAGCGAAGAAAAAATTATTTGTTTGTCCTTTCATGTCAATTGCGAAAATCAAGTTTGAACAAACTGAATTCGAGCAAATCCTTGATTAAATGGTGCTAATCGAGCAAAATTGGCTGATAAACAAAATCTCAAATCAACTGCTCAAATCATAGATTCCTTGATTTTAATTTTAGTGAACAAACGGAATCTACGATTATCAACTGCATGGAATAATCCCTGATTAAAGATAATCGATTGCGAACAAACCGGCCCTTAATCCGAACCTTGTTGCTTATTGATCTACTCGATGATGACTTTACAAAAAACCAATGACGAAGAGGACATACGATTATATGCTGTACTTGGGTCAGCACACTACTGTGGCTATAAGCATCTACTTTTAATTTACTTTAAAATAATTTAAATAATATTGATTGTTCAGTTAAGACCGTTAAAAACACCGAGAATAAAAATACATGATAAATCCGGTTAGTCTTGAACAGGCATGTTATAGAGTTTCCTAATTTGCTTTTTTTTTTGTATATTAAATTTTTTTTACATTTGAGCATAATTTTTTATGATTTCTTTTAAATTTGCTAAAATTTCTCAAATATCGGAAAATATGTTGTAAGAAAAAAATCCGCAATTCGCTTACAATTTTTGATACAAATATTTCTTTTGTGTTATTTTTCCTCTCCCAATTTTTTCTTTTAAAGAAAAAGTGCCTTAGATATACAAGCGCATATAAATTTATCAGTTCACTGCTTCAAAGATTGAAAATACACCCTCAGGTTAATTATGTAAAACATCGAACGAATTTTGATCACTATGGCGTATACGTAACTTTTTTTTCTATAGAAAAATTTAATCAGTTTATATGTACCTATATATTTTTTTATAGTTGATCAAATAATCTTACCAATAGATTGTGATAATTTTCTTATCTTTTAAATGATTATCACAAGAGTGCATCAAAAATACCATGCGTATGTATATGCGTATGGATATGCGTATGTATAAGCCTTAAAAATTTTAAATCAGTAGGTATTTATTTCTATTTTTATAAATAAACAAAAAATTCTTTTTTGTAACAGATTTTATACAGATTATTAAGATAAAAAACTAACTTGAAGAAAACCCACTATTTTATTTTTTTAACAATTAGTAACAGGAAAATTGAATTTTTTTTCAAAATCAATTTTCATGTGGCATGTAAATATAATTTTAAAAATCTGAGAACATTCTTGAGCCAAAAGAAGCTGAATTCTTAGATATGCCCCTAAAATAAAAACATATATAGTTACGGTGACCATCCGTCCCGGTTTACCCGGGACTGTCCCGTATTTCTACAGCTTGTCCCGGGTTTTTATTTAAGAAACCCGAGACGTATAAGTGTCCCGTATTTTGTAATTTGTCCCGTTATTGTCCCGAATTTCCACATTCTCTGATTTTTGTATTCAATATTTTAAAAACAACAGTTGTTGGAAATTAATTTTTTTCTAGTACGCTGCTGAAGCAAAACGAAAAATTTTCTAAGTCTCCAAAGTAAAAAAAAAAAAACGATTAAAAACTCTCCATATATTCTAGCACAGGTAAGAATTTCGTTGCCTAAGCTGCGTACTGTGCAACGAAAAGCAAAATTTTCGTTTACGATTTCGTTGTTCTGGTTTTGTATGAAAATTTTCGTTTTGCCTCTAGTTTTAGGCTTTAGTTTTTTTTTTTAAAGTTCGTCAATTATTTAGTTCCAGCTTCTGTTTGTCAGGTTAGTACACCAAGAAAAATGTTTTCGAATAAAGAACAACATAATGGAAGAGTAAAGAACCCATATAAGTTTCATAACTTTTAAGGACATGTTAAAAGTTTTCTTAAGGTACAATTTCAAAACCATTTTTTAAATAAAAATGTTAAAAAACAGATCTCCCGATTTTGATTAAAAAAATATTTTTTTAGAAGTTATTAACAGACATTATTAAAAAATTATTTTCTTGATTTCTGATTTCTTAAACGACTTAAATGATTTCAACAAAAACGCTCCCATAAAATCGTTTAGGAAATCTTAATATCAAAAAAAGGAAAAACTATGAACACTCATTTAAAAATATTGTAAATTTTTTTTGAAAAATCAATACTTTCAAAACGATCCAACGAATTTTTTATCCGTCCCGGGTTTGGCTTTCAGAAATATGGGCACCGTATATATAGTTGAATTCGTTGTTCGTATACAAGGAGGGAGATGAGTGGAAAGAGGTTGACACTGGTCAAATTTTAAATCATTATTAGAAGAGGTTTGTGTATAGCTTTCAATACGTGAAGGGCAGCTGCTTGTGTAATTAATTTATATTGAAGGTTTTGAATGAACAACAACAACTTGTGTGTGTTACCACCAAGTTCATAGGCTGAAGTTATAGCTATTTCACGGGGACCAACCCGATCATCAAATTCCTTTCTGTCAGTGGTGCTAAGTCGTTTACGTTCAATTAATTTTGAAAATTGCCCGAGCTGGGCTTGAACTCACAACTTAGCGGTTGGGAGGAATATAATAAAAAAAAGGTAGATTTTTATATAACTCGTTTGCATTGTTGCAAACAAAAAAAAATTATGGCAGGTGCTATATTTAAGCTCATGTATAACCGGGGTCAGATGTGGTCAGTAAGTAAGTGAGTAAGTATGCATTCCTATTTACGCATTTTTCAAACCCTACCTATCTTTTTTTTTTAAAGTAATTCCCACGCCTCTTTCCCCCCCCCCCCAGATACCGCACGCGCTGGGGTCCATTTTCACCGAGTACGGAAAATCTCCGATTTTTTTTCAAAAATCATTTCTAAAATGTATGTTTTTTATAATTGGAAACACTATTTTTTGATAATTTTTGTTTTGTATATTATTTTATAACGAAGCATTGTGTTTTTTGAGAGACAACATTAAAATTGACAGAAAACCGAAAAAGCCATTTTGAACTAAATTGGAGTTTTATTAAATTTTGAATAAAACAAAGCTATGAAGTATGAAACACTCAAACCAAATTTAATTCATATATCATTATTTCCAACGAGTTTTCAGAATTCGTATGGTCAGCACAAAAAACATAACTTTTGACACGGATTTACTGGGCTATTATAGAATTCTACTTTTTCTTTTTAATTTCATTAAATGCATTCTACTCGATATGTTTTTTTTTATTAAACAGCTTTTAACTGTATACTAATTATCTCTCCATTCCCCGTATAGGTACTTCGTGTATATGTATAATACTTATACAGCCCTATGATGGTAGCCGATCGGAAAAATATCCGATCGGAGAAAAGTTCCGATCGGAAGATTTTTGTATTCACGGTACCCGAATTTGAGGAGAAAAATTGACGTCAAACAACGCACTCACTTCACATCTACCAGTTTGCAAAAATATTTTTTTTATCGTGAAAATAACATTTAACAAAATACTAGAAACACAAAAACATACAAAAATAGAAATTACTTGCTCATTACTGTTTTGTGCACTCATTTGTGTGTTTTTGAACAATTTATTTGTTTATTATTCCAATTTTTTTGGTTTTTATATTTTTCGGATAGTATTTCACGTTTGATTTTCTATCGGAAGGAATCGGAAAGAAAAAAAAGCACAAAGCACTACCCGTCGCAAATATTTTGACAGTTCACTGCATAGCATCGCATGTATTTTGAATTTTCAACGCACCTAAGATTTTTTTCGTAAATCTGTCCGATTTTACAGTCGGAAGGGTTAAAATCATATGAAAACTGAAAAAATCGTACAAATCGGATACAAATCTCTTCCGATCGGCTACCATCATAGGGCTGATAGTAAAAAATATTAATACATAATAATAATGTATCTACTTTTAAGGGCCTGCTGCAATAGGTAAACTTCAATTATTGAAAACAATTAAATTATATTTGTTCATGGTTGCTGTTTTTGTTAAATTCGTAAAATTAAACTTTTCATTTAAAACTTTCAATTCAACCATTTATAATTCCAAATCCTATACCTAAATAGTTTGTACTTGTATCTCTTTTACATAACAAAAGTGTACCTACTTCAAAACTTAAACAAAAACCTTTTTAAAGTGATTTTCTAAAAACAGTTTCCGAGATGTGCATAATTAATGGTCGCATCCGTCCGACAACTTGTCTCTCTTTGTACTATAAAGTCTCCTTTTAAGACAAATAATTAATTGTAGGTTAACAATGATATGTACCATCTCCGCCCTCCCCCATTGGTCACATATGCAATAAGATACATCTACAAGAGATATATCTCCACTCCCGGCCAATTTGTCGCACACTCCGTGTTTAGAAAACGAAGAAGAACAAATCTTAACTTCATTTGTTTTGATGTCATTTGAATGTGATTAAGGATTCCTTTAGAGTAAAGTATAATTCCCTTTTTAATCTATCCTTTTTCTCCTAGGCTTAAGAAAGTGTAAGGATACTCTATAAAACTATGCCACCCACTCCCATACACAAAAAAAAGTATTCCAATGAAGGAATAATAGCTTCAAGGGTCTCGAAGTATGTTTAACTTCTTATATATGTCCCATAGATGTCCGTTTGCTTTGCCGTTTCCTAAACCCTAACCACAATAAAAATCACACTCTCGACGGTGGTGGCGGATGTGTTTGTTTTGTTTCCATCAGAATTGTTGCAAAACTAAACAAGAACAAAATAAACTGGAACTGGAAAAAAAAAGTCCCTGAAAACGGAATTCGTAAACAAGAAGAAACCTCCCTTTTGGTTTGATTCCTTGTTTTTTTTTATTTATTTTTTGCTTTTGATCTCTCTCAGTTCAGTTTTCGGTTGTGTACTGTTTCGTATGGTTCATATCAAAGAAATGTGTGCTATGGTGTTGATTGCTGTGCTGGGTTTTTAAAGGCCAGTTAGGCAGTGTGGCAATGGCTCCCCCGACTCAGGTGTAGGGCACCCAGGAGTGTCGTGGCCAGTTGAATATAACACCCCGAACACCAATTGTTAGATTCTACGTTTGTGCTTATTGCTATTCATGGTGGTGCTTTCGTTGTTTTTTTTTTTTTTTTATTCGTACGTTTCTGGTGTGAACTCCTCCGAATGAGGGTGTTGTTTTTAATGGAGCAATTGAATTTGGAAAGCATATAAGTATAGAATTTTCATTGACCCATCAAGAATGCTCAGATTGAAATTACCACGAAAATCAATGTTTTTAAATTTAATTTTTTGTCTTTCTGTTTGTTTTTTTTTTTTATCTTTCAAGACATCAGATTACGTGGGGGTTTAAATTATTTATTTTCTTATGGTTTTTCTTAAAACTTACCCGAATAAAAACTGTCAGAGCTGTGGTCTTCGTCTTCGATACCGATGCCGATATTTGCAGAATAAAGTTCTGTCTTTTTGATGTCATCCAAAGAAAAATCTTCTTCTGTTTGTGGTTTGTCAATCAGTGTCGCGTGTTGATTGTCATCAGCAGCGGTGTCTTCCTCGTAGACCCCATTTTTGTGAAAGTCATCTGAAAGAGTTATTTTTGAAGAGAAATAACAATTTAATTGATGAAAAAACTACATAATTTATTAGTCATGAAGCTGTAAAGTATCTAATTGTTTTTGTGTTTTTTATATTGTTGGATTTTGATGTCATTGTTTGATTCTTGTTCTGAATTTTTTTGAGTGACATATTCGTAAGGGTGAAATTGTATGTCCTCGTAACAAGTCCTAACATAAAATCAATGTAAGAATTTTCTTCATTCATAGTTAAGGGGTTACAAAAACGAGTTTTAATCCAGTCAAATAAGGGTTTAACCTCGGAATGAATGTTAGTAGAAATTTTTTTTGCTCAATATCTTCCTTTTGCCATTCTATAACATATCTTAAAAGTCTAGAAAAATCTCATGTCCGCTTGTCGCGATTTCAAGGTCATATCGCGAAATGGAGATTTTCAAAATTAGCAAAAATAGGCTATGGTAGTATATACACATATGATACATGATTTCAAGGTATTTTTTAATGTTGATTCCAAAAAATTTAAAATCAAGACAATCTGACGTCTCTGGAAAAAGTTATACCTGTTTTTAATCTGTCAACTCATATTATTATAACAGTTGCAAACTTACTGCCGAAAAACCCTTAAAAGTTATGGTAGATGAACCAAATTTTGCATGAAGATTTTAGAATCCATCATTATTAAAAATCAAAACAATCCCTTACAAAAAATATATATACCTACGAAATAATGGTATTTTTTGATGGAGGGGCAAATTTTAGGATATGCACTAAAGAAGATTCTTGTTCATCTTAGTAATAAGTGCAAATAGGCTAATTTTTTCATTTTAATCTTTGTTTGGATATTCTTTAACTACCCTCAAAAATCTAAGAAAATCTCATGTCCGCAAGTCCTAATTTTCTTGGTTTGAAAATAAGGTGCAGATTTTAAAAAATTAATAAGAAAAGTTTAAATTTTTATATGTATACCAACATAAGCGACATGATTTAAAGGTATTTTTTAACACTAATTCCAACAAAACTCACAAACAAGTCAACCTGACCATCCCTGAAAAGTAATGCACCTTATTCATGTTGATCTGACACAAATATCTGAAGTGTAGTTTTCCAATTTTTTAAAATCTGCTCCTTATTTTCAAACCAAGAAAATTAGGACTTGCGGACATGAGATTTTTTTAGATTTTTGAGGGTAGTTAAAGAATATCCAAAGAAAGATAAAAATGAAAAAATTAGCCTATTTGCACTTATTCCTAAGATGAACAAGAATCTTCTTTAGTGCATATCCTAAAATCTGCCCCTCCATCAAAAAATACCATTATTTCGTAGGTATATATATTTTTTGTAAGGGATTGTTTTGATTTTTAATAATGATGGATTCTAAAATCTTCATGCAAAATTTGGTTCATCTACCATAACTTTTAAGGGTTTTTCGGCAGTAAGTTTGCAACTGTTATAATAATATGAGTTGACAGATGAAAAACAGGTATAACTTTTTCCAGAGACGTCAGATTGTCTTGATTTTAGATTTTTTGGCATCAGCATTAAAAAATACCTTGAAATCATGTATCATATGTGTATATACTACCATAGCCTATTTTTGCTAATTTTGAAAATCTCCATTTCGCGATTTGACCTTGAAATCGCGACAAGCGGACATGAGATTTTTCTAGACTTTTGAGATATGTTATAGAATGGCAAAAGGAAGATATTGAGCAAAAAAAATTTCTACTAACATTCATTCCGAGATTTACCCCTTTTTTCTCCTTATTTTACTGTATTATTTGAATAAATATACATATACATACATCAGATTTCTGAGAGTGAGAGTGGTACTTCTCATGTTTATAGTTATGGCTCATTTAGCGAAGTTGTACAACTCGAGTTATATACGCAACATTCACAAAAATACAATTATTAATTTTAAATACACTAGCCCAAAAAATTAAGGGAACAACAAAAAATCGTGATTTTTCTTATTGATTTTCGATAGGCTGTATCTCAGTAAAAAATGATCGCATCATGACAAAATAAAAAGCATGTAAAAGCTCTCTCCTTCTAGTTTTAGGATTAAATGTTAAAATATTTTCTTTCTAACGGTAAAATAGCTAAATCGTTGGAACTGTTAAAAAAACAAAAATTTTCTAATTTTTGTTTATTTTTACTTTTCTCTTAAGAAAGTGGGAAAATTTTTTCTGATAAAATGATTATTATTTTTAGAAAGGCTATTTATTTGGCTTTAAGATTCATTCTGTTTCAAACTTCTACGATTTTTTTTTTAACTGCAATATCAGTCATTAAACCAAAAACCATACTTTTGACTTTGACTATCAATATCTCAACAACGGATCACTGTACAGAATATTCAAGGACACATTTAAAAACTTCATTCAATTCTCTACAAAGAAATTAAGTTTGCTTTGTTAAACAAATTGTTTTCTTATTTTTTAGATTAATTTAGAAAGGCTATCAAAATATGCATTTTTACGGTTTTTTAGAAAATTTACCGCTATTTAATTTCTATGGGTGATAAGATTAAACTGAGGCTTAATTATTGAAACTTAATATACCTAAAATTAATATGCAAAGGTTCAGACTTATTCATCAAGCAGTTTTTCTGTTGTGAGGGTTAGAATTATTGAGATGAAGTAAAACACCATATTTCTGCAGGTCTAAATGACTTACTTCTTTGAACTTTTTAATGAGCAAAATCAAATTCTTTTGAGTTTATTTGAACATTTTATTGATAAATATCGTTTAAGTTTTAGATAAACCAAGAAAAAACAAAAAAAAAATCAAAATTAGGAAAAACATCCAAAAACGGTATAAAATGCTTTTTTTCAAAATTTAACTTTTTTTGAAAACTTTTATTTTTTCCTTGGTTTATCTAAAACTTAAACGATATTTATCAATAAAATGTTCAAATAAACTCAAAAGAATTTGATTTTGCCTTATGTAATTACTTATACTTATTGTTACTGGTGCTAAAAATAGCATTGAAAAAAAATATTCGATTTCTAAGAAATCAGCGATACTCAAACAGTAATATCTTAAAAACCGTTTTTAAAAATTTTAATTTAATTTCCAAGTTAGTCAAATTTCAATACTATTTTCATATATTAAAGAAAAGTAACTAGTTGTGTCATAGGATGCTAAACCTTATACTAAGTTTACAAAAAAAATTTCGTTTTCCAGTGTATTTGCCTTAACAAGACTCAAAAATCCAATTTTTTTCTAGATATGTCGGTTTTCTTAAACAGCTCCAAGTCCGTGAAACATAATTTTTGCCAAATACTAGCCTTTAAAAGCTAAAATAAGAATACGGACTGCAAAACTCGGGTGTTTTTGACATTTATTGCATTTTTGAGAATGTCGCGTTAGAAAATCAAATCCTAAATTCAAAGATGTTAAGTGGACCAAATTGTATAAACAATATGTCACACAAAAACGACAAGGTTATTTGACTACACTGTCCATGGAATTCTTACTAATCTTTGAGAATAAATCATTTAAAAAAATCAAAACCGACTTCTATGGAATTATATAGTTTTCTCATGGATTCTTTAGTCAGAACTCGAATATGATTAGACTGCAGACACCAGAAAAATACAGACGAATTGATAAACCCTCCTTTTTCGAAGTCGGTTGCAAAAGATAAAAGCTTTTCCTACAAAATCTATAGTTTTTATATTAGTTTTTAACCAGCTGAGAAGATGCGTGTTGGTTATTGCATCTAACTTTTTAGCAACACTTATTTATCGTTCTTAAAAAAAGTCTTCTACTTCTGCATAAAAAAAGATTACCTACTTCTAAATTTTATTTTCTCCGTTCCTATAATTTCTATAGATTTTTGAGTCTTTTCCCAGCAACTTACTGTATGTTGTAAATGTAGGATCAAAAAGCCTCAAAAATCTTTTAAATATAAGAATTATCCAAACTGAAAACCGATCCATATTTCACTTTCCAAGAGCAGCTATTGCACTTTATGCATAAGAGCCATCATGTTTTTCCTTACAAGAATTTAGGATTTGCCATCGTGCTCGATTTGCCGAAGCTCGACACGAAGATGATTTTTCATTCCGAATGTTGAAATGGCTCAAAAAGGTTTTAAAGTAATTTTTAACGTACCTACATATATGTAGTTAGCCAAGTACGCTCCTGAAGCGAAACGAATTTATTTCCAAATTTCTATAGTCGACAACGAAAATGCTTACGAAAAAATATCATTGAGTATTCTGTCAAAGTTAAAAAAAAAAAAAAATTAAATTAAAACAAAAACAAACAAAAGTATCGAAAACCAATTTTTCTTATCAATCAAAAAAATGAAAAATGTGCAACAAAAACTGTTTTCTGTTGAGAAAAGTGTTCGAGAAATTGAAATAAGTATACAAGATTTCTAAAAACTCTCCGAATTATCTAGTACAGGTAAGAAATTCGTTTGTCGAGCTGCATATTGAACGAAAACGACAATTTTTCATTTACGATTTCGTTATGATTATTTTTGAATGAAAATTTTGTTTTGATTCAGGCTTAAGCGACTAAGGAATAATTTTTTTTTGCAGTAATTTACGGTTCTCCTTTAAAATAACTTCCTTCTGAAGCTAAAAAGTGATGGGTAGGCTTTTATTCCTGTAACCGCGATATTTGAGAAGCCTTCTACTGGTTGCTTATAGCCGTTTGAACGGTTTTGACCATTCCAAAATGAATTCTCTTAAGGTTTTTTTTGTGAAGAAAGATTCAAAAGAACCCAAGTCAGGTGAATACAAATACTGAGAAGCTCCAGGTATGTTTTTCTTTTACGACAGGTTTTTGCATCGTTATTCTGCAGATTTTCCTTATCTCAAACTCGACGGTAATAATCTGGTGAACGGTGATTTGATTTAGTTTCGACTCTTCTTCGATCGCTCTAAGTGTCAAAAGAAATCTGAACCCAAGATTCATCCTCAATCCACTCTCTACACTCTACATTCTGAAAATCTCTTGATTCTCCCTGGCCTGGCTTATGAAAATACACCAAACTATTAGAAATTGGGGGCACTGGTACCTTTTTTAGGATCAGAAAAGCATAATTTAGGTTCCATACTGTGGTCATGTTTCCTCCAGCCATTATCATCGCCTGTTTCTAGGAAAACCTGTTAGTAAGGGATTAACCTTCTGGAGTCTTAATTTAATAATAAAACTCTTCGCCACATTTTCGACACAAAACCATTCTTTTGAATGATGAGTTTTCAACTGATCCGCGTTCTTCAAATAAGGTCGTTAGAAACGATCCTTTGGTAAAGTGAGAACAGCCGAAAACTCAGTACAGACTTTCGGTAAAAAAAAAATTGATTAAATGGGTTCATAATCAGTAGCTGCTTCTGTGAGAATGTTTCTTGCAAAATGTTGCACTTTTGCAGTTTGAAGTGGACCAATTTGTCTTCTGACTTCTAACATAGAAATAAAACCCAGCTATAAAATTGAGTGATAACAATCCAAAGACTTTAAATTTCTGTAAAAATTCAGCAAATGTGGGTTTTGGTTTCAAAACCCCAGATTTTTGCCCACTCAAGACTTAACAAAAGTTTCGTTTCACCCTATTTTATCCTAACAATATTTTTAACATGCCAAAAAATATTCTTTTTTTGTCTTCAAATATCATAAACCTTCAAAACCAACCCCACCAAAATATTAAATTCTAAAAAAAAACGTACTTCTTCCTCCCTCGTCGAACGACACGCGATTGTAGTTTTCTGCGTGCTGAAATGTTCAAACTACATACATTTGTAAGTTTGTAAAACTAAACGAGGCCGATTGTCTATTGTTAAAATTTATCGACACTTCCATCAATTCCTCCAGCGCAGCGTGAAAAAGCTTCAACGTCGCCTCTTGCTCTCAAAACATCACTTTAGTGCCACTATGGCGGCAAGCAATATTTTTTTCTTTTCCATGCATTTTTTTTTTTGTAAGACAAAACCCTTCTAAATGGCCAAGGAACCTTCCCAAAAAGACGAATATAAAAAAAAAGCAACAACAACACACACAGAGTTTGCAAAAGATTGCTTCTTTATGTCGAGGACACCAAAGCCATGAGGAGCCACCGACACGAGAAAAAAAAAAGAAGAAAATCAATACGTTCACACAAAGACTTCAGCAACAGTATAGCAGCAATAGCAGCAGCAGAGTTACCAGCAGTAGCAGTGGTCCCAGGTGAAACGAATTTTGATTAGTTGATTCCCATGAGTCCCATATTTCCCCAAATGAAAGATATTTCTATGCACTGCCTTCTGTTTGGTTCTTGGGTTGGTTTCTGGTGCGACTATAACATCCAAAACCGTTATATTGTATACCTATAGTGATGGAGGTTTAGAAAACTTTCTCTAATACTCCAAAATACTTTATTCGGTTTTTTTTTTGTCTCCCCTTTGAATTGGTGGAGATACAAAAAAAAAAGAGAACAAAACACAATTTTGGCTCTGTGAGAGACTCTTTGGGTCATTGCGCATGTAGGACCAAAGAACGAAGAGACATCGAAGCCACGTGACTCGATATACAACAGAAGATATTGATGATGTTCGGGCTTAAGAGACAACACAACCCAACATCGACGACGACAACGACTACCCAAATACTGCTCCCGAAGACAAACGAACGAACAAGCTGAAGCTATACAAAAACAAAGGAATACTATTCGTACAATATGTTACCCATGGGACAACCATGTGCTCATTGACTCCCATCCCCTTCTGTTTCTGATGAACACTGAACACCAAAATCCCATCCCCCCACCTCTTTCCTTTCTCATCGACCCGTTTTCAGCTTTTCGGAAATCTTTCGGGATGATTTCCTATCAATTCTAAAAGCTTATACTACACACATGTATGCGACCAGAGGCACCTTGCCTGCTGCTGGGGCTAGGAGGACTCTTATTTTCCGTATAGGTGAGCCTGACTAGCTCCGGCTTCAGCCTCTCAACTCAGCTCCGTCCGATTCTCGCAATGCTCTGTCTTTGCTGCATCGTACCAGGCGTTCAGCTGTCTGTGGATGGCATCAAGGTGGTTTGGTTTGGTTTGGTTTGGTTGCCACTCTGCCGTTGTGCCGGTTCCTGTGTGTTATCCTTCATGCAACGACGAAAAAGGTTGGCATTTGACGTAGTGTCATGTATATTGTGAATGTAGACTTCCAACTCATCAACATCATCTCTGCGCGACTATAATCCTTGTCCTCTGGCTAGGGAATTCCTTTTCGAAATTTGAATATTTGTGGGTTCACGTGTTCTCGCTCGCATAGAGATAGAGAGTATACTCGATTTCTCGGTTATAAATGTATGTAGTTGAGTCGAGTAGAGTCGTCGATTGATCGGGTATAAAAGCAGGTTGAAGTATAGGGTGGTTATGATACACTGGAATTGAGTATTGGTAACTACTGTGTGTGAGGATGCGGTTGCTTTGGGTTGGGATTGGGAGTTAAAAGAAAATTTTAGAAAGGGGATAGCGCGCGATGATTATTCAACACGTCCTTGCGGGACACAATGGATGTTCAGTTTTGTGTCTTATTTGGTTGGTTCTTCATCATCAAATGAATGAATGCTGGGAACTCTATGGTGTGCGCATTATATTTGTGAATATATGAATCCTATACTCTATATTAGCTGGTCTATATAACCTTTGGAAGAACGATAACCGTGCGTCCTTGTTCTTCGTACCTTTATACTGGTTTTTGTATTAGTCGCTGAACTGGGATTTTCACTTTGCTGGTACGAAACCACAAGCCATTTAAATTCACATATTTGGGGACTATGATGCTCTTGCAGCCAGCCGTTGGTGGTTGGAGAAGAATTAATATTTTCGCCTTCGCAAAGGACGTCATAGGTCATAGCCTTAACCATATATTTTATATAGATAGTTTGGTTTGGTTTTCCAGACAGAATTTCCGCGCGCTCATCGAATGGAATTACCTGGTTCTTGTTGTGTATAGGTTGTGGTTCTAATATAAAGCCAACATGATGGTGCCTTTTGGTTTTTCGAATCAGCTTTTGCATCGAATTTACGAAATGATTGCAGCGCGAGTTGAATCATCATTGCATCTTCTTTTGGAAATTTGATTATGACTGATTCTGGGCAATATTTTTGGAAATTAGAATTGAATTGTTCGTCTTTTTTTTTTTAATATTTCTTCTGAAGCAGACATTTACTGCTGTAGGTTAATTTTTCCAATGAGATCTTTCGATCACTTGCAACTTCACGAAATGCATCATTTGTAACTGATAAGCCATCTTTAGCACATACATTTTAAAGTGTCAAATCAAAATTTGTATATTAAAGTCAAATAACAAGTCTCTTTAGCGCCAGCACGGTCCCTAACAACTGTCTCCAGTTGCGCATAACAAGTTAGTTAAGGTTGTACTCAACTTAAGCACGCCACTAAAGATGAAGGCTTCCTCTGACAAATTGTTCGCTGAAATTTGAGTTGAAGACTCGTTCGGGTGTTGCGTCGATGATCATACTAATTGAAGCAGATGTATTTTTTGCTTTCTTGTCAGTTCTTTATCTCTAGTAAGAGAAAAGCTCGTCCTTAGTTGATAAATTTTTAATAATTTAGTTAAATAAAGTTTTTTTTTTATTATTGATTATGTATATTATTGATGTGGCTTATACAGGGTGTCCCAAAAGTAATGGATCAAACGAAATATTCTGATAGGCCAACTTTAGGGCTCTCAGAATTTGGTAACTTGTTCATCCCAAATCCTTACCTACGGTTTTCAATTTAATGCAGTTTTTGTGAATTTTTGAAAAATCCCGACTTTGCAACAGTATTTTGCTTCCTCCGCTCATAATTGATTTTTGTTTTTTACAATTCTTTCACTAAAACATTGTCTAATAATGAGGAATAATTAATTAATCAAAATATTTTCTGTTTCATACGCCATTTTGTTGCAGATAAACCTCAGAGCTTATTCCTAGTAATACAAGTTTTTTTTTTATTGACATTTATTCTTCTGATAGTCTAACTGACGATTGAAAAATCAGGGCTAAGTAACGTTATGTTATTTTTTTCAATGAAAAATTTTTGAATTATATTCTCTTTCTGACGAAATACTGCTCATACTTATTGAGTGAAAGTAAATTTTTCTTTCCATCTTTTTGGGGTAAGCGACATTCGATAATAATGTTAAACATCAGGAATTGTATTTCAAACATTGAATCCCCCCGTCTCAGAAAATGTTTGCCCAGGCTGGCATTAAAGCTAGATCAAGCCCTCCATTACGATAATATAGAATGCTAAAAAAGTGGGTCTTGCAATTCTATCGCGTGCTACAGCAGAAATTATTGAAGCGATTTGCTTCAAACTTGGTAGTTAAGAGTTTTGTGTGATTCCCTATAGAGGAAAAATTGAACCAAAATGGAAAAGCTGGTTTTTCTCAAAAACGGCTCTTACACTGAGCCAAAAAACAACGTAAAATCAATCGAAACCACTTTGAATCAATGGAAAATCACTACATTTTTAGCCTAAAGTGGAAAATGATTGAATCAAAGTAGCACACTTTAAATCTAAGTTGTTCACACATTAAAAAAAATAAAAAAAAGTAAAACTGGCATCCGCTGGGGATCGAACCTGCTATACCTGGGTTGACAAGCTTGTGCTTTACCACTGTGCCATCTCACTTATAAAAATTTATGTGACAAACTGTAAGTTAACCATAGGACGATTTTTAGAAAATTATTGAATATATTTTTCACCATTGATTCAATGTAGAACGGATTAAAAATTACTATGCGTTTTTTCTCTGGGTGTACAATTTTGATTTAAAAAAAGGGGCATCATGCAATAATGCAGTACTTTACTTTGGCCGAAGTCTGTTTTCGGGGTTTGAACTTATCAAACATATATTCCTAGATATTCATTGGTTGAGGAAATAACCATAAATGATTTATATTTCAACTTTATTAGCCCAGGAAAAATATATTTTTTCAAGGAAAAAATTTGAACAGGCTGATTTTTGGTATACAGCTTGTTGTTAGGGTGGTTTACAATCTGTGAAAAGTCCAGAAGTTTCCTCTGTCCGCTAGTCCCATTATAAGGGGTCAAAGGTCACAACATATTTTATTTTAAAAACAGTAGGTTTTAGACAAAATTTATGTTGTACAAAATTGTAGCTGAGGCTATTTTACAAAAAATTGTCCTACGAAGTTTTCTTGTATCATGCACCGTTTAGAAATTATATCACTTCAAACCGCATATGTTTTTCTTGATATTTTTATATTTGTTATTTTAATCAAATTACATCGATATAGTTTGAAATGTTGTAATGTCTAAACCTTAAGTGATAAAAAAAGCTTTATATGACAATTTTTTTGTAAAATAGCCTCAGCTACAATTTTGTAAAACATAATTGTTGTCTAAAACATACAGTTTTTTGTGGCTGTGACCTTTGACCCCTTATAATTGTGACCTTTGACCCCTTATAATGGGACTAGCGGACAGAGGAAACTTCAGGACTTTTCACAGATTGTAAACCACCCTAACACCAAGCTGTATATACCAAAAATCAGCCTGTTACAAATTTTTTCCTTTCTTCGACAATTTTTCGTCTATTTTTACTGGGCTATAATTCAATTTTTCAATTTGATGACTACCCAACGTATTTATAAAAATGTAAGTTGGTAGGTAAACGTTTTCGAAATGTCATCATGTCAAGTCCAGTTTTCTTGAAAGCTGTTAAGAAATGGAATAATATCACTTTCACAAGTCAACACGGTGAGCCCTCTATGTGTGAAACAGATACTTGGGTGAGTTATGATATGATTTTCTTGACATGGAGATCTCTTATAGATATCTATAAGTGTCGAAAGATAATGAAAAATGAGTCAAAGCTAGGTTTGGTACGTACATAAGTTTCAAAATTCAAAGTCTCGTAGCTGTCATCCGGGTTCTTCAAAATCGAAATGAAACAAATCCTTAAAGTTAAAAAAAAACTAGGCAGCAAAATTATCTTTGCACCGTTAAGTAGGAAGTTGAACACTACCTTGCCATACATTATATGCCTCAAGCTCAAATTTCAACTTTTTGATTTTTTGTCAAAGTAACTTTAAATTTGTTGCCTCACTCAACATTCTCTGTATTATTTTGCCCGTCTTTTCTTCTGCTCCAGTTTTTTATTTCTTTAATTCAGAAAATCGATTCAGAAATAAAAATCTGGGAAAAATGCATTTTTTTATATTAGTTGTAAAAAAAAATCGTGCGTTATTCCCAAAAAAACATTTAAGGTTGTTAAATTACTTTCTTACTTCTTATTAAGACTTCACGCTGGTTCTTTTTGTAATTATCATAAAAATTGTAAAAACTTTGTTTTAGAATTTCTGACCTTTGGGCTAAGTAGTTGAATCTTGGTCAATTCTAAAAAGATATTTGCAACAACTTTGGCTTGAACTTAATATTCTTGATATTTATAATTATCCATAGAATACAGTACTGAAGTTAATAGGTTTCAATATGTTCTAACGAAACATCTTTACTGCTTTTCTTTGTTAAAATAAAATGTTAATGAGAAGTTTTAAAACCAAAAAAAACATCAAAAGTTTACCTATAAAGAGAAAATATTTGGTAACCCAAAAAAGAATACCATTTTGGCAACCCTGTTCGAGGGAATCCCCAAGAGACTGAATGTGACTCAATAAAACCAAAACGTATAGTCACTTCGAGAGAAAGTCATTTACCGCCACCAATAATCCTGGCATCCATAAAATTCTTTGCAATATTCTCTACTTTTCAAGCATCTGCAGATTTTCATAGCTCCCCAAAAACAAACTTCCCCCATCACCCAACAAAAAAAGAAAAAAATCTGCTTAACATCACACAAAAACATCTCTTTCTCTCTTATTCTGTCAAAAGAAACACACTCAAAATAAAATTAAACGAAAACAAAACCAAAAAAAAAAATCTCGAGTGTCGAAAACCAGTTCTGTGTTATCATTTTGAATCCAAAACAAAAACCATCATTGACGTTGTCGTCGCTCACAACGCAGCAACATCAGCAACAGCAGCAATACCCTACCCTCTGCTCCATTCCAGCCATCATGCTCTGCATCAGTTTATCCCAAAAGTCCTCAAGTGGGGCCATGGAAATGGAAAAACTCGTTATTCTCGGGTTCTGCTCCCAAGGGAATTCCCTGCTGTACTCTTAATTCGATTCGTCTCCTTGGTTACCGCGTCCCTAGAGAATAACAGTCTCATTTCTTTATAGATACTCTCTCGTATAGATTTTATGTGCCACCACCATACACACTTTTATACTCTCGTATTTCGTTTTCGTCGTATACAACCAGAGTACCAAACTGACTCCAAGGTTGCGCTCCCCAATCTCCCACGTCTCCCTGCTGCGTCCCTGCCCATTCAATCCATTCGACATTATAACTGCGAGTGAATGATTCGCATCCTTCTACAACTTTTTTTGGCCATAGAGCCCAGCCAGGAACAACTAACAGGGGGAGGCCTCTGCTGGCACAGAGATATACACAGACTTTTGGGAGCTCTTCTCTGCCACCTCGCTCTCACACTCGCCAGTTCATTGACGACCGACCCTTAACAAAAACCAGCAACCCGGCCACCATGCACATGGAAAACTGTCTATAAAAGCAACCGAAATGTTACTCTCCTGTGGTTTCTGAGAAATTCCCTGAATGTCGTCGTCATCGTCGTCGTGGCCGCAGCCGCATACAGGACGAAATCATCGAGCACAAAGGACGAAATGTTTTGTTGTACCACATTCCACTTTCAGAGAGTTCAGAATTCGGAAGCGGTGCATGATTAAGACACGGAATGGCTGCTCGTCCTGTGATGGTATGGTGGGTTATGGCATTTCGTATATTTCCGCCTATACTTTCTATGAGTTCTCTCATTCAAAAGATAAAACACATAAAATTATTTTAAGATAAGAGAAATTAAAAGCACAAAGAATGGCTCCGAAGGACTAAAGGACTACAATTCGGTGGTGGCGGGTATGGTGAAACGGCAGATGAACATGAGAGAGGTCAACCCAATTAAAGATAGGCAGATGTATGAATTCCTTTGGCGGATGTCCTCGTCCTCGTGTGTTGTACGGTTTTGAGATTTATATTTATTCGAAAGGGATCTTGTATTTTATTTTTGTTTCAACTTTATTTTTGGACAAAAAATAAAAATATATTTTTGGGGAAGAGAAGTCAAAAAAATTAAGAAAAAAAAAAGTTTCCTTCTAGAAGTTAAGGATTTACCCCAATTCTTATAAGTTAAGGGCTTACCCCAATCTCAAATATATAGAGCTTCTCAAGGATGTATGAACATTTTTATCGATTTTCAGATTATTAGAAGTTTTGGTAAGGTCAGGGTTCAGTTTTCTTTTTATTGAAGAGTATTATCATAGTTCGAACATGAAAACGTACAAAACCGAATGACCAATTGACCAACCCTTACATTTACCCACCCTGTAAAATGAAAATTCAACATTGAAGCCAATGTTGTTCTATTCATTGAAGCCAAGAGTTCTGATAACTAAGCTAGACTCTCCCATTTCAAACGAAAACCGGTGAATCTAAAAAATAAATAAATATTGTCCTACAGTTTACCACCGAATTCGAATGGCTAACCATAGATTCCACTTTTCAAGACAATCACCCTTATTACCTTATTGCGATTTGCAACCATCTTATTTCCTAATTATAAAAAAAATTTCGAAAACAGATAATGAAATGTCCTGAAAAATTACATTAAAAAGTTGACCATGAATTAGGTTTTAAAACACTTAATTTCAGTATTCATCAACTATCAAATGATAGTTGACAATCGCAATCTTGGAGGCTTTGTCAATTCCTGGGAACAGGTAGTAGGTATCTACTAATGAAATGTCCTGAAAAATTTAATTAAAAAGTTGACCATGAATTAGGTTTTAAAACACTTAATTTCAGTATTCATCAACTATCAATTGATAGTTGACAATCGCAATCTTGGAGGCTTTGTCAATTCTTTGGAAGAGGTAGTAGGTATCTACCTCTGAAAAAAAAAAAGATTTTGTTATTTTTAAATGGTGGAGACTGGGAATTAACTGTGGTAATTCCAACAAATTACATCACTTTTTCTTCGTTTGCCCCACCCTTAGTTAAAAAATTATAACGAAAATACTTTTTTTTCAAAATACCAACCTCTCAAAAATCAAAATTTGTTGGAATTACCATGGTGAAGTGAGAAAAATTGTAAAAAGGACAATTTTTACACTAAAATAAAAAAAATTTTGATTTTGAAGAGGTTGGTAATTTGAAAGTTTTTTTTTTTGTCATAATTTTTGAACTAAAGGTGGGCTAACGAAAAAAAGTTATGTAATTTGTTTGAACTACATACCATGGTTAGTAGAGAAAGGCCTAAAAAGTACTATTCGTGTACTGAAAAAGAAATCACCTCACCCACCATCTTATTATTCGTTTTTACTTTTGAAAAAATGTTTGGCATGTATCGTAGATTTTCTAGGTGCTCATTTGATAAAAACAGCTATCAATTTAACATTTTTTAAGTGACAAAAGTCAATTTCACTTTGACAATTAAAATATTAGGTAATGTTGACAGATTTTACGTTTCAGTTTATTATAATGATATTTCTTTTTTTTTTTTCTTTTTTATTATTTTAAGTATTTTCTTTTTTTTTTCTTTAAAATCAAACAAAACATTACTGAAAGTGAATATTCTTTATAAAATAGTGGTGATATTATTTTTTCTATTATAGTAGTGGAGTAACTAAAGCTCAAAAATTGGCAATATTAGTTAACCCGGCCGAACAGCTTAGACTTTGATGATCTTTTTTTTCAAACGTCGGTAATTAAAAATACTTTAAAGTCTATAGATAAAAAATTGCTGGCGTTGCCGTTTTGATTTTTTAAATTTAATTGAAGTTTTTTGTGAACAAAAACAAATTTTTTTCAAAATTTTTTCTTAAATTTCATAAATTAATTGATGCCAAAAGATTGTCTAGGAAATTCAAGGAAAAAAATATATGGGAGTGAGGGACAATCTTCCATAGTTCAAGCGATAGATGCAATTTTCTTATTAATTGACTTCAAACACAAAAAAAATATTTGAACACAACGGCAACACTTACAATATTCAAATATACATTTTTTAAAAGCTAGAAGCTTAGTCATATATGTAAAATTAAAATTAAGTTAATTAAATGAACGGCTTTTGAAAGAATGGTAATTGAACTCAGATTTTGAAAAAAAAAATTTTAACATGTCGTTTTTAAACTTGGGCGTAATATAAAATGCATTTATTTTCAAATTTTTTTGGCCGCATTTATTATGATTTCAAATTATAAAAGGAAATGTCAATATGTATTACGGTTTATGAAAAAAATTAAAAAGTATTTCATTTTCGAAGAACTTCTTTTAATGTTTTGAAAAAAAATGTAATTTATTTTTTTTTAAAGTTCAACATCTAAACATAAAATTATTTTTTATTCATTTAATAACCCTTACTGTTGAAAGTTAAATAGCAAAAATTTAAAGTTCCTATTTACCACAGTCTTTGAGAAAATTAATTATTTCAATGCAAAAATTCAGTTTTAATAAAAAAAACCATTGAAATTGAAGTAATTTTTCATTTTTTTTCAAAAGTGTGATATATTTTACCTTTTTTGCTTCGAAATTCAACTGATAATATTTATGGCCAAACATTTTTTTTTTTTAAATTCATATTTTATTAGAAAAAGTTTGGAAAAAAGTCATTTTAAATTTCTAATAATATTTTTTTTTTTAATTCTGAGTTTGAGGACCATTTTTTCAAAAAGTCTTGATTAAATTTAGTGGATTTAAATTTAAGAGATAAGAATGAGCTTCTGGCTTTTTAAAAATGTATTTTAAAATATTGTAGGTGTTGCCGTTGTTTTCAAAATATTTTTTTTGTGTTTGAGGTCAGAATGTTAGAAAATTGCATTTATCGCTTAAACGATGGAAGATTGTCCCTTACTGCCTTTTATATATTTTCCTTAAATTACCTAGAGAATCTTTTGCTATCATTTGTTTTATGAAATTTAAGCAAAAAAAATGGTTTTGTTCAAAAAAAATTTAATTTTAATTTTAAAAAACAATACGGCAACACCGGCAATTTTTAATCTATAGACTTTAAAGTATTTTTAATTACCTACGTTTGAAAAAAAAAAATCGTCAAAATCAGAGCTGTTCGGCCGGGTTCCCTAATAATTTGCTTTAGTTACTCTACTATAGCACTATAGGTGATATAATTGTTTTGTTATTTTCTCCCCAAGCTTTGTGAAGTAAAATCTTATTGCCGATCAAATTTTATCAGTAAATCATACATTTTGCTTAGAAAAAAAAACACAAAGCGCCTTTAAATTAGTACACATTAAGAGTTTTTTATTTAATTTTTTTCAATAATTTGGAATGAAAAATTGATATGAAAAATTGATAATAAAATATCAAAAAAAATTTCAAAAATGTGATATTGAAATATCATCCTGATAATAAAAATATTGTTTTAATATTTTAATTATCATAAAAAACATTTTATAGAGCATTTTTTACTGATATTTAAAAAATGTTAATTTGATATTTAAAAAATGTTAAATTGATATTGTTTTTTTTTTTTCGGTGTATGGACGACATTCAACTAAGTAAGAATTCTAAGTCAAATAAATAACATTTGAGTTGCAATGCCCACACCAGTGGATTTACTTTTTTCTAAATTATAAATAACAAAAAGGTCACTGTGGTGTATGCGTACTATTTTTTTTTGTGAGCTGAATAAAAAATAATAATGATTCTATAATTTTTTTTTTACTAAGGGTATGGTAGCGAAAATTAAAACTGGGCTACCCTGGGCTTACTTGGGCAAATAAACAACGGTTTTATGCCTAACGATTTTTCACAGGAAAAAAAATCAGAATTTTTTCGATTTCTGATATGAAAAAAAGTTTTTTGTTGTATCTTTTGAAAAAATAGTGGAATAAAGAACCTCAGTTCAAAAACAAAAAAATTTTACACTGATTTAAAAAAAATTATTTTTTGTGATTTTTGAGGTGAAAAAAAATTAATTCCATTATAATTTTGGAACTACGGGGAGGGCTAGCGAAAAAAAATTTCGGGCTATCCTGGGCTTAACTTCGTCAATCGAATCAGGCAGGTTTGAAAAAAAAACTTGCATTTGGGGTTGCCAACTTCACATAGCCCTGATCTTCTGACTCTATAAGACATAATGTGGACGCTCTATTTATGATAAGCTTTGTGGTGCTCCCGTGAACTTAGGAGGAACTACACGAAGAAAAAAAGTCACCTTTAAATAAGATGATGCCCACTTTAAATACCATCTTCTTAAAACAACACGGTTTCCGCTTAAAATAAGTGGAATCCGCTTCAATTCTGTTTTTTTTTTAACTGAATTTCATTTCATTTTATAAGAAAAAAAAAACGATTAAAAATTATAAGATTCCGTCTTTTTTCTATGTCAGCCCAAACTACACGTTCTAGCTTTTTGGCATATACCACCTGCCTGAATCACCCTGCATATCGTTCCTCTCAATTGTTGCGAACACAAAAACCACGTTCTATAGCTTTGGTATTCATAGGTCTATATTTTCATAACTTTGGTTCTTCACTCATAACTCTGGTTTTCATATCTCAGTTAATACATATTTTGTTTTAAATCTGTTAAACTAACGTTCGTATTACACTCTTCTTAAGGTATCGAACTCAAACAAAATCATATAACAAATATGATTGAGTTTGACTTTATTTTATTCCCTAAACACATTTTCCAAAACTATAGAAAAATGGTCGTTTAATTCAACCCAAATAACAAAAAATCCGATTTTAGAATTCCAACAACAAAAAACACTTCATTTTACTTTTCAACTCTTCAGCACACCTTATTTCTTCTTCCCTGTCCTTTCCAACAAAACAAAAAAAACAAAAACAAAAATAAATAAACTTAACTCATAAAATTGTATACTCGCCAGAATTCACCTATGTTGGTAACCCCCTTATCTCCTCTTATTATTAATGCCCACCTAATCCGGTGCTGAAAAGGGCACAAAACTTTATGATGAATACGTCAAATGGTGAACAAAAAAAAATATTTGATGTGAACTTGACATACAGCACAAGAAAGAAGCCACATCACACACAGGCAAGAGAGACTTTAGGAGACTTAAAGCACAAAAGTGCGCTCAAGGATGAGACCTATACACAAGGAAAGTATATTTCCAAACGTAATATAAAGTTCTCCTTTCTATACCCCCACATAATGCTCCCAGGACGACTAGCAAAAATGTATATTTATACACACCCTCACATAACGTACTCTATACTATACAGAGAACTAGAGAAGTCTCCGTATGAGTAAAGGGAAAAGACAATTTCGGGATCCCCAAACTTATCACGGCCTTATTTCCCATCAGAACATTATACAGTACGCTAGAGAGACTCATATATTATGGGAGAACAAGTGTACCGTCCTCCTTAGTCCTCGCCCTGTACTATACTACTACACCCTTCCTTCGAAGTTGGTTTGTTTTTGTATGAATCTCCTATAGACACCCAACCAAACTCCTACACGACTCAAAGGGAGCATCAGATGTTGTCCCGTTCGTCGCTGCCGCCTCTACTACTTCTGCCACTCGAATACCATGGTGACGCTAAAGGTATATTATTCCCACATACTCCATACAACAGCTTCCAGCAGGAGCAACTATGGCTTCGGCTACACAGAGCTTTTGTTGCTACTATATTGCCACTGCTGCTGCTGCTGCTGTTGTTGATGATGATGTTCGGATCGTGGATTTCCCTTGGGACCTCTGTACATGAAAACGGCACCGAGAACTGTACACCCATGTGCCATAATCATCGCACACTGGAATATTTCGTGTAATGTATGAGTATGGGACTACATGGACACATCAAACTTTATTTGGGGCATACGGTGGCGCCCCATAGTAAATGCCGTTATTCGTCGTATAACTCTTTGTGTATAGATGTATCCATGTTTGGAACTTATTGGCTGCCCCGAGTGTTTGTGTCTGCTCTGTGTTCCTACTACGATGTTGTCTCTTCTCCAAAAAGGATATAAACCCGATCCCTGTTTTTCTCTTCCACCCTAGACTATATGTGTATGGAAACATTTGGGGTATTACGTGTTGAAGCACACGCATGTATGTCAGAAGCTCCCTCTCGGATTTCCATAATAATGCTGCTGTCGGTGTTGCTTCTTTGGTCGTTTTATCTCACTCTATCAATGCAAAAATATGAACCTCAAAATTATTATCCTATACCTACACCATAGTCGTCGTCGTCGTTGTTGCTGGTTTGAATCTTTAGGGAATTGAGGCTTTGCCGTTTAAGAACTTGAAGGATATAGGTAGTCTGTTGGTTGTTATGGTCACACAAAGTCTATGGAGGGCTTGAGACGATGCCATAAATGCTAATATCTAATGAAACTCACCACAATTATTGTCTTCTGCATTTCCAACACCACCACCGCCATCGTCACTCTCAATGTCAGATAGAATTTCCTCTTTTGGATCAATTGCAAGGAGTTCCTCGTTGGCGGTTTCATCTTGGTTTTCATCACCGACTGCAAAAATGAATAAATAAAAATGATAGAATTGTTAGTATTGATGAATTCTTCAAAAAAAAAATTAAATATCAAATCAGTCCACACTGTCGATAAACAACATGACATAATGTTGCATGACACATATACGTTAATAGGTATCAAGCTTCCTGTGGGATTTGGACTATAAGTTCGTTCGAAACCAGATGTGCTGTTTCTCTTTTCTTGTAACTTTTCTATAAGTTTTCTGTCTGTATTTGTTTCTTTCTTCTTTTTTTTGGGGAAAAGGAGGGGGTCCCTAAGGGATTGGAAGTAGCATACAAAATGATAGAATGACTACCTTTTTTTGGTGTAATGTAAGTCAACCACTCAAAATTAAAGATATTTACTAGTTTTAAGGATTTCTAGGAACATAATACAAATAACTAATTTCGGAACAATGGCGAGTATTGGGGTGGATATTTTTTGTTTGGAGAGTTTTGAAAGCAATCTATTAGTTTTTATTCAGTGTTTGAATTTTTGTAAAAAATTCTATTATGTACTGAATCATCTACTCATGAGTAGTCTACCTCCTTCAAAGGAACAGAACTATTTATTATTTTAGAGGTCGAAAATTCTACTGGTACTCTACTAGCGATTTTTGATGGAACGCACTTTCAATGAAATCAATGCATTTCTCATTTACTCGTTCATGTTTTTGATTTCCAAGTTGTGGTTTTCTACATGATTATTTTTGTTTGCTGATGTTTCACAAGCGTTTTTGTCCACCCGGAGAGTTTCATAATAATAAGGTTTCAAGTAAGATAAGATTTTTTACATTTTTTTCCTATTTGTTACACTTTTTGAAGAAATTTGTTGCACTTTCAAAAATTCCTGCGGCAACACTGCGTAGAACTTTGTTTTCATTATTCTCTGTCAAACAAATTTTGTGCAGTAGGTACCTATCCTATATCCATGATCAGTGGCGTATCCAGAAAAAAATTTGGGGGGGCTGAAAAATGTTTGATAAGGTAAATGTACTACAAATTTGTCTCTTTTTTTATTCATCTTTGATCGAGAGAAAAGCGCAGTGCTGCGGTACTGAAAGTCGTATAGTAGCATTTTACTGCTCCCGACAACTTCGTACTACTGTCTCCTTTCACATTCAAAGCAGCTATTTTTCCAAGTTCTTGTATCCCAAACATTTTACACAAACAGCAAGGTGTTTAGTAATCTTAAAAAAAAAAAACACTTTTTCGTTCGAACTTTTTCATGTGCTGAATTCAAAACTGTTTACAGTCTTATTTCTATCACGTCTAGTTTTTGAGCTATACTCATCACTTTTTTCGGTATAAATGCCCATATTTCCGCAATTCGACCGAAAGTGAACTGGAATCACTTTTCAATTTCACGTGAAATTGATCTTCGATCGATTTCGAAAACTTCGAAAATGCTTCGAACTGTCAAAACTGAAGGATCATCCATTTTTATTTTGTTTCTAAAGTTAAATTACTGCTACTTTGAACATGGATGCAATTTTATTGGCAACTTTATTGGAAAAAAGCAGAATTTAAAAGAAAAAATAAGAAGTCACATTTTGCGAGACATATGAAATACATATGTAAGTGAAATGCAGAAAATGGGCGATATTATTGCAAATTTTCAAAGAAAAATTTTCAAAGATTAAGTGTAAAGCGAATGAGGTTGCAAACACAGAGGCATGATATTTCATGCCTCATGTGTTTTATGTATTTTGTATTAAATTAACAACAAATAAACATTACAAAACAATAAAAATATAAGTTTTGATAATATTTTGTCAAAAAATTTTAGATTCATTGAAAAAGATACCAAGTTCACGAGCAGAAACAAAGCGAATAGAATTCGGTCAGAAAATCAAAAGGAGCGAAAAAATGTAGAACACCTAATTTCACTATCGGCAACGCAAGTGAATGCTCAAAAAGTGAACTGCAGAACGTAAAAGTCTCAAAAACTAATTTTCAATGAAATATTCTTTTGATGTTTAATCCGAAATTTATATTTTTTAAAGCCTGAACTACATCAAAACACAAAGTCAAAAAAGTACAAAAAAAGTAAACACGATGTTTTTTCTTCTTCCCCCTAGTAGCTTGTTTGCATATCTCTCTTTCATTTTAAAAAAGTTTTCGATTCAAAAAGCTTGAACAAGACCAAGCTTTCAATTTTCACAAAGTTTTAAAAACAAATACACTCAAACAATATTTTATATCCTTTCCGTAAGGTAGCTCTTCGATCACATAGTTCCTGTCATTTTGCGAAAAAAAGCTCTTTTGACAAACAATTGAAATTTCAAATACAGTCGATTCCCTATAAGTCGTACTTCCTTTAGGTAAAATTTTCCTCTAAATCAAATTTTTTTACCGTTTTTAATGAAACCGCCTGCAGCAAAAAGATTACATAGATTCCTCTTAGTCGAATTTCCCTCTAACTCGAACCAATTTTCGTGTCCTGGAACAATTCGACTTAGATGGATTGACTGTAATTTGTTTACTTTTTCAATTTTTTTTTATTTGAAATTTCAAAACTTCAAAAACAAAAGAGCTTTTTTAGTTATTTTTTTTTCCAATGTCAGGTAAATATACATGTGTTCGTGTCCTGGAACAATTCGACTTAGATGGAGTTGACGTAATTTGTTTACTTTTTCAATTTTTTTTTATTTGAAATTTCAAAACTTCAAAAACAAAAGAGCTTTTTTAGTTATTTTTTTTTCCAATGTCAGGTAAATATACATGTGATTTTTATATTTTGAGCTTTGTTTACTTTTTCGTACTTTTTTGACTTTGTGCTTTGATGTAGTTCAGGCTTAATTATATGTTCCTTTTTTAATACAAATCAGAAGCACAAACTGGAATTTGCTTAAATAAACCATTAGTTATGTTGACCACTAAGATATTGAGACATAAAAAATTTGTATTTCAAATATCTTTGAAAAAAATATTATTTTTGAAAAAAAGTAATATACTCAAGACAATAAAATATGACGTGAAGCTTTGCAAAATTTAACGGTGATGTTATTCGACGTCAAAACAAGAAACAAATTATTTGAAGAATTCTGAATTGGACTAAAATCCTGAAAATCCCAAACCTCAACGTCAACTAAGGCACTTACTCAAACAAACACAAACAACCATTTAAGAATTTGGAGGGGGATCATTTGAGCTGCCTCTAAATCTTTACGATCTACGAAGAAGTTTCAGTTAATCATGTAGATTATGATGAAATCAGCTAAATAGTAACATGATTATCGAGGCTTGGGGGGGGGGGGGGGGCTTGAGCCCCCTGAGCCCCCCCCCCCCCCCTTCAATACGCCACTGTCCATGATGGTATTTAATCTGTATAAAAAGCCAATCCTAAAAGAATTCCAAGTCTTTTTCGAACTTTTGTGCTATTTTTTAAGTTTAAGTTTATACTTATTTTAAAGTTTGTTAAAATAAGGGCTTCTTTGATTTTGATTTAAAAAACTTATTTAAGCATTTCTTCTAATAACTTTTGTTAGTTACCTTAATGTGCGTTATTCAATCAAAACAAATATTTAAAAAAAATTTAACTATAGAAAATAAAGTAGATTTATTGATTTCGTAAACGGATGATATTTTTTACAATCCGTTTTTTAACATAAAAAAATAATAACTTAAAATGAGATTCTTCACTAACGGAACGCTGACAGAAAGTGATTTTTTCAGTGTTTTTATCAATTCCACATGATTTTAAGAAAAATTTAATTCCATAACTTTTTTCCCTTGGAAGCAAAGTTATAAGGACCCATAAAAGTGAATTTTTTCTTTGAATACTTGTTTTTATTAAATGGTTTAGTTTCAATTTTAACTTAAGGCTCCTTAAAAATTTGGACAATTGACGTCTTGATGTTCTCCCCAAATTCTTTAACTATAATTTGCTCTATAGGTCTAATAATGGGGTATTTGGTTTCATGCACTTTTGATCTTCCCCATAGTTTTCCCCATAATTTTTAGTGATACAAAAAAAAACTTAGAGTGCAAAAAAAAAAATTCTAAAAATTTGACGACAAGTTTATAAAACTGAAATTCCACTTTATGTTTTTTGTATATTGTATGCAATTATTTTGCTGCTTTTTTTTGAATGAGTTGGTTTTTCTTTGTCAAATTAGGGCATGTTCGAATAAAAATTTGTTCACGTTACGTTATATGTCCATTCTAAACAGAAGAGTTTGGTGTTCTAATCTGAAAAAAGTAAGACGAGGGCTTAGAACTAAACGAGTTCTTTTACTAAAATAGATTTTTTGCCTAAAGAAGCACCGACCCTTTGTTTCGAGTTCAAGAAGAAAAATTTTGATATTGTTTCTTTTTATTTCTTTAAACTCTAACTTCTCTCATTTCTTTTTTTGTTCTCATTTCATTAAAAACTGTAAAGTAATTACCTATCTCCATAATTAGGAAAATTCGTTTGATTTATGTTCGGTCTTTGGTTATATTCAAGGGGTGACGCAAAGTGGTGCGGTTTACATTGTGGAACGCGACAGACGACATTATTTGTAATAATAAAGCAAATAAATCAACATTACACGTTACCAACATTCTATTCAGAAATTGATTTTTCATGTTAAAAAAAGTGGACATTTCTTATGTAAAATGGATAGATAACTAAATGATAAACTTTCCATAACATAACTTTCCATAATAACATTACAAGTCAAATAAGTTTTCAAGGACAACCCGACAACCGTTCACAAGCATTTCAAAAATATAGCTCAATTATAATTAATCGGGATTTTGATTATTGTAGCATGATGGGATTTTGAATAATCGTTATTTTAGAAGAGTGGATCTTAAAACTTTTTTTTCGCGATTTTTGAAAAAACGGGATTTTTAAAAGCGGGATTTCGATACGCTCCACTTGGTAAGTCTACGACCGCGATTTTATTTGCATTGACAGAGGCAAGATATTTAATAGCCGTTTGACTGTCCGACGTTTTTTTTCCGAGCCAGGGTAGAACTTCCTTAATGGCTAGAATTTTCGCTTAAAACACGCTACAATGGTCTGGTAAGCGGAAAAAAAACTGAGATTCAGTTTTCACTGAGGATATACCACTATTTGCACCTTCATTAGCTTTTGAACAATCAGTGTAGAAGTGTAAAGAGTCATTGTGCTACAGTCCTCCCATAAAGAAAATAGAGGCTTGGAACACCAATTGAGTTATGGTGTAATCTAAGCGATCCAGAATGAATCCGAAGTGGTTTAGAATGGAATGTATAGAGTTTTTTTTAAAGAATTTTAAATATACTATTATGTAAAAATTTTGAGCAGTGAAAGGATTAAGGGTATTATAATCTTCTCAGTAAACTTCAAAATTTGCCCTCAGTATCAAATTTTACAAAAAAGTTATCCTTGCTTTGCACCAGCTTACACTTGGGACACCTAATAAGCTTGTATGGATACAAAACTGGATACTACATAATTCAAACTATTTACAACCGTTATATTAGCTAAAAGCAATTAATTATAACTCACATCGCAGGTGGGTATCCTACAGCTTATATCCTTAAACAAGAAAAAAAAAACTTTACATTTCCATGTATTAGCTGATATCTATTGTTTTTCATTCTTATTTTTTTTTTTTTTTAAAGGTTCCCAAAAACCCACAATACACTCTTGTTGTATCTATAGCGAAAACCCATTGAAAACATCTAAATAGACCCAAGACACAAATAAAATCAATGACCCAAACGTGTACCTACAACTATGTTCATGCATACATACATATATAGAACAATATATCAAGTTATAAATAAAAATGTTTATTTATTTCCGCATCAGGACTCCCTTTTTTTTTAACATTCTTTCTCTATGCATAAATAAGAAGATTGTTCTCACTTTAGATATAATTTTTTGTCGAAAAATAAGTAACTACCAACATTGTCCAATTCAAAAAACAACACTTTTTTATCCACTAGTGTGTCATAAAAAATAAAACAAAACAACATTTTGTAACCCTACCAATCCTTTTGGTTTTCACATTTATACCCAGCAAAGATACTAAAACACCAATTAAATTGAATATTTCATATGCAGTTATCATCATCAAAGTCAAAATCGCGCGCGCGAGTCACATAATGGAATAGCAAAAGGTATAGGTGTATCCTCTTTTGTTTAATAACCAAAAAAAAAAAAAAACACCACAAATACCTCAAAAACTCAACCGCATCCATCTAAACAACGCAAAAACAAAACGACAAAACACAAGATCCAACTAAAAAAAAAAAAAAACACTAGCAACTCATACATACGAAACGTAAGGACACATTAAAATCACACCTGGAGGATTTAAAATCGTTATCCTTTTGGTATATCGCCACAGCCGAAACCGAATATAACATACACTCTACACTCGATTCGACCGCCACCAAAACTCCAACATAACCCCAAAAAACAAGAAAATGACTGGCCGGCTATGCCCCAATGCCACATTTCAAGGAAAGACCAACCGCACTGATATGAAGACTTTTCGGTTATAATATAGAGAGAGAGGAAGGGGGGGCTATACAAATCGCATAAAAATGGTTTACGGTAGCATACCTCTCTATACCGATGATGACGACGAGGATAAGGACGAAGGAAGGGCGAAAGCACACAAATGCCATAAAAAGGACAACCACTTCACTATAGATGCGGTGCTCCATAACCCCTATCCACCTATATCCCCCACCCACACACATTCGCTCTTTCCCCTCCCCCCACCCAACAAACAAAAATAAATTTAGTTGGGAACTCGTTGTGTGTGATGTGGTGGATGTCCTGTTGGTACAACTCTCCTCTATTATACGTGTGTGAATCGTGTGCGAGGAGGGTAACACATTCAGTTTATAAGCGCCCATATGTATGCAAGCGATTTTCATTTTTGTTTAAAGCCCCCTCGGGTGCATTTCGCACTCAGTCAGCTCTTCCAGGATGTTGTTTGAAGGTGGTGCCATATCCTTTTTCTCTATATTGAAGAAGATGATAATAATACAGGAGGCGGCTACGACGACGACGACTACGTTTGGGTTCCATGAGCGATATATTATTTTTTTCAAAAAAAAAAAAAAAACTGGCTAACTGCTTATACAATACATCACAAAGAAATGTTCCCTGGCCACACCGAAAATAATGAAAACATTCTCAACGGTATAGTTAGTAACAAAACCATAAATATCCAATAGATGTGGTCTTTTATACTTCACAACCCGACCACCGATAGAACTTAGATTCAGTAATCCTCGAAATATTATGTGAAGCAGTAAAACTTTCTTTAAAAAAAAACAAAAAACTCTAATCCAAATTGAAAGATTATCTGATTAAATATGGCCGCTAGAATGCACCTTTTTTATTGTGTGTCCTTGGTGTTGCACCTTAGTCTAGGTTCAAACCAAAACGGGGTGTTAAAAACCAAACAAAATAAAATGAATAGCAGCAAAAAAAAAAGCAAATACGTAAAAAATTAGAAAGGATTTCCCAAACGAATTGTCCTTGTCGAGGCAAACTCCAAGTGCCATTAGTATTTGCATACATACAGTCAACAGGATAGACCGACAGATACACTACGTGCGTTTCTGTGTGTATAATAAATACATGTATCTATACAATTATAACCAGAGTAGGTGGTAGGTTCTGTTCTTGGGTTGTGTTTTGTGCTGCGGCACTGCTGTGCTGGTGTCCTGTCCCCTCTCTTATAAGCACCAGGGACGTCGACGTTATTGACGTTGTGTTGTGTACATACGGCAACTGGGTATAGAAAGCTAACAACAACAACAAATATACAACACAGTAGCAAAGCAGCACAGCATAGGTACAACAACATTGGAGCAATGTGTTGTGTTGTGTTGGGCCAGCAGCGCAAGGAGCAGGAGTATGAGTAGAAGCAAAAACAGAAGCAATGTACAGCAGCAGCAAGCAAGCAAACCAAACGAAGTAATCCTCAGAGGCAACTCCCACGGGATTGTTGATTCCCACGAGAAATACCAACGATGGGTTTTCTATGTTTCAGGGAAAAACGGTTTGAATGTAATAGTTGTTGCCAGAGAGAGAGAACTCTGATGGAGCCGAAGCCCAAACAGGAGGTATAAACCTATATCTATATAGATTTTCTATATAGAAGTATTGTACAAAGTTAGAGCCACCTGGGGAGGGGATCAGAGATAGACACGCTCCGAAGGGGATGTGGTGCAATTCGAAATTGGATTAAATATGTATGGTTAGCACCATTGCCGTAATTTTGCCATTCATCAGTGACAAATTTACCTTTTAGGAAAGCTCGTGGTTTGGCCTGTTTTCTTCGGGACATTGTTTTTTCTAAATTTATTCCGATATCTATTTTATTCAAACACCTTTATTTTAAACACTTCACTGTGATTCCTTTAGCAAGGACACTATTTTTTCTAACTTTTTATTTGTTTTTTAAATTTAAGCGGCAAACCGGAAAAAAAGATAGAAAAAAAAAACAACTATGCACACTGTCACTTTCTTCTAAACGATAGACGATTTGAAAGTAAAAACATGGAAAGCGTTTCCGGTAACGTGCTTATCCGTTCAACATCCTTAACCGAATGTTTTTCTGTTTCCAAAACATTGTCGCTCTTGCTCTCGACGAGTTCTAAGGGTGTTATTTTTCTCTTAGCTTGTAAAAAGCTATTGAGAGAAGAGTGCTATCCACAAAATATGAAGAGCACGAATTTCGTCCTTGTTGTTCGGAAGAATGAAATACACAAACAAAAAAAAAAAGAGAGAAGGGTGCCGACTACTGCCGACTTTGGAACTATGAATATAAACAACAAGAGCCTTGAAGAAAAAGGAAAACTATGTACGGCGCGCTGTCAAGTTTCATAACTCCCAAGGGGCTGGATCTTTTGTGAATGCACCTTATAGGAAGAATATATAATACATGCCATGAATATATTTCTGCTGAACACACCACATAGGTATATGTATATCTTCTATTGGAATGAAAGGAACCTTTTACGCACAAGGGATGTCCTTATGTGTCATCGAATCCCAAAAGGGTGACAAAGTCGGTCGTCGTCATATACTCGTACCTATATGGGAATAAAAAGCTTCTAGGCATCTATGTATTTTGAATAGTAGGGACTACTAGCATGTATAGGCATGCTGAGTCAATCTCTGTGGGGTGCAATTGCCCACGGGATAGGCAAAGTAATTATAAAGTCAGTCGGTGTTTTTTTTTTCGAGATGAATTAGGGTGAATTTATTTGTCGATTTTTTCTGCAATAACTCTCACCCATGGGGGGTGAGTTAGTATACTTTCATGCATTGGAATACAAGAACGTGAGAAAACATTTGTTGCGTCAATATTATGTCAAGAGGGACATGATGGTTTTTTTCTTTTGTTATGATTTGACTGATAAGAAAAAGAAAACAAAAATTGATGTTAAGAATATATATAAAGTCAATGTGACAATCACAATGGAGGTCAACCTGTGGTAGGTTTATTGTTTGTTTGAAAAAAAATATATTCAATCCTTTGGTAAAAACGGAAAGCCTATAATTAGGACAAATGTGAGAATATTTTATTGGAAAGAAAAATATAATAATTTCTATGAAGAAGAAAATTTTTTGAAATCTTTAAGATGATTGTTATAGAGCCCTCATTTTTTGAGAGATCTTATTTTTATCTGACATTGGTCTTTAAATAGTAGAATTTATTTTTATATTGAACTGAAGTTATCAGAATGTTTATTCCCATAGTTATGAATTTGAAATTCCCATGTGTTGTCAGAAAATTCGGAATATTTTGGAGTTACATCCATTAAATGGCAAGATGTTATACTTTTGTTTAAATAAGTGCAAGTAGATTAAATTTTGTCATTTCTTAAAATAAACAGTAGTGAAAAGCTTTCCTTAAATTATTTTTAAATTATGTCAAACATGAATTTTGAATACCTTACTCCGACTAATTTTCAAATACTGCTTCCAAATTCTATTAGAATTAGTTATCTATGGATACAAATATGTATCTCCTTACGTATCCGAATGTTTCAAAATCTAATATACTCGAAATTCGCATCTAATTTATAACTTTATTCGTTTTCGCTTATAAATAAAATGTTTGTAAATTTCCAAAATGTTCTTTAAGGAATCTTATAATTTTGTTTAGTAAGTAAAACTTAAGGTTACAAAAAATGTGTACCAAGTTTGCTGCTCAGCTCTTTTGTTTTATTCAGATTCTTCAACGGAGGGATGAAATGAGAGAATATGAGAATGCCTAAGACCACTTTTATTGGAACTGATTACTTCGTTCGCAAAATGTTCTAAGTAACCTGACCACCAAAAAATTAATTTCGAAATTTTGCGTGTAGAAAACAATTCAGACGCATTTACAGAATATTTTCAATCCACCAACCAACCACCACCAAAAATATTTGATAAAACACAATTTAATTTTTACAAAAACTAAAGAATCTCAGTTTTTTTTAGATTCTAAATCGGCAAAGCAGTGGAAATTAAAAACATTGAGCATAAATAATAATGTTTTTTTTTCAAAAAATTGTCTGAAAATTTTAAGGAAGGTATATCGAATAATTTCTGACGTGGTTTGCTATTGGTAACTTGATAAGTCATCTCAAAGGAATCAATTAACATTTTTAAGTTTAAAAGATCAAAATTTTTACAGATTCTTAAATTTACTAAACAAAAAATAATGAAAGTTGAAAACCCTACCCAAGACAATTATACTCTAGATTCGCCACTTCTACGATTTCATAGAGTGATCAACGGGGTTCGAACATCGTTTCTACCTCCTGTAGGTCTGAAACAAATTTGAAAGTATGTAGCTTCATTTTGTTTATGTGCTTCCAACCTAAATTTGACATTCATACAAAATAATAATAAAGTAAGTAAAATGGAAGACGCAATTAAACAATAACATAAAAAAAAAATCCCCACTAAATTACACTGGTCGGCAACGGATATAGAGCAAGAACCAAACCCTATACTTTTCGAGTCTGAAGTCAAAATTTCACAGGCACGTCACGTTTTTGAAATAATTGAATATTAATAGGTCAAAAACGCGTTTTTTTGGGTACATTTGACATCGAATTACATCACCGCTAATTTTTTTTTTTTGTAAAACTACTTATGCAATCTCAAAACGCCATATTAACACGTCCTAAAGGTATTTTTATTTTTTCAAAATTATTTTTTTTTCTCAAAGACATTGAAAAAAGAAATTTATGATAGATATCTCAAAATCTTGATTAGTTTTTCAAAGTAATGAATGGTTTTTTGAATCAAATTCCAGCTTGCGTCTTCTTATTTGGACTTATAAAGAGCAACATATTACGGAAAATATATATTTTTGACTAAACATAAAAAAAACTAAATTAAAAATTAGTTTTTGAAGCTTTATAGCGAAAATAGTGATGAGTATAGCTCAAAAACTAGACGTGATAGAAAAAATCTGTAAACAGTTTTGAATTCAACACACTAAAGTCAATCAAAATTACCTTATAAAGTTTTTGCTCCTGACTTTTTTTAGTTTTTTGCCGACCAGTGTTATTTATGTATATTAAATAGAATTGAAATTATAGGATAACACTTGGATCGCTTTAGGGGAAGCCACTGTAACTTCAAAGCCAAAATTGCCCAATAGTAGGTATAGATATATTAGTACACAAAATCAATCAATAAAAAAAAATTGTTACCCACATGAAACTTGACAAAAAGTTTGCTTTTAGAATAAGTACCCATGATCAAAAGAGTCTATAATAAAAAATTGGGTGGAAAATCACGTTGATTCAACTATTTTTCGGAATGATTTTGCGTTGAAGACAAAAATTTTAATATCAAAGTAGAACATCGTTAGTTTAAACTGGTTTGCCGTTATAAAACATCTTTAAATCAAAGTTGTTTCAACTTTGAAAAAAAGCATTAATTTATTAAAAAAAAAAAAAGAAAAAAAGAAAAAATTGGCAGCCACTGGGAATCGAACCTACAACTCTTGGATCTCTAGGCGAATGCTTTACCAACGTGCTATCTCACTGTTGGAAAAAAGAGTGATAAAATGCAACAAAAGCTGAAGTCCGACAATAATAAAAAAAAATTCTACGTTGTTTCAATTTTAATTTAAAGATGTTTCATGTTAGTTTTTTCAATGTTAAATCAACGTTGAACATACTACATTTTACGTAGCGTTTTTGCCCTCAGTGTAATAATAGTGGAACCCACCCCATTGAAATTCAGCAATTATGTACTTTTGAGGTTACAAACAAGAATCTAAAGTGTTTATAAGAAAACCATGGTTTTTTTGAGGTTAACAAAAATTGATGGACCACCTTAATAGAATTCGGTAAAACCGTTACATTTGGGATAGAAAGCAAGAATAAAGAATTTCCATAAAAAAAAATTGGTTTAAAGGGTGTTTTTTTTCGAAGAGATATTATCTGTATAACTGATCGTTGACACTTACATAAGTTCTTAAAATCATTGGCTAATGCCAGCGGCCTTTTTATCCAATTTCTGTCTGCAAGATTTCTATGGAATTCCTATCGTTGTTGTTTAAATTAAGCATTTTTTTAGTTTATGGTCTTAGGATTCGTAAAATATCTTGACAATCAAAAAATAATGTTAGGGTTTACACTTTTTGTAAATTATTGTTTATGTTAGGGCTACATAAATGCAACTCAGCTCTATTTTCTACCTCGTTATAGCATTCAAAACCGGCGTGCGTTGTTAGCTTTAAATGTGCGTCGCGTCGTTTCTTAGAAGATTCGCGTTTTAGTAGGAGTCCCTAAGACGGTTATTTTGCAACGGTTTATCTAAATACATAGGTCGTTCAAAACAGTTGGATGAGCAAATTTTTTTGTTCTTGTCCTGGACAAAAAAAGAATCCCTCGAACTTAAAACCAAACAAAATTCTCTGTTATTCTTACCTCTTTTGTTTAATTTTTTTTTTTTAATTTTCAAACTTCATCAAACAAAAATTTTGATCCCCTAATAATTGTTTAATATTTTTAATAACGACATACCTAATACCATGCACCGAATACAACCACCGAAATTGTTTTTGTTTTAGTTTTTATCCCTCAACACCTAACAGTTAATTAATCCACTTACTTTTAGCTTCCTTTCGTGGTTCAGATTTTTTTTTTCAAACTTATCTTTCGCATCAAATAGCCACTCAAAGATAACAAGTTTCCGGTCTTGCGTACACCCTATTTTCTGCACATTACATAAATCAGAAATACCCCTTCAAGACATAAGAGTCATTCAGGTATTATTTTGATTTAACAAAAATCAAAACAACCACTCAATAAGATTAAAATTCAGAGATTTACTTTTAAAACAATAAACAGGAAGAGGAACTGTTGAGTACAACTTATTCTCATAACGGAACTGCCATACATTGAAAGCAAGGAACCAAGAAAGGGAATAAAATAATGTAGAAATTCACTTCTATCAGCTTGGTGGATAATTATATTGGATGAATGAATGGTTTATTTTTATTATTGAATTGAAAATAATGAAACACCAAGGGGTTTTTTCTTTGAATGTTAAATTTCCCTTTATAATACAGCTCCTCAAACTGTGGTACTTGGTTTGGATATTTGCTAATTACCGCAAGAAGTTATTCCGAATGCGGTGAATGTATCAAATACACCCATATTGTAGGAACATTTTTCGGAAAGCGTTCCATGGTAATAGAGATTGGAGATTAAAATTATTGAAGAGGTTTCGTGTAGAGAAATATTTGTAAGCAGGCACTGAAGGAGGAAATAATGTAGAAATCTTTAGTTCCAACTCGGAACTCCGAAGCGGAAAATTCAAATTAGAATTCGCATCAATCGTATTTTGATACGGTTCGAAGCTGAAAATTGATACACTTTGTTTTTTTTTCAAATGTTATGAAGGTTAACATTTATGACGGAAGTTATTCACCCTAATTTAACACATTGAATAAATATTTCAAAAACATGTTTGTTTGTTAATAGTAAAAAAGATAAAAATTTGCGCCCAAAGTAAAGTGGATAGAAAGAAGTATTTTTATATTCTTCCCTTAGGTCGTGCAAATTTAATGTTAAGCTTTTTAGGAAGACACCCCTGCTCTATCGATTCACGAAATAAAAACCGACAGTGCCTCTGAGTTTAAGGTTAGGCCTTTTTTAGCAAGCGTTTTAACTGGAGTACGCGTAACAATTACCAAATTTCAGTTTAATACGAAAAAGAATGACACAAAAAGTATAATTTTGTATTACGTTTTGTATTTAAGTTTTTTTCTTTTTTTATTCCTACATGGTGAAATGATAAGAAGATTTCTGCATGGTTTTTTGCGAAAAAGACCTCCGTTTTTAATTAAGCTCATCAATTTCTTGACTGTTTTAATTTAAAAGAAATTTAATCAGATAATCTTTTTATTTTTACGTGAAGACTTTTTAATAAAAAAAAATGGCTATGTTATATTATGAAATCTTTTCATTTTTAGTTGGTTTTTTTTTTAAGAAGAAAATTCTTATTAAAATGAATTGAATTTGACTTAAAATTTAAGCGGATTTTTATATGAATAATAAGAAATCTTATAGTTTTAAAAAGATGGGATTTAAAGTGGCAACTATCTTATTTTAAAGTGCCTTATTTTTCTCTACGACGCAAAACAACGCGACTAAACGCGACACGACGCGACACAACGCGACACAACGCGACACAACGCGACACGACGCGACACGACGCGACACAGTGCGACACAGTGCGACACAACGCTACACAATTATGATCGATTAATTTTTCTTGTCGCTTTTTCGTTTCATCTTGTTTCAAACCACGACGATACTAAAGAAGTTTTCACTTCAAAAAGTGCAAACACTTTAACCTCAAGCTAGCTTGATGGTTAAATACCAAACAAAAATTGAACTCTGCAATGAACCAATTGCACTGATTTTGGTTGTTTGTTTTCAAGTTATATTATACTCTTTATTTAGTTAAAATAAAATAAACAATTAGACAATAATTTTTATTTAAATATTTAATTAATTTTAAATTTAAATTTTAAATTTTACAACATTTTATGTTTTTGAATCGATGCACAGTGTGGGATTTCGCGAATTTAGCGGAATTTAATTCGAAAAATGACTTGTCTTGTTTGATGCCAAAACCGGTTTTTCTTAAAGCTAATAGATTGTAGAAAGTGATAACAAAAGCATTGATAGGTGGGGATCATGTAAACAAAAAAAAATAGCTTCGAAGTTGCAGTTGGCGATTTTTTTTTCTGTTTATTTGGTGAAAGAGATTACTTTGCTCTTAATTTTTTCTCGTGCGTTTGGTGTGCGTTTTAATAAAAGTTTTATTTTTTTTATACTTTCTAAATATCAAGGTATAATTATGTAAGTATTTTTTTATTTCACAGGGTGTTTTACATTTTTGTTTTGGTGATTGAAGTTAAAAAAATGTGTTTTTTTCGATTTTTGTACCTTTGTTATGGAAAAACTTTAGTTATTCCGCGTTATTCCGCTTAGAGACAATATTCAATGCAAAGCTTGATTTATTATCTATCAAGAATCACTAAAATTTGACACCCCAATTTTGTTATGATATATATATTTTTTTTTTTTTTTCTAAATGACCATCAAAAAAAAATGATGGCATACCGTAAAAATCGAATAACTTTTTGGTATTTTGTTAGAAGAAGAATGTTATAAAATTAGAAACTTTTTTTATTTCACAGGGTGTTCAAAAAATTTGTGAATTTGATTTTAAAATAGTTCCAATAAAAATACAGGGTGTTCAAATTCAAAGTTAACAGTAAGAAAAACAAAAAAGAATTAAGTTATTTTAAAAATTAAAAACGAAAACTATAAATTAATAACAAAAAAAGTATTACATCTGATAAAGGGTGTTCCAATTATAATAATAAAAATAAATTAATTTAAAAAAAACAATTGTTTATTTTTCGAGCAATAGTGCCTTTAACGCGTATTTTTCACAAAATTTGATTTTTGATACTTTGAAAATCGGTATTAAAATTAATTTTACATGTTATAAGTGCTGTGTTTTGTTATTGTGTGTATATGTACTGTGGAGTATTAATTTTCGTCTTTTTATAATGTGGTATGTTATTTGAATAATTAGCAAACTATCCTTTTAAATTACAAAATATTTCGGTATTATATAATTTAAAGAATGTCTTTCCAAATAACAAAGAAGGACATATTTGATGTTTGGGTCTCAAAAATAAAAATTAAGCGCTTTGAGGCAGTTATGTCATTTGTTTTAAATGTTTTTGGTAACATAACGTTTTCTGAAGAAGCAGTGAAATCATTAAAGGCGTCTGTGAGGACAACTTGTTTTAAGTTAGATCAGTTATGGTCAAAAAACAGGAACCGTGAAAGCTTTGAATGCAAAAATGCTTCCTGGCTCAGTGGCTATTTAGTAATACCACAGCAAATATTTTACAAAATTCCTTCCCCTTCGAATTCTGCAAGTGTGGGTAGACCTAGAAAATCATTTAATGAGTGCTGTGAAAAAATGAAGGAGAAGAAAGTACAAGGCCTCTTAGACTCATTTAGCTTTGAAGAAATTTCAACTGCATATGCAATTAGTTTGCGAAAAAGTGGAAAAAGGAATTAGTAAGGGTGAAATTGTTTACATTAAAAACAAAACATATAGTAAAAACAATTAAATAAATTCAAATTGGCTTTTTATTTTACAAGAATAACACGATTGGTAAAAACAAATTGTCTATTCCAGTTAAACTGATTTTTTTTCGACAGGAAGTTTACGGTTCTTTTAATTTTTGGTATCCTTGATGATGTATGGCAGAAAAATTTCGTGACAGAACACTTACCAATTTAAAAAAAAAAACATTGATTGTGCATAAATAAAGCTACGTAATTTAAAACATCCTTTGAAATAGTATCTTGTACGTTTTAGTAGCCTTTTAGAGAATAGTTTCTTTAGTTCATAAACAACGTCATTGACATATCGGTTTGCAAAAAACCTAGTCAATTCTGATAATAATTAACTTTTTTCTTTATTTTATTCATATTTGTCATAAAATTAAACAATAAATCATTCCTCAAAAGTTTTTTTTGTAAATTATGATTTTCAAAAAAAAGTACTTTTTGGTGAAAATAACCTGTCACTTCAAAGCTCATTTTACAAAAACTTAAATAAAATATCACCAAAATGTGAATTACATTTGATTGTATACACATATTCAATGAACTAATCACAAAAAAAACTACAACAAAATTTAAAATGCAAGCGTTATTAATTTTATTCCGCTAAATTCGCGAATTCCCACACTGTGCGATGGCGACGACGACGCGTTTCAAGGCTGCTACTCCATCTTCAATCCCAATAATTTTCCGGCCTGTAGAAACGCGCCGTCTATATAAAAACATAAAAAGTTGTAAAATTTAAATTTAAAATAGGTAAATAAATATTTAAATCAAAATAATTGTCTCATTGTTTATTTTATTTTATTTTATTTTATTTTATTTTATTTTATTTTATTTTATTTTATTTTATTTTATTTTATTTTATTTTATTTTATTTTATTTTATTTCAACCAAATAAACAATTGCACTTTTTTTTTCTTATTTTTGATAATTTTGTTTGCATCCAACAAAAATACAAAAACTGATTCATTCTTTTTATGCAGATATAAAAAAAAATGAAATTCTTTGACCTCTAACATCGATTTTGTTTACTATCTTTGTTTATTCATTTTTGTTTGCATTTGTTTGATAAGAAGGAAAATGCTTTAGTGCCAATAACCCTAAAAGTGCAAGCAATATAACGGCAGGGCAGCAACCTGTTAGTTCGACCTTCAATCTTTTGAATTGGTTGTGGCCTATAAATTATTCTGTCGAATTTTAACAGCAGGTAAATGGAAAAATTACTACCTTACCTACTTCTTGGAATTCGTTTTATATTTTATAATTCTAGGGTTTGTTACTGAATAGTGCAAAACTAGATTCTTTGTGTGCCAAAAAGGATCTGTTGATTTTTGCGTCAGGCAGATAGACCATTAGACCTTTTTAATACGTATGTAGGTAGTTTCTCAAGAAAGGAGATTAGAAAATTCTAACTACTTATCCTACCAATATCTAGGTGTAGGCATGAAAATTACATTTCCGGAAAAACCACTTCAACAACTAATTTGCATTGGTTCCGCATTTTTTCTACCATAGTAACAGTAATAATCTTTTAAAAATTTCTTAAATTAGTTTAACTACAAGGGCAGGTATGTTTAAACGTAATTAACATGAAAAGGACTATTTTTGCTTAAAAGAATATCCGCCTTGCGGTTTACTCGAATCCCTCTTTTTTCCATATTACTTTGTTATTTGATGCCTAACGATATGCGCGTGTAAACCAATTAATAACGCAATACGTGTGGTTCCTACTTCCGAATTAGCTCCATCAATTGGAAAGGCATGCGAACAAGTTCATCGAGGAAATACACATGGTCTTTATCCTGTCCTCTAGTAAGCAACAAAAAATTTACTCCACTAAAGTCAGTCAGAATCAAGAAAACAGTACGAAAAAATAAAATCACCTAAAACCCTTCGCCTTCATATTAAGTTGAGTATCACTATAGGTCTGTTGTGCGCACCTTTGTTGTTTGGTATGGTGCCATTTAACACACGAGACCATCTGTCGATTTTTTGTGTGTGTTTTCAATTTTGTTTTTGAATGAAATTCGGACCCCTTTAAAATTAATATGTGACGGACGTAGGAGAAATATTATGAAGCATTATAAAGGAATTTGTATCGATTGTTTAAATATTTATTTCATTTTAACTACATGTTTTATACAAATGATAGTGATAGTTCTGCTGTTTTAGAAGTGTTAGACATTTTGAAGAACAATAATTGTCAAGTAAAAATCAACCAACTTTTTTTTTATCAAAAATTGCACAAGCAATTATTGGTGTATTTTTTTAAAAGTGAGCTGTTTTCGCAAAAAAATTTGTGTATTCAAAAAGAAGAAGTAATTTCTAAAACTTATGTATGGTTTCCGCTTAAAGGAGCTTTGAAAAAAAAAACCTTCTTTTTGAAAGAAAATAATCTCTGCAAAGAACTGCTAGATAATTTAATAATTTCGTCTATATTTCAAAAAGTGCTGGGGTCGAACTACGGCATACGTACGTTAACGCATTTACGCTGTATGTCTCTATCATTTTCTTCTGATTAAATAGAGAAAGCAATAGTCAAAACGTTAACGAACGTATGCCGTAGTTCGACCCCTGATTTATATATGATGTATGGAATTTTCAACGCTTTTATAGGCGGATACCATTAGTCGTATACAAAAATGGATAATACATAGTTAGAAACTGGCTCTTCTTTTAAATACATGATTTGTTTGTCTTTTCAGCAGTGTCTTCACGGCAGTGATTCGTTTATGGTATGGGGGTTTTTGCTTATAGCTTTTGGTGTGGGCTACTTGGTCTCCTTGAGGAAACAATGGATGGGTATTGTTTTTTAGATATTTTATAGACAAACCTGCACCAGAGTGTCGAATAATTAGGCTAAGATGGATTGATTATCTTCAATAAAGGTAACGGCCCTAAGCAAAACTCGGTATTTTTGAGTGAATTTTTGATCAAAAACTTTCAAAACCAGATCCAAACGTCCCCCAGTCACTCGATTTGGATACTATATAGCATCTGTTAGACCATTTGGTGAGAAAAGTAAGGAAGCATTCAAAGGATTAGCTGAAACGAGTCTTTTAGGAAGAGTGGAAAAGATTCGGCCCAAAAGTTGCAAAAAATCTAGTAAAATCAATGCCTTCAAGTGAGTTTGACCTCGTCAAGTCTAGGGGGTAGCCTAAAATATATTAATTCTCAAAAAAATTTAGATATTTATACTTTTAACATCGATTTTCATAGTTTTTTCTTCTCTGTATACTTACTTTTGTAATGCGAAATTTTGTACTGTGTTTAATTTTTTGTCGCTTTTTCATTTAGTATTGATTATTTGACAATTTTTTTTTGTAAATATGTAGGCAATGATTAATGAAATAAAACCACATTTAATTTTTTTTCGAAAATGTGTTAGATTCTTTTTTTTGAGGTCTTGGTTAAACAAAGTTAGGGGTGTATACTTACTTTTGTGACTGAGTGTATTTAAAATTTTTTTTAAAAACTAAAACAAAAATTTACATTATTTTGTTTATTTTATTTAATTTTTATTTTATTTTATTTTAGGTATTTTATATTATTTTATTTTAGGTATTTTATTTTATTTTATTTTATTTTATTTTATTTTATTTTATTTTATTTTATTTTATTTTATTTTATTTTATTTTATTTTATTTTATTTATTTTATTTATTTAATTTTATTTTATTTTATTTTATTTTATTTTATTTTATTTTATTTTATTTTATTTTATTTTAATTTATTTTAATTTATTTTTTTTTTTATTTTATTTTATTTTGTTTTATTTTATTTAATTTTTATTTTTTTTTATTTTATTTTATTTTATTTTATTTTATTTTGAAATAAATTTAGGTAAATGTCATGCATTTAAGTCTCTAAAGTAAGTTAATAATGTGCACAAAAATAAATAATATACCCCTAAGTCCGTGTTCATGTGAAACTTTGTGTGCAATGTGCACATGTGCGGTTTCAAATTGAGGCGCAAAGAGAATGTTGGTTGGCGGCGCTCACCGTACAACACACACACACACATGCAAATAATGCACAGGAACACAAGGCGAGGACTGCAGACGAGACAAGACCACAGGACGAAAACCGAAATACGAGAGTATCGTCGCCGCTGCTGCTGCCGGCCGCACCGAAGACCGAACCGAATAATCATTTGAAGTTGAACCTTTTCGTAGATAGGACGTCGCCGTTGATACACACTATAGTCGTGCTATAATATTGATAACCGTGTCATCTCTGTATTATTAACTGTTATTTATTGATATTTTCTTGTGATGTTATGTTACCATAGACACAGTGCTTTGCTCCTTAATTAAATAGATATTTGTCTTTCTTATCGATGTGCGGCACTATGGATTATAATGTCTAGATTTTAACTGTTTAGAAATTCAAAAAAAAAAAAAAAATTGTAGACAAGTGTTTTAAATAAGAGAACTTCAATTCAATCTACGCCAAGGATAACAATGTCTGAAAAGTCATCGGAATACCATAAGAAGACTTGTATCATATGTGGATGTCACACTAACCAAACCATTAACATCTACGAACCCCGCAGTGGACCAAATATTGTCCGGCTAATCCAAGCTAGATTTAAATTCCAGGTAAGAATCTATTAGATACTTCTCTTAAAAAAATGTGAAAAGAAAATACATTTTGTCAATAAAGTGCCAGGATATATTAAGTTCTAGGAAAAATCAATATTTAAGGCCAAATATAATTATGTAGTGAATGTAGGTATACTACACACAAAAATGACTCATCCACCCCTCGACTCAACTCGTATCAAATCCTCATCCACACCGCACACACTGTCGCAAAAAGGATTCACTTTGCGCGATTCTTGAACCCACCAACCAACACTCTTCTTGCCACTTCAAGAAGAAGAGCGAAACTTTTCGATTTTGTTGTTGTTGTATTCTAACAACCCATTAGTCGGTCATAGAAGGAGCCTGAAGAAAAGGAAAAAAAAATAAAAAAAAAACTTCACAAGTCTCTAGACTCATAGTCTATCGTCATCGCCCAAGCTAACCCAGATCCTTCTAGGTAATCAATGTGTGGGAACCTGCACTTGTGAGTAATCTGATACCATAAATCGATAGGCAGGAAATGCATTCATATTATATATTGGTTTAGGAGGACAAAAACGATAATAATACACAGAAAAGATGCGTGTCAATAGAAATTTGAGCTGATGATGGTCAGTAACCTTTAAACTTTCACAAATATACTCGTAGGTACTAACTCTATACACTACTCTGCTCGCAATGTGTCCTCGGTGTTGGATTCTGCTGGTTTGGATTTTTATAAGGCATTTCCCGCAGCTGTCAAGGGAAGCGATTTTTTGTTTTTTTTTTTTTTTTTTTTGATTTAAGTAGAGTGTCTGATCATCTTCACAAGTTGTAAAACTTCACCAAATACAAAACACCAGACGGCAGGCAGATGTTTTTCTTTTTTTTTGTCTTTCTTTTCTTTTTTTTTTACTGAACATCGCATAACCTGGTTATTGCACCTGGTTCCATTCAAGAAAATGAGATGAAGATGAGGAATCTGTGTGATCTTCATTTTATAATGAACCAAAAATGATGCTTTCTTCAATGTATCAAACATAAAAGAAAAAAATATAGGTTTATTTTTGGGATAGCGCCTTTGAATTTGTTGTGGCACTCGTCGTGAATTAGGAAAAATTATCACAAAATTATTTTCCATCTAGAATACAAAAGGTGTCTTGTAGTTTTGTTTTGTTGTTAGAACATCTGCTGTTATGGTGCTCCTGGTTAAAGACATTTTTAAAGCATTCATCCAAAGAAAATCGATCTTAAAAGATACCTTAAACTATGTACAACTGTAGTCCGGTTCAATCTTTGTTGAAGGTTTTTAATTGGTACATATGTAAGAAAATCCTGTATTAATGGAAACCTAAATAGAACCATTTTTTTATTTCCGGCTAAAATGTATACAGACATTTTGGAAATTTGAAAATTTGAAAATTTGAAAATTTTGAAAAAAAAATTACATTCATTTCGAAAATCGAAACGGTTAGTTAAATATTTGCATATAAGTAAATTTTAATTTTTTAAATAAATTTCAAAAAATGTCTTAAAAATATTTTTTTCAGTTTTGTTTTTTTTTTTTTTAAACTTATATTAAATTTCTAAAAAATTTCTTTTATAAGAGAGTATGTATGAGAAACTGACGTGTATTTTATATAATAAAAATTCCAAAATGTATTTTGACTTCAGGAATCGAAAGGGTATCAAGGTACGAGTCGAAAACCACACTTTGCACAATCGCACCTACACAGAGAAAACAAAAATAGCTCTTTTAATATTTAAAACCGATAACTATTTTAAATAGTCGTTATTGTCATTTAGCCGCCAGTTTTTTTTTTATAACAATTTTACTTCTTCACGTGTTTTTGAATCTACAGAAAAAAATGTATTGCAAACTTGAAGATAATTTAATTTCCTACAATATAGGTAATATGTTAAATAACATTTTGTCGATTGTCCCTTCGGTTTAAGAGTTTGGGTGATTTTCTTATTGTTGTCATATCTGTTTTATTTGAGCTTTTTTGAAAATTCATCTTTTTGTTACCTTCATTTTTTGCATTTACGGTTTTTCGATTTGACATTTGATTTTAGGTGAAAAATATGGTTTTCGACTCCTGTTCCTGTCTTGATACTCTTTCTCGTCCTGAAGTCAAAATGCATTTTTTTCCCAGGCCCCCATATAACAAAATCTAAATTTCCCGTACTAATGTAGGTAATATAATAGATATGACGTATGGGCAATATAATTCTTATCCATAGATACATATGAATAAACTTTTTATAAAATCTGACGTAGTTGCCTTTGATTTGTAGCACGCTTCGTGAGTTAGAAAATTAATGGGTCATATTCATTAGTTCCTGTTTAACTTAACGTCCAATATAATCCAAATAGAATAAAATCGGATTATTCTTAAAAACAGTGTTTATAAATAAGTACGCTCCATTTAAGTTATTCGTAAGCATTTTATGTCGTTTTCTTTCACTCCAATGAGAGTACCCTTTCAGTACTTATTTTTGCACTTTTGAAGGTTTTGTGTTCTTTGACGCCACAAAAGTGTAAAAAAAAAATTACTCCGGAGTAATTTTAGTACTACGGAATACCCCGGATTTCCTCCACATTTTTAGTCAGATTTACACCGATTTGCACACACACTTATGAATTTGAAGTTTGACATTTTAAAATTTTGTTTGAAAAGTGAAAAATGCGAAAAGTTTTTTTTCAAACTCTTTTGTTATTAACAAAAACAACCATTATGAGTATATTTTCTATTGTATTATATTCCGCCAGATATATTTCTTCCATTTTTTCGTTAATTCTTCACTTTTTCAAAAATGAAATGAAAACCGAATAAAAAAATTTTCAGCCAGTGTTCTTCATCAATAACAAAAAAAATCCTGTGCCATATAGCAAAAAAATCCCAATTTTTTCTGCGTTGATGGGATATTTTTATTTTACAATTATCAAACTAAGGGTGTGTGTCAATTAGGCTGAAAACCCCGATCAGAAGTGTAATGAAAAATATACCAAAAGTAAAACTAAGTGCGCTTCTACACGAAGACGCAAAGCGCGAGACGCACATAAGAGGAAGAGAGAAATAAAGTTCGAAAAAAGGGGAAGGAAGATTTTCTACCGTGAGTCTCCGGTAAAAAATTTTGTGACTCTTTTTGACGTTTCTCTTTGATCTTGTTCTTTTTTTTGCTGTTCTGTTTTATTTTATTTCGTCGGTCGCGCAGTCTTCTTCGTCGGTTGTGTATCATTTGCGTGTATAGTAACGTTTTTAATTTATTCAAAAGTTTTCGTTGCAGACTTATCAACGAACCTTTATTATGCTTCATATGTTATTAATATTAAATTTTTTTTTTCAATTCATAAAATTTTTTTTAGGCCTGTTATCACTATTTTTTTCATGGAAATTATCCATTTTTGCCTTGTCACACACACAATTACAAAAAAAAAAAATTACTCTCATTATGTTCTTTCACTAAAGAAAAAGGAGTAAAAACTTAGAGTACTCCTTAATAGAGTGAAAGAAAACGACATTAATTACTGTCTATATAACATCTGCTAGAATTCGTCTAGTATTTCCTTTTTACAATAAGAGGCTATGTTAACCTTAACTAAATTCCTAAATTCTAAGCTGCACCATGACCATGTGTCATGTGAAACACCTACTCACCGTACCCATACTTTGTATTAATTAATGTAAATACTCCTGTGCCTTTAGGTACGCACTCTTAAGATGTATTCGATTGACCAGAGCCGCTTCGCCTGTCGATTGAATTTTTACCCTAAATAAAAAAAAAACCACCAGAACCAGCCTACAAAAGTTATTAAGCGCCAGCTGATAAAGTTCCACGAGGCAGGTGGTTTATTATGCCTATACTTTTCTTACTTCTTAGTTTTATGATAATAACTGCATGTGTAGTGTATACACCACCAACGGCTGTTGTGTTGATGTTTTTTTTTTTTTTTCCTTTTTTAATTTATTTTTTGAGGTATTTTTTCGATCGTTTTTTTTAGGGACAGTTGTATGGTATTAAATTAATTTGAATTGATCGGTTTCCGTTGTGTTTGTTAAGGCAAGGTGTTGAATTGGAACGAATAAAAACATGTTCTTGAGAGTAGAGGGAGATTGTTTCGCGTGCCACGACCGTTAAACTTCTATTATGATTATAGGGAATATACAAAATATAACATTTGTTCACAACAGAAAAGGCGGTTATGCTAAAGGTGTAAACATCATTAGGCTTTGACTGTTTACTTTGTGTATCTATTTGTATTTTATAGATTTTTTTTTTCTGAAAACAAAATTTCTTGATGCATTAAATACAACTTGCTGATTAAAATACATTTTGAATGAAATCAAATGTTTCAATAAATAAAAAAACATGGGAAGAAAGATATGTATTAAAAAGATATGTGTGAATTTCGCTCAAACATTTAAAGAGTTTTTTTTTTTAAGGTTTTTTTTTTGTAAAAACGCAACAAAATTAAGTTTATTGCAATTTATGTATGTATTTTATTAATTTAATTATGAGTTTTAATTTTTTACCAGAGTTTTTATTTATTTTTTACGAAGTTTATAGGGTGCCTTGTGTCTGTAGAGCACGAGACTCTTAATTTAGGGGTCTTGAGTTCGAACCCCGCGTTGGGCGCCAATTAATTGGACTTCTCTACGAACCGTGAAATTCAAAAAATTTTAGATTAAAAATCTTTGATATAAAGAATTATTTTCTTGTTGTTTTGTTTTCTTGTAAATCGAGGTTTCACTGATGATGGGCTGCATGTCAGTTCGAAATGCATTCGGTGTTTTAAATTTTGCAAATAAAATATGCGTTATTTTTTGAAAATTTGAATTTCGTGTTTTTATTGTAAAATTTTTGTCTTTGTAGTGAATAAAGGAAATTGCCTTTGCTTAATATAATTTTGTAAATTTCGCCTACAACATCGGTTCGCTACTTTGAAAGTTTTAACAAAGAATTGGGGAAATCCAAAATCTTCTCAGATCAATAGAGAACAATGATATTTTGAAAAATTGGTCCGAGCTACATTATGACCCAAAATCTAGGAAGAAGAAAAACAAATCTGGCTGCCCTTTTTTTATCAGCGACTTGAAAGAAATAACTCTCTCGGTCGTCCAACTCTTCTACTTTCTGAAGTTAGTGGGTTTCACTTTCAACTTCTTCATGCGATACGTTGATTCCAGCTAAATCCTCCCTTCGCATGCTATCCAAGTCTTTAGTTGTTTTCATTTGTTGATCCTTGCCCAAATACCCAAGTCTCTAGTTCTTTTCATTCGTTGATCTCAAATACCCAATTTTCGTCAGAAAGCAAAGCATTGGATCTTCCTTGCACAAGATCGACTAGTCTTTCAGCACATGGTATGAAATGCTTTTCGATGGAGTCAATTTCTGAGCTGATGATAATCCTTATTTTGTGATAAACGTGGGGTGATAGAAGACAGGATCATTTAGTCTAACAATACATGTGAAACTTGGGCCTTCGAGTGATTGCATTGGGTCATCAAATTTTACCCTTTGATATGTAATAGGCCGTGAACTGATACCTATCCGGAACAGTTTCCTTTGATTTTTTTCTTTTAAAAATAAGACTATATCATCAAAATTATTATTTTTATAAATTCTTATTTACCCTTGAATTTCTTTTATTTACAGCCTCTTAACGAAGACAAATATCTGTGCTATAGTTGCAATAACTGGCTTATCAACTGGCATTCTCTACAAGCATTAAACAGTAACGACGCTGATAATCCTTCGGGTACCTTTCGATCTTCACAAATAAATAATATGGTTGCCGAAAAAGGTTCTCCTTCAGAAGCCAACAACAGCATGAAAAATAGCACAAAACCAGTTGCACAAGTGCGACCCCAGCTTAAAAATCAACCAGAACTAAATAATGTTTCCCATTTATTGCCAAAGAGACCACCAACAAGCCAATCAACAACAACAAAAACGTCTAAACGTAGCGAGTATTATTATCTCTCGAAAAGAACTTTTCCAAGTTGCCATCGTCTCAAAAGAACTCACAAAAGGAAGACCCTTCATAATTGCTGCGTTTGTGGACGCACAATTACAAGAAGGATTTTGACAAACAGCTCGAAGGCAAAGGTCACTGGAGTAAAATGCAAAAGGTGTCGCGACACCATACACTGGCGAAATATGTACCTGAAAACTCTGTTGCTGCAAAAGAAACAGGAACTCACAAACAAAACAAAATCACCATCAGTGAGGCAAAATCATGTCAATCTAGTCAACAGTCAAACACCAATGCACAATACAAATGTCTCTACGTCCCAAATGCCATATCAACCCCGACAATACCAAAAACCGTTGGTAGATGGCAAAGTTGTATCAATGCTCCGGCGATTGGGAACAACGCTATCCAGGGATAGCACAACAAGTACTACCTATCAACCGCCAATTATGAGTCCTGCGAAGAAAAAATCCCAAAAATGGACACGGAATATTGCTGATAACGAAATTGTTATTAACTTCAATACCGCAATAACGGAAGTCCTGCCGATCAGGCACATCCGAAGAAAGTTGACATATCAAATATCAGACACAGTCGTTCCCACCTTGGATTCTATAGAAATCGATAGCAGTGACGAGGAAGAAGAGACAGACAATGCGATGGGAGAAGAAGTAAAAATGAATGAAAAGATAAACTGTGACATTAATCTTGAACAAGTTTACAACTTGCTGCCGAAAGGACTCACCGTTTCCCTCATTTCCGATTCAGAATCAATTCTTGTTAACTAGAAACCATTCAAAAGGAAAGGAAGAAGGAAGTTTCATTGAATTTGTTTTGTATCTAATGTAATTTTGTTATTTTGTTCATAGTTCAACTTTGTTTTTTTTTATTATTTTTCTGTAATAATTTAAATTATAATTTTTATTTTGTGTATAGTTTATAAAATAGTAAAATGTGAGATGATATAGAAAAAATAATTAATAATAATAATATAATTAATATACTCTATGTATGTGCGCTTAATTATAAGGCAGTCATTATTTATTTAAATTAAGATTGAATTAAACAAAAATACATATATCATTATTATGATTGATGACACACAAACCAGCACTAGGTACCTTTTCTTTAGTTTTAACAAAAAAAAAATAAAAATCGCTGCATGCCATATCATCATGTCCAAGAGAGAAATGTACTCAAATAAAATTTTATAATAATTTAAATAAACAGTAAGCTGTAAAAAAAATAATTGAATTTTTTTGTTTTTTTATTTATTTAGGGCCAATTTTTCAATAGTCAGTTAAACAGTCAGTTAGTAGTTATTCCTAAGGATAGAGAAAAAATCAATTTTTCAACAAGCAGATATACCTTATTCCTATGAATAAAACTATCTGCTTCTTTCAGAGACGAATAAAAATTATTCTAAGGAATAATCTCAACAAAAATATTGTGTCAGTTGTCAAAGCTGTTTTGAAAGAATTTTGAAAAAAATACAGTGGAACACAAGAAAACAAAAACAATCATGAATAAAAATGACGTTTAATTTTAAATATTTCTGAATTTGACAATTTTTTTTTGTTATTCTGTAGAATAAATTATTCTTGATTGAAAAATTCAATGTTTTTATCTGATTGTTTATGAGCCTAATAACTTTATTCGTCGAACAGTTAACTGACTGTTTATTAGAAGATTGAAAAATTGGCTCTTAATGGAACATAAAAATCATCAGATAACATTTTGTAAACACTGTTCGTAAAATATTAGTTTTTATAAACTTTGACAAAATTTAAAAGTTTTGTTAATTTGAATTATTTTCTAATTTATTTCAAAAATCAAAAAAAATATTATTCGGCCCTATTCTGTTAATCGATTCACGTGAAAGTCTAAAATAGGAAGCGTTTAAATGGAGGTTAAAATTAAACTTAACCAAATTTTTTTTCTTAAATGTTTTTAAATCATACAGAAAAAACGCATTTCTTTCGAAATTTAGAGGTTTTTCAAAGCCAGTTTGACGTATTAAAGGATGGAAATCTTTCAATTCACGTGAATCGAATAGCAGAATAGGGCTGATTGAAATTTTCTTACCTGAATTCATGGGCTTATTGATTATGTACTCATATCTTTAATTCAAAACCAATTTCGAGACTTTTGTCAAAGGATTTCGGTTTCTGAATGTAAGAACAAAAATTGTTTGGAAATATCTCAGGAACCAGACCTCCAAGAAACTTTTGCTTTTCAATTATTAAAAGAGCCTAAACAGACCTTTCTTTTGATGTATCATTCGATGGATTTGGAGAAAACTTTTTAAAATGTATTTTTTTTTTTTTTGTTCGAAAATCCCAAAAAAATAGATTTATAATTTTGTTGCCTGAATTCATGGCCAGTTGATTATGAACTCATAATTTTAATTCAAAACCAATTTCGAGACTGTGGTCGAAAGATTTTGGCTTCGGAATGTAAGAAATAGAAAAAATGTTTGGTTGGAAATATCTCAACTGCGTGAAACTGTGTAGGTCTTTGTTTTTTCTTAAAAAAATACTTTAATTTAAAATTAAGAATAGACATAGCAAGTTCCGGGGATGGTTTTTTTTAAGGTATTTTTTATGTCAGTCGATTGCTCCAGACAAGTTTAAATTGAAAACGCATTTTTCCGTTTATAATTAAATAGAGAAGTTGAGACGTACTTGATTAAAAAACTAAGGCATCTTCTTTTTTGTATTTAAGTCATTTTAATATTCATTTCGGACCTCGCAATAAAACCTAATTTTATTGTTTTTTTTTTTGTTAAAAGTAAATAAAGTTATAACAAATTTCTAAATATCTGCCATTACTTTGTACAGTAGGTACTTTTAGATAAACTGTCCATAATAAAATCTCGTCAAGGCCCTAACTACAAAATTTTCGATTTTCACTTTTTTGCATATTTGGAGTTTATTCTCATTTATTTTTTTTTTATCTTAGGCCTTCAAATAAGCCAGAAAATTTCAAATAGTTTTTTTTATTTTTTTTTTTATTTCTATATTCAGATTGTGGTAAGTGATTAAGTTTTTCCTCTATTCCTCTATATCAGAAGTATTAAAAATGTTGTTAGGGCGTTAACGAGATTATGGGCAGTATAGGTGGCCTGCTTCTCGATTTTTAACATAATCCATTTTGCGAAGTTAGTCATGGTTAACCTCGTTGCTAAGTTGAGATTGTCTTCTATCTTAACCAACAGGATATTTCTCAAGGGGCCAAATTTCGAAATTCCAATTAAACGTAATATGGAAAATCGACGTTATTTCTCGAAGCGAGATTTTTTGAAAACAATTCATATTTGAGCATCCCTTGTGCTTTTTTTTACTTTGTGAACATCGAACGTTGTGATTGCTCTTCCTAAAATTAGAAAGTAATTTTAATAATTAAATAAATTAAATAAAAGATAAAGAATTTTCTTATACTCATATATTATATGTTGTTTATTTTACAAACGTTTAATAATTCTAAAAGGAACGTGTAAAATTAAACTTACATTTTGTGTCTTTTTTTGTTTCAGTATTTTCTTGATATGCAATCCATTTCATTGTAATGTATTTAGCTTTTAAGTTTGCCATTGTTATTTCTTGATACATAACTTAATTGTATTGGTTTGTCTTTGAAATCCAGCATCATTTAAGAACTTGTTGGATGATTACCAAAGCTTTTTAAAATAACACAGAATCCAACAACAAAAACTTGTTGAGAACTAGCTATTTTACTTTATAAGGAGAGGGACGTCCGATTGGGGGAACTTACGAGTAAGTTATAAGTTTCGGTTGTATCTTTACCATTTAATTTTAAATGTACTCATTCCCTTATAAAAAAGAAATGATTAAATTAGGCATATCTTTGTTTGATGACACATATTTGGGTGTGTGCAACACAATTAATACTATACGTAATTCTGAATCCAAATAAATACCTACTAAGAGCATTTTAGTGAGTCTATTAAGTTTTTTTTCGATATTAAGGACCCATTCCTTCAAAACTAAGAAGCCCCACGGTGCAACATACTTTACCAATTCTTTTTTAATTTATTTTATTTTGTTATTTTTTTTTTAAAGGCACACTCACAAAAATATATAGCCAAACAAAAACAATTCTTATTGATTTTGTTTCTGTAATTTGATATTCTACAGTTGAAATCAGTCCCCCATTTTCACTTTCTGTTACAAAAAAAAAAGCCAGTAATATAAGAACCTAGTGAAGTTAAATAAGACAAAAACTAGGAGTCATTCATATTTCTAACGAGCTATAAAAGATAGAAAAAAAGGATAACCTGAAAGGGCTTCAAGCATAATTTTTTTTAAATAAATGATAATTGATACAAATGGATTCAGAATATCACTTATGTCCTACAGCCTTACATATATGAATGTAACATTCTTTTGATTGTTTTCATGGATTTACAATAAACAAGGAGATTTCACTAGATTGATCCATCTAATGTTAATTTCCGTTTGCCAGAAAAAATCAATAATTTTTAATTTATTTTTGATCTTCTGTCAAAAAATACTGGGAAATACTGGTATCTCAAATTCTATTTGCAAAAAGAGATCATTTTTTAATGATCTGCTATCAAATTTTATGGATCTCGATTTTTAAAGAGATTAACACCTATTTGCACACGCACTTTCACACACACCGAAGTATTTGACATTCAAATAGAAATTCATGTAAATTTTCATCTGCCAGAAAAAAAATACTGGGAATACTGGCATCTCAAATTTTAATTGCCAAAAGAGATCTTTTTTTTTTAATTGAGATCAAATTTTTCAGATCTTGATTTTTAGAGGGATTTCAGGTTGTCTCACACATAACACGTCACACCAATGACACGTGACGACCGACGACAAAAAAAAACTCCGTAACAGTGTTTTTTTATGAAAGATCTCCACACTTTAATTTCGTCGTTCAGGTATGGAGTTTTCATACAAAAACGCAGTCGGCGTGTTTTTGAGGTCTGTCCTGTATTCGGTCGTTGGATTTTAGAGAGCCCTTACACCTATTTTCACAATGCTCACACGATCACCAGCCTTACCATTCTACTAAACTTCAATATTTTACGATATTCAGCTGGGTCTCTATCACGAAACGAGGAACAAATCAACGATAATAAAGTAAACGATAGTGACGACAAAAAGAGCGATTATTTAAAACGAAAAAGTCGTTTGGCCAAACCAAACCAAAAAACATATTTTTTTGAGGCTCACATTGCGGCAGACGCAACAATATTATAACACCTAATACCTTAACAAAAACGAAAGTCAAACGATAGGCAAATGGCAGTCGTAAAGATTTACGAGTATCGTTGAAATAAAACGATGTAATCGTTATACGTTATCGCGTTTGAACGATAACGAAATAGTTTCCACGATAATCGTTTTACAAAAAATCCAGTGAAAATGGGATGATACCATACCCCTGTCGAAAAAATCGTAAGTTTAAAAAGATTCAAAAATTTCAAGATCCGGCTATTACCAGAAGTGTTCTGTAACGCCACCTGATTTTTTTTATTAAAGTTTTTATGATAACGGGAAGTTTTCCATTATTTTCATGATCGATCAATTAGGAGTCAGTCAGTGAGCTAGTTAGTTACGGTTTTTATGATTTTTGAAGCCATATATCTAAGAAACCACACATCCAAAAAAGCTGACATTTTGTGACCATTTGTGATCATTTTAATTTTACAATTTTAGGCGTGATTTTACAAAAAAAAATTCCTTAATTTTTTATTTTGGAATTAATTTGTTCTAAGTTGGCTTTTTACCATTTTAGCATTATGTTTCTATGAAACTAGTAGAAATTATATGTATGTATGTACTTCATAGCAAAATTATGTTTTGAGAGAATTTTTTTGTTTTGTCTCTCTACAACCATTGAATAATTACAAATAGAAGTGGACACCCAGGGAAACTTCCGCTGTAAAATTGTCGTCGCTGTATCGTGCGTTGAATTAAAAAAGCAAATCCAACAACCCAAAAGCAAATCCAACAATCCAAAAGCAAATCCAGCAACCCAAAATCAAATCCCGCTTATACATATAGATAAAAATCTAAACTTTAAAATTGAATATGAAAAAGGCTTGTTTCTGCCTTTGAAAGACAAGTTCTATTGATTTTCTTCGATTTTTTTTCCATAAACATAAAATTAATGCTGAATCATATGGAAATGGAGGCAAGCGATTTCTAGTGTGACTCCGTAATAAGTTCAAAATTCGTTCAAGTTGGTGTGCCGAACCCCGATTTTTGTATAAAACTGCCATATAAAACCGTTTGTGAATTTCACAATAGGTTCCTGTCGATACGACCAGTTACTTCGGTAATTAAGAGTAATGAGCTACCTATAAGATCCAGCCTTATTTACCTGGGTCTGAGAAAAAAATGGTAAATGGAAAAAATGAATGTTATCTTTCTTCCTGATTTTTGTTTTTTTTTTTTTATTTATTTTATACAAATTTTAGTTTTACTTTTTCTGCCGCCCATAAAAAATTTGATCTCGCTGTTTCGGCCCCTCGAAATCATTGAGTTTGACAGGCCTGCCCTAGAGGATAAGGTGAATGTCTGGTAAGTTTACCTGCCTAGGTTCGAATCTGACGGGAAATTGAGATTGTTTTTTGTTTTTTTTTTTTACATTACTAGAATAAAAATGAATTAAATTTGTCGAAAAAAAAATCTCCACAAAAAAAAAAACAATTTCAATTTTTACCGGTATTCGAACCTAGGCCAGCAGGAGTAAAAGGCGTCGTCCTTGTTCTCTAGACTAATATGACTTTTCAATATAATAATAATTATTAATTTTTTTATGAAGGTTTAAAAAAAATTATTAGTTAAGCCTCAACTCGAAAATACATGATAGTTGAGGCGCAAACATGTACCTAGTTCATCTATCTTCCGGTACGTTGTGGTCGCATGAGTAATCTGCAGTGTCACTTCTATTTGTAATTATTCAATGCTACAACTACCTATTTCGATATGTACCTATTTCAATTTTTTTTTTTTCACTTCTTGCGCTTGCATCTGTCTGTCTGCATCTTTTTATTCAGCATAAACTATCTACTTTTTATGTGTGAATATAAAAAGAAACCTACCCTATTCAAGTTTTTTTTGCATAAATTAACAAAACCACGTTGCTTAAGATTAAGTATAAAATACATTTAGGTATAATATGAAATTCTGAAAGCTACAACATAAAACAGACTCTTGGAAAAAATGTTTTAATTTAAATTAACAGATTGTTTTATTTGGAATGTGCGATAAATAAATAATAATCACACTTTTAATTTGGCATTGAACTATGACGACGTAGTACAATAACCTCACTCAAACCGACTGGCTGGTAATAGTCGCAACAAATGCAAAAAAAAAAAAAAACTTAAACAAACAATATTTTTATCTCATCCCTTATTATTATAGAGTTAATATAAAAAAAAAAAACTTGAAAATATATAAATTTAAAGATATGAAAGTATCTACTTACCCTGATATCAATGCCAGAGATTTTTCCCTTCTATAATCTTCATTCAATTCGATGAAAAACGGGTATGTATAACAGCAATGCGACTCGACTCTATGATACTTATGAGAACCGCGTGTTTCTTATAATATGTTTCTGGCAAAGGCAAGTACTAGTGTCATCGTCGCAATTTTGTGTTTCTCTTCAATTCAAAGAGATAGAGAAGACATTTTTGGATTTTTTTTTTTTTTGTTCTTGTCGATGAAAGAAAATTTTCAAAGTGCCTTTGGAGATTACAAAAAAAAAAAAAACATGTTTAAAGTCGTCAATCGTCTACCAACAACAAAACTAGCTTTTGTTGGCAGTATGGCGCAATATAAACAGGCACATATTTATGTATAGAAAACGATGACTGTACTTCCAAAATGAAGAAGGATAAATCAGAGATAGAATAGAAATGCCCATCGTCTTTTGTCTTTAAATTGGAAATTATACGCTGCTAAAAAAAAAAAGAAATTGGGGAAACCAAAAAAAAGCAAAGACCCAAAATAGAAGCTCCATCTAAAACCTTAAAACAAACGATTAATAAAAGTTTCTTCACACTGCTGTAAGAAGAACGAAATAAAAACTCAATTTAGTTTTATATTTTTTTCTATCAGCAGCTCCAGTAATTTTAATTTGCAATTAAAAAAAACAATCACAGTGATATTTTATTTTTTTTTTTTAGTCAGATTTTCTTTTCTTTTTTTTGTTATTTTGTGTGTTTTGAAATATTGGGGGTAGGTAGTACAAGTACAATATTTTTTTTATTATAAAGAAGGCGAAGTTTTACTTCTCGGGGGTCGTAAAACGCTCTTGCCAGCCACCGACACCGAAAAAACATCCTCTATCCTCTGTCTTCTGCACTTAGTTGCGTCCTCCCTTCTCGTCACATTCACGCCTCAGATGCCCGCTCTTGCCACAGCTGTAGCAAGTCTTTGTTGCATCCGGGCAATACTTGGAAATGTGACCGGCTCTGTTGCACTTGTAACAGGATAAACTAGAGTTGGACGAGCCACGGCTATCGTTCATCTGTTCGGGACAGTTGCGGGCCCAGTGGCCGAGTTTGTTGCATTTGTAGCATGTTGGGTTGTCCATTTGGGTGCAGTCTTTGGAAATGTGACCAATTCCGTTGCAGCGATAGCAACGCTCCGATTCTTCGGGGCATGCACGAGCGTAGTGCCCGGTTTGGTTGCATTTGTAGCATTTTTCACGGTTACCTCCGCCGCCGCCACCACGACGCATGTCGCCGCGACCACCATCTCGACCACCGCCATCGCGTCCGTCGCGTGAATCCCGGAGCCCGGAATTACAGTCACGGGCATAATGGCCGGGGCGATTGCATTTGTAGCAAGCTGATGATGATGACATTGTTGTTGATTTTTTTTGTGTTGTTTTTGAAGTTTTTTTTGGAATAACTTTGATTTAACTTCAAAGAATTGGGTACTTCTTCACTGGAACTAATTTAATTAATAGAAATAAAAACTCCCAAAAAACTGTCTCCACCACCACGGCACAAAATGCAAATCGAAATGGCTGCCGTCCAAATAAAGCCTCCGACTTGTGAGAAAATTTTAATGCCCACATAAATACCGGCTGCATGCTGAACTCGTGTTGCCTCATTTATTTTTTGGGGTTGTTAATAGGAGGATTTTTAGATATTTCAATTGTGGCAAGACTGATGTGTATTTCGAGGGTGTTTGCATCAAGGAGTTGAAAATATATATTTTATTTTAGGTTCCTGAAAGGAATCATGTATTTATTTAGCCAATGAGCGTGAGCAGAGTGAAATTATATGACAGATCTTCTTTGCATTGCAGTTTTTATTTGCATTTTAAGGAGAGAGGGAGAAAAACATTTCTGCTTGACCTGTGGTCCGTTCTTTTATGAAATAAAGTTGGTTGGTTGTTATGTCATAAAAAATCATTGTTGTTTTTGTTAGGTTTAATTTCCATACAAGCCTAGAACGCAGATCGAAATAAATTTTGGATCCCATACAAAATTCTATCTCTCTCAAATTTATCTAAAATTTACTTGAGAATTTCAGCCGACTTGTGCGCAGATTCAGCTAAAAAATAACTACAACGGCCACTTTTTGCAAAAAGTCAAAAAGTGAAAATTTTCATAGTTTTTCCGACTGCAAAATTTAAAATAATATGCAGAAAGCTTATTTTTTGGTTTCAAAAACAACTTTTGTATTTTTTTTTCCAAAAATAAATGGAGCTTGAAAGAAATAAAAAAATTTTACTTTTGTAAATTTCCCACTTTTTCACTTTTAAGCGTCATTGTAGTTAACTACTTATAACGAGACAAAAGTCAAGAAAAACAGAGCAAAAAATTTAATGCTAAAATGTATCTCGATTTGCGTACTAAGCTAAAGGAACGACAAATGGCAGCTCGCCGTAGCGTCGCCCATGATAAATAGTTTATCTCTTTTATAATGGTCGTCGCCACTCGTGCCCCCTTATTTGTTTCTTTTAATTTGTGAAAATCAATTACCTAACAAAGAATTCTAATTATAAAAATTGGAAAAAAGGTGGAGGGACAACCCCGAAAAACGTAAAGATGCATGAGTGTCAACTTAGCGAAACACCCATCACTGATCCAAACGGGACTAGGTGCATAATTTGCCGTTATTTAGTCGTTAATTAGTTGTGGTAATTTTGATTTTGTCGTTCATTGTTTTCATATATATTTTTGATGTTTCGCTAACTTGATATCAACTTAGCGAAACAACAACTCTTAAAAAAGGTCTTTTTGAAAACTTGAGTATGCCGGAATTTGCCGTTAATTAGTCGTTAATTAGTTGTGATAATTTCGATTTTGTCGCTCATTGATTTCATAGGAAAATATGTTGTTTCGCTAACTTGATATCAACGACAAAATTGAAATTGGTACAACTAAATCGAGGGTCCCGAACAACAGGTGCAAGCCACGCTTTGATGCGTTAAGTTTAAGCTACTTTTTAAGCGAAAATTGGTAAATTCGTGTCAAGTTAGCGGAACAACACTCAATTTGAATGAAAACAGTGAGCAACAAAATTGAAATTGGCACAACTAATTTGAGGGTCTCAAATGGCAAATTTTGGTATAAGCCACGCTTTGATGCGTCAAGTTTAAGTCACTTTTTGAAGCAAAAATTGGTAAATTCATGTCAAATTGGGAAAATGTCAAAAATTTGAAAGAAAACAGTGAACGACAAAATTGAAATTGGCACAACTAATTAACAACTAATTAACGGCAAATTCCCTCATACTTAGTTTTCCAAAAAAAAAAATTGTTTAGAGATGGTGTTTCGCTAGGTTGATATCAAGTTAGCGAAACAACATATTTTCCTATGAAATCAATGAGCGACAAAATCGAAATTATCACAACTAATTAACGACTAATTAACGGCAAATTCCGGCATACTCAAGTTTTTAAAAAGACCTTTTTTAAGAGTTGTTGTTTCGCTAAGTTGATATCAAGTTAGCGAAACATCAAAAATATATATGAAAACAATGAACGACAAAATCAAAATTACCACAACTAATTAACGACTAAATAACGGCAAATTATGCGCCTAGTCCCGTTTGGATCAGTGATGGGTGTTTCGCTAAGTTGACACTCATTAAAGATGCTGATATAAATAATATCATGGAATTTCATTCATGCTTTAATATTTACTGTAGATAAGAAGTGGTGCGTTCACGATCTGTTTGAAAAAAAAAATAAAATTTTACATTTTCATTAGGCCTGTTGCACCAGATTGTGAATACCCCTGATAATTTTCATACAAAATCAGCGCAATAAAATCCCAAACGAAAATTTTGTTTACACAACTAGGTATGCTAGAATATTTGGAGAAATTTAAAACATTTGTCACTCATCACGTTTAATTGTTCAGGTCATTTTTCTTACTCCAAAAGAACTTTTTATTGTTGCAATTTTCCGGCAAAACAAAATCCCAAACTAAGAACTTTACTTTGAGGACTTGAACAATTTTCGTTTCGCATCCCCAACTAGCACAACAGCTTCTATAAATTGAGATCTCACAGGTACTACTTTTTATACAGCTTGTATTGAGCTTGCTTCAGAATTTAATTGCTTATAGAAGTTCGAACTTGTTTAACAACTTCTAATAAGTTGTTTAAATACTGTTAAAGAAACTTAAACGAAAAAAGTTTGTTTTCGGAAAAGCCTGCTTAGTGAGTTTATAGGAGCTTTACAGAAATTACCAAGTTTATTATTTGATTTTTGGTTTTGATATTGAATAATCTAGCTCGGACACTTTTTGGTTTTGACATTGAATAATTTAGCTCAGACATTTTTTTTTTGACATTTCTGCTATTTGAACTGATTAAGTTTTTGATTTCATTAATGAATATACTAGGATGGCCGAGTGGGTTGAGTGGCGGACTGCCACCAAGTAGGTACGAAGTTCGATTCCTGGGTGTGGTAAAAAAAATTATATACTTTTAAAATTATTATCAATAGATATACTTAAAACTAATGGAATAATATATATAATTTCAGATCAAAAGATAAAATTCATGATTAAAAATAAAATAAAAACCAGTTAAAAAAGAATTCTTTTTTGTTTTTGTAGTTGTTTTTTTAATTTCGATAAGACATGTATTAAAGAGCTATACAAGCTCTTCCGAAGCTATCTGTCAAATCTCAAAGCTTCGGTAGAGCTTCGGTAAAGCTTCGTTTAAACTTCTTATAGAGGGTCAGAGGTATAACGTTCTCCTTTTTCCATGCCCAACAACCTTACTAAAGTTTAAAAGAAGCTGAAATGTAGCTTTTGTAATACCTTAACCGAAGCTGAAATGTTAGTTGGGATCAGCAGCGTACTGAGCTTGAATTTTGTGAAATCGGGCTCATTTATAACGATTTTTATAAAAAGCCACACATACATATTTTTTTTTAAATCGAAGTCTTGATGAATTCAGGCATTAGTGATTTAAAAACAATCTGTACACAGCTTTATGAAAATGCAGTGTAGCCAACCGTTGGGTGCCGTGAAATAACGCCGAGCGAAATAACGCCGAATTCCAAAATTCGGCGTTATTTCACTTTACAAAAGCGAAATAACGCCGAATTTCAACATTCGGCCTTATTGCGCTTTGTCAAAGTGAAATTACGCCGATTCGGCGTTATTTCACTTTTTCAGTGAGGAAAATCTTGCTAAGTGGAGCTTAGGAAAAATTTCTATGTAACCACCTGCAGTCAGTTTGGTATTGAAATGCCATATTTTTGGCACAGGGACATAAGGCCCATGGAATAACAGCCACTATTATTGTGGGGCTTACATCCCGCTTGAGTGAGACATAAGTTCCAAATTAAATGTGGGGCTTATGTCAAACTCAGGTTGGACAAAAGACCCACAAATAAAGGATGGGCGTTATGTCTCACTAACAAAGAATTTACAAATTATAAAATTATCTCCCAACTGAATAACTGTATTTGGGATAGTTACATAATTCGATTTTGCACTTATGTCCCACCTTATTGGCAAATAAGCCGATTCAATAGTGTATCCAATCAAGGGGATTGCAGCAGAGCAGCATGCTCTCAGCCTCCAAAAATATTTCACTGTTTATAAACCTAAGTATCTTGGGTTTTATTGTTTTATTTATGTGTATACCAAACAACAAAGATATGTTTGTGTTATAACTTGGCAAACGCGAAGAGAAAAATTCGCGCGAATTTTTATTTTCACACCTCAAAATTGATTCTCCCGTGGGCAAAATTTTTTTCCGCTTCGCGTTTGGGTTCCAAAAATTAAATAGATTCTCATGTAAGAAATTTGTGTCCGCTTTGCTTTCCACCAATTAAAACAGGTGGGATCTATTTGTTTCTTATCATTATTTTATTCAAAGTTTCTTTTGCATTTAAAGACTCTGGAACAAAACGCGAATAAAATATACCAAAGTTATAATTGTTCATTATTGTTTTATATTTCGAAAAGCGTGGGGCTTATGTCCCACTTAAATGAAAAATATATGGAGCTTATGTCCCACTCAAGTGGGATATAATTCTTAAATTAAATGTCAACCCACTCAAGTGGAACATAACTCCCATAAATAAAAAGTGGGTGCTATATCCCTGGGCCTTTTGTCCCTGCGACATGTTTTTGTACCTTCTTGAGACTAATCTGTTAATGAATAAATAAGAGGCACATAAGACAAAAAACTTTTTTGGAACCTATACCTCGCTTGGATGGACATAAGTCCCAAATTGGTATTGGGGCCATTCTGCCTTAATAAATTAGGGCCTTATATGCCTTTGAAAATAAAAAAGGTTAGAATTTTAATATACTGGTTAACTTAGGTCCACTTCTATGCTCACATTTCTAGCATTCGGCCTTATTTCTCACTTGGGACTCGGCGTTATTTCACTTTGACAAAGCGCAATAAGGCCGAATGTTGAAATTCGGCGTTATTTCGCTTTTGTAAAGTGAAATAACGCCGAATTTTGGAATTCGGCGTTATTTCGCTCGGCGTTATTTCACGGCACCCAACCGTTGCAAATGAAAAAAATATAAGCAGATTTCATAGCTGTGAACATTTTATTTCCGCAGCACTAACTATTTGAACGCTACATTAAAGGCATGTGCTGAGTTTTTTTTAAATTTAATTGAAAGTCTAGTACGCAGCCGAAACGAAATTTCCCATACAAAAATAGCATAACGAAATCTTGAACGAAATTAAATTTTTTTTTGTTTTGAAACTTATTTTCTGATATATTTTCTTTCATTTTTTGATTTATATTTTTATTATTTTGACTTTTGCATAATACTTGATGAGAAAAACATTTCGGTGTTGACTTTGGTGACATAGCGACATTGCGAAACAGCGACATGGCGACATCAGCCACATAGTAGCATGGTAACATAGCGACATGGCGACATGGTGACAAAAAGTGATATAGCGACATGGTGACATAGCGACATGGCGACATAGCGACATGGAGACATAACGACATGGCGACATAGCGGCACGGCGACATCTTGACATGGCGACATGGCAACATAGCGACAAGGCGACAAAGCGACATGGCGACATAGCGACACGGCGACATAGCGACAAGGCGACATAGCGACATAGTTACACGGCGACATAGCGACACGGTGACATAGCGACATAGCGAAATGGCGACATAACGACATGGCGACATAACGAAATGGCGACATAACGACATGGCGAAATGGCGACATGGCGCCATAGTGACACGGCGACATGGCAACCCCAACTAACATTTCAGCTTCGGTTAAGGTATTACAAAAGCTACATTTTAGCTTCTTTTAAACTTTAGTAAGGTTGTTGGGCATGGAAAAAGGACCCAAGTAACAATTTAGCTTTCATAAGGGTCAATGCAAGCTATTTTTTGACTTGTTTAAGAAGAAGGACAAGTCTTATGCAAATCATTTTGGCGCACATTACCGAATTTCCCCAAGACCTTCCTCCACAGGCAATCCACAAGCTTATAGCTTGTGACGAACAGCGTAAAACGACCTTATGCAGGCCTTTTTACAAAACAATGAAACATTTTAGGGAAACTATAGCTTCGCTAAGGAAACTATCATTTGCATTGGATGTTATAATAAGGCCTTATGGAGGTTGTTATAAGATGTTGAATTTATGAATAAAAAAAAAGATTTTATTGATTTTTTTTTCTTTTTGTTTCTATTTTGTTTTTTCTTCTTTTTTGGCCATGTCAATGCTTTTCCTGTCGTTCTGAAATGGGAAGAATTTTATTTTAATTGAAAAAGAACATATTTTTTTTTAATTTCACATATGGCCCCGCCAGGAATCGATCCCACGTACCTCTGCATACCAAGCCAGCACTTTACCAGTAGACCATACTCGAATATTAAAGATGAGTGGCAAAAAGGGAGCTAATTGAAACCTCACATAAAAATGCAATGTTTTTTTCTAAAGTGTTACAAACATTGCATATCTGCAGGATAAAAGCTTTGCATACTTATTGGTGAAAAACATTGCATACTTGAGAGATGAAAACATTGCATACTTACAAGAACCTCTTGGAACAGGTCTTATGAAAGCCTTCTGTCACTTGAAAATAGAAGGCTTCTTTAAAACGGTTCAAACAGGTCTTATGAAGGTCTTCTTTAACTTATATTTACAAGGCTTCTTCTAAACACTTCGAGATAGCCTTAAGGAGACCTCCTTTGTTTCCAAAATGGATGATTTGCGTAAGTAAGCTTTAAACTAAGCTTATACAAACTATAGCTTGCCGAATCGAAGAAAATGGACCTTATGCAAGTAAAATTGTTACTTGGGGAGAACGTTATACAAGTTTGACCCTCTATAAGAAGTTTAAACGAAGCTTTACCGAAGCTCTACCGAAGCTTTGAGATTTGACAGATAGCTTCGGAAGAGCTTGTATAGCTCTTTAATACATGTCTTATCGAAATTAAAAAAACAACTACAAAAACAAAAAAGAATTCTTTTTTAACTGGTTTTTATTTTATTTTTAATCATGAATTTTATCTTTTGATCTGAAAATATATATATTATTCCATTAGTTTTAAGTATATCTATTGATAATAATTTTAAAAGTATATAATTTTTTTTACCACACCCAGGAATCGAACTTCGTACCTACTTGGTGGCAGTCCGCCACTCAACCCACTCGGCCATCCTAGTATATATTCATTAAAGGCTTGGCCACACCGGAGGGTATGCGGTAGCGGTACGGGTAGAGGTAACGGTACTTGTATGAAAAAATTCCAAACTGACATATCAACGTTCAGATGTGGAATTTTTTTCATACAAATATCGTTACCGCTACCCGTACCTCTACCGCATACCCTCCGGTGTGGCCAAGCCTTAAATGAAATCAAAAACTTAATCAGTTCAAATAGCAGAAATGTCAAAAAAAAATGTCTGAGCTAAATTATTCAATGTCAAAACCAAAAAGTGTCGGAGCTAGATTATTCAATATCAAAACCAAAAATCAAATACTAAACTTGGTAATTTCTGTAAAGCTCCTATAAACTCACTAAGCAGGCTTTTCCGAAAACAAACTTTTTTCGTTTAAGTTTCTTTAACAGTATTTAAACAACTTATTAGAAGTTGTTAAACAAGTTCGAACTTCTATAAGCAATTAAATTCTGAAGCAAGCTCAATACAAGCTGTATAAAAAGTAGTACCTGTGAGATCTAAATTTATAGAAGCTGTTGTGCTAGTTGGGACATATAGCGACATCAGGGGCGTACACTCCCTTGGGGCAAGCAGGGCGGTGCCCCGGGGCCCCCAACCGACCCCAGGGCCCCCACTGGAGCCAATGCAGAGAAGCAAACTGTTAACATAAATTGAGTTACGAAGTAACCAGGGAGACAAATTATGTCATTCAGTGTAATGTATAATGCATTGGTAGCCACACAATTTATGTATATTGATTTTAAAAAAAAGTTACCCCAGGGGCCCCCAAAAAAAATAAACTGCTTTTTTAAAAGAAAAATTATAATTTTATCTTAGGGCCCCAAAAAATATTACTTGAAAAATCTTTGCCACCACAAATAATACATTAGGGGCCCCAAAACAGCAAAAAAATATTATTTGAGGATCTTCAAAAGTGGTTCAAAACAATCAAATGGAAAATTAAATATAAATTCAGGGGCCCCAACATAAATACATCAGGGCCCAAAATAAAAACATTACGTTATTGGTGGCATTCCGAATATTACTTCAGAACAGAGGCCCCAATACCTTTTAATTCTTGGCTCCAAAAAAATTATATTATATTTTAGGGGCCTCTAAGCACTTAATTTTGAGGCTCTAAAAATAATTTTTCAGGGGCCCCAAAATAAAAAAAAAATATGTCTGATGATGGAAAATAAAATATGTTTTTATTACTTCAGAACAGAGGCCCCAAGAACTATCAATCCTAAGCTAAAAAAATTTTTATTTTAGGGGTCTCTAAATATTTTATTTTGGGGGCCCCTAGTACAAGTGTTTACTACTTTTATGAGAGACATTTTAAGTAAGTATAGCAAAGTGCATTACGAACATATTAGGTGTGTTTTTTATTACCACCGGTGTTAACTGGACAAAAAAAACGCCTCGGGGCTTAACCTGAAATCTTGGCAGCACTGTATATTGAATGTTCCGAAAACAGCAGACAAAACAAAAATTTAGAGTTGTCATATTTTTCGCTTTAGTCATTTTCTTGTATTTTTCTTGTATGTTTTACAAAGAGATACAAAAATGTATGCTAGCAAAACTATTTTAATACATTTTGTCCTTCCAAACGTGAATTTTCACGTTTTTTAACAAATTCTAAACAATTTATGAAAAAATTAGTTTGGTAGCACAGATTTAAAACTCTTCAAAGAGTTAAGCCCAGAGAAATCTCCGGGCTAAACAACTAAGCCCAAGAGGCTAAGGTGTTGTTGTATTTAACATGTAAGTTGCTTAGCCCAGACTGCGTTTTTTTTGTCCAGTTAAGACCGGTTGTAATAAAAAACACACCTATTAAAAGATTAAAATAAACCTAAAACTAAATAAGCCATACAAAAAAAAAACGTATGGCGTATACGTAATTTTCTTTTGTAACTAAGGGGCCCCCAAATATCAAAGGGGCCCCAAATTTTAGTCTTACCCCGGGGCCCCGGTGACTCAACGTACGCCACTGAGCGACATAACGACATGGTGACATTTTTAATAAATTCAAACATAGTGACATGGCAACATATCGTCGCCCTAGTATTGGAGTGCCAAATTGCATTTTTTGAACTAGGTATGCAGTCGTATGTTTTCGAAGTTGCTCTTTTCAAATCTGCTATCCGTTTTTTTCTATCTTTTTTCGTTGCCGAGATATTCACTATTGTTTTGACAAAAACAAGAAATTTTGGCATTTACGTCAAATTTTTCATGCAATGCAAGAAAATTTTGAGATTTGTTTTGACGTACGTTGTGTTTTTTTTTTTGACGTACGTGTATATGAATAAAAGAAACTTTTGATTTTCATGGCGTATACGGCAAACTCATTTTGGACAAAAATTTAAATATTTTGAAAACTAAACGAATTGCAGATGTCCAATAGCATGTATATAAAAGACATTTTAATTATAGGTGTGTTTTTTTGTTTATCTATATAGATTTTGTGCAAAAAAACGACATCGAGATTTTTGAAATCAAAACAATTTACGTGTTAAATACAACAAAAACTTTATCTGTATAGATTTTTGAAAAATCCAGATAATTATCCAGATTTTACTTTCTCTCGATAAAAACAGTAGTGCCAAGGTGGTTTAATTGTTGTGTTCATATGGAAATATCTGAAAATATTAACAAAAAAAAAAGCGGAGAAAACGAGGTTTGAAAAAAACTCTCATAGAAAAAAATAATCAAAAATTTGTTTGACATGGTTGCATTGAAATGTTAATATCTCGAGATATACGCAATGCACTTTTCAGATAAAAGTCTTAAATGGATCCTGATAAGATTGTTGAACAGATATGTATATAAAATTACCAAAGTTTTTTCGAAAAATTAGAAATAAAAATAAAAAAGTTTTCACATTTGATTTTAAAAAAATCGAAAAAAAAATTCAATATGGCTACCTTCAAACGCTTATAACACAAGAACGACGTAACTAATGTTAATGGTCATGGTCTTAAAATGTAGCTAAGAATATACAGATTATTTTTGGTTTTTTGTGAAAAAAAAATTTTTTGAATCCAACATGGATGCCATGGCCATCATTGTATATATATTTCCATAGTACTATCATGAAGTAAAACGATCCTAGGAACTCTAGTGGTGACTTGAAAAAGCAGAATTTGTATGAAAAAACCACACTGAGCGCCACCTCAAAAAAGTGGCGACATCAACTAATACTAAATTCGACTTCATGATAGTACTATAGAAATATATATACAATGATGGCCATATGAAAATTTTTGTTTGCATCCAACATGGATGTAATGGCCTTCCCACTTCGGAGTTAAAATAAAAAAAAAAACAAAAGCAACATTTTTGACAGACAGCTGACAAAGTATATGTACAGTGGTGCCAAATGTTTGCATGGATTTCAAAAATCTCGATGTCGTTTTTTTGCACAAAATCTATATAGATAAACAAAAAAACACAGCTTATATATCATACTAAAATATCAAAAAATACCAGCGGTTAGTTCTTTCGCAATTATCTTCCGAACACTTAAATGCGATTTCCCAAAAATGTAAAAATGGCGTATACGGCACTTAAATACTAGGGCGACGATATACAAGGCTATAAGGCTTAAAATTTTTTTGTTTTTATATATTTTACAATTTTGTTTAACATTTAAATTTATGCTGAGTATTTTATTTTTAATAAATTCAAACTAATTAGAAATATATACAGAATGTAGTAATGCTTAAAGTTTTACCTCCCATTATTGAAGTAACAAAAGAAAAAGAAGTATAACTATAACGAAAAGGTAAATCTAGAGTACACTTTGCAGCTACAAATGGAAAACAACATTTGAAGTGAAACTTGTCGATAACCCTTGTGTTCCCCACTTTATGAAGTTTCCGCTGTCATACGCACTAGATGCACTTTCAAAATACCAAAACAAAACACAATAAATTATCAAAAATTAAAAAATAAAAGTTTCTCAAATCATATCTTTAAATAAAAACTAAATAAAAAACCATTATTACTAAAGCTATCTTATTTGTGGTACAAATCCGTAAATTCTAATTTTCTCCAAAAAAAAGTCCCCAAAAAAGTAAAGATGGGTAAACGACAGCATCAAAAGGACAAAATGTAAGAACAAATCTAAAATAAAGTATGTAAACTACAATTTAGCTATTTGCAGGTATCTGACCTACACTGAATGGTCAGAATTGTATGGCGGAAAGAAAACCGAATCCGCCGAAAATGAACACATCAAATTCAAGCGTCTTCCCTTCGACCACTGCTGCATAACAATGATACCCTTTGAAATTCCTTATAGCGACAAAGATGGCAATGTCTTTGAACTCCAAGCAATCATTGATTTCCTTAAGATGTTTAAGATTAATCCAATCACTGGCAAACCCCAAGATGCCAAAGCCTTGGTTCCATTGAAATTTCACAAGAATTCCGATGGCGACTATCATTGTCCGGCTTTGTTCAAACCATTTACAAAGAATTCCCATATTGTAGCCGTCGCTGTCACAGGCAATGTCTTCTCCTGGGAAGCAATTGAACAATTAAATATCAAAACAAAGAACTGGAAGGATCTAGTCGATGATACTCCCTTTTTGCGAAAAGACTTAATAACCATTCAAGATCCGCAGCACTTGGAAAAGTTTGATATTTCGAAATTTCATCATATAAAGAAGAATCTACGGGTTTTAACTGAAGATGAAATTTCAGACAAACTCATGGGTTCCAAAGGTCGTATCAAGTCGATGAATTTGGAAACTAAAGAAACATTGGCTCAGTTGGAAAAAGACTATCAGCCAGCTGCTGAGACTGCAGTTGCAGAAAAGAAACTTGTTGATAAATTCAATGCAGCTCATTTTTCTACGGGAGCTGTGGCTGCTAGTTTTACATCGACAGCCATGGTTCCAGTGTCTAATCATGAAGCAGCACGAATTGATGATGATACTGTCAAGTATGAACGAGTTAAGAAGAAGGGTTATGTTAGGATAACTACGAATTTTGGACCTCTGAATTTTGAGATTCATTGTGATACGGTTCCGAAGGCGAGCGAAAATTTTATTAAACATTGTTCGAATGGATATTATGATGACACTATTTTACATCGATCTATAAGGAATTTTATGGTAAAAACGAAAAGAAAAATAAATTTATTCTTATTTTTTTTTCTTTAGATTTTAGGTATTGAAGTGAGCACCAGGCAGAAAGAAAGTTGTTTAGCTTTCTTCTAATTCCTCCAGTTGAGGTGGTGTTCTGGTCTCGAGCAATTAACGAATGATAGGGGACATTGCACTGCAGCGGTGTGTTTGGGTATTGTGCCTCATTTATAGTTTCTAGGTAGTTCTCTTACAACTCTACGTTTGAATTAGTTGTCTTGACGAATTTAAGTATTTTAAGTATTTCAAGAAATAGTATAAACATGAGTGCTTTGTTACCCAGAATATTGTTAAATGAATGTAGTTTAGTTTAGTTTATTGGCTTCAAAAGTTAATACAAATTATATATTCTTAATTTAAAATATCATAAGTCTTTAAATGGTATGGCCGAGAGCCGTCTACCAGACTGACGTTAAAAAAATTCCTGAGAATTGGGCAAACTCCTAGGAAGTGGAATACATCTTCGCGTTCTTTGCGATTGCACAAAACGCACAATATTGGCAGTTATGAGGGATATAGTTTAAACCGACGAGTTCACCTCTTACTTTAAATAACAAGCTAATTTTTTCAAAACTGTTTTTAGCTATGAGGTAGGTCTCGTGGTTCAAGAAGTGGTTCACTTTGCTTTAGTATGCTCTGTAGATGATATTGCCGGCTTTTTTCAGCAAGTCACCAAATTTTACCTTAAGCACATCAGTATTTTCGTCAACTGATTTGACAATGTTGATGAACACTTGATTGCTTATTTCTGCCATTCTTTAGCACACGTTTCTCCAAAAAGAGTGGTCACATTCCTGTTTCAATGAATGAATGTATGTGCGGGGAAGTGGCATTGCGACCCTTAAGTCTATTGTGCCCCCAATTAAGCGGCAAGTTGTTTCTTTCAGCACGTTCTCCAGGTTGATACCTTTCAGGTTTTTAATTATTTGGGGTATTTCAAGCGACGGTAGATTTTTAACTACTATCTGTTGCTGGCTTGGGTTGCAAAGTATGTGTTCTGGCTGGTGTCTCTTCGTCATTATTGCAGAATCTGCAGGTAGCACTGTCTCCCAGGCCAAGATTGTTAAGGTGTTTTCTCAATTTGCAGTGGCCTGTGAGGATCTTTTTTATTATTCTCAGGTTGTTCCTACTCAGATTGATGCTGGTTTTATATCTTTTTTTGGTTTGAAATTCTCAAATAGTAATTTTGCCTGCCTCAATTTAGAAGTTTGTTCGTTTGGCCTACTCATCATTTTTGTATCATTTGTTTGATTGTTGCGTTGAAGTGTTGTGGCACCTGCTTTTGTTAAGGAGTCTACTACTTCGTTCTTTTAAACTCCAAAAAATAAAGGGACCCAGTAGAGTGTTATTTTATTATATAATAAGTTTGGAGTTCGCTTGGCGATCTGACATGATGACAAGATGATAAGATGGATGCAGGATGTGTACCATATCTCGTAATTTTTTGAATCATGTTTGCACTTCTATACCACAGTATGATTTGGGACGTATAAGTCTGCCTTTTCAAAGGAGTTTGATACTAATTTATCTTAACGTCTCGTTTTAAGGACCCAGTAGACTTTTACAAGTTTAGCTAACTACCATAGTCTTATACTAAAGGCGTGTTTTTTTGGCAAATCTATCAGTAGTAGGATTTCCCAAATACCAACACTGAACAAAAATTTGTATGCGCGTACAAAGAGAAAAGAAAAAGTAAACTTATGCACTTTGTTAAAATTCTATCCGCAGAACGATTTAGGTTCTATTCTTATCGGCAGCTGGGTGTTGATTTTGCATTTCATGTAAACGCCAACTGTGAATGCGGATACCAATGCCAAAAAAACACAGATTAGGTTGGAGTTATAGCATACAATTGTATTGCTTTAATGCGACTAAAACATTGTTGTAAACATGACCCAGTGATCTCAGTGGTTATAACTTTACTCATTTGGCTAGGTCGATATCCAATTTGTTTCCTGCGATTCTGCCCAAGACGCAAGAGTTCCATTCTATTTTTTCAAGAATGATGTTTAATACATTACAGTTCATTCCCTTTTCTTTAGCTTTGGGACGTCTGTATAATATCTTTAACTACTCTTGCTGATTATTATACGTTCTCCATCCTAATCCTGAACAAACGATGACTAAATAGTAATGCGAAATCTTCCCTGTTTCTTTCAAAAACTCTGAGCCGAGACCGTCATCGTCAGGTCCAGCAGCTTTAATAGAAAGCAATTTTAATTCATCTTCTGTGACATTACTTGTAAAACTCTGTTTAATGCTTTTATAGAAAAAAATCAGGAGGTTCAAAAGCCAAATATATTCAAAAAGATGTATACATTCTCTTGCTTAGATCCAAGGTGGAGACCCAACTGGAACTGGAACAGGTGGAACTTCCATATGGAACAAAAAATTTGAAGACGAATTCCGCCCAAATCTATCCCATACAGGACGTGGCATTCTCTCAATGGCGAATTCAGGACCCAATACTAACTCTTCTCAATTGTAAGCACAATCTTATCAACAATTCTAACCTTAACACTTTCAATAAAAAATCTCTTTTAGTTTCATAACGTACCGATCCTGCCGTCATTTAGATGGAAAACATACAATTTTTGGCAAACTTGTCGGTGGCATGGAGACACTAAATGAAATGGAAAAAATCGAAGTCGACAACAAAGATCGTCCAATAACGGATATTGTAGTTCAAAAAGTTCAAGTATTTGTTGATCCATTTCAAGAAGCTGAAGAGGAATTAGCTCGTGAACGAGCCGAAGAAGCAGCGAAAGAAGTGAAAATAGTAACTGAAGTTGCAAAACAAAAACGAATGAATGAGAAGCTCAAAGTGTACAGAGAAGGTGTGGGAAAATATTTGGATTTAAATAGCCTTAAAGAGAAAATGAAAGCTTCAACTAGTTCAACATCGACTTTAGTCACTCTAGGTGCTCCACCGAAGAAACGAAAAGAAAGCAACTCTCAGTTTGGAGATTTCAAATCCTGGTAGTTAATTTTTTGTTTCAAATAAAATAAATGTTAAATCAAGAATTTTTATATCAAATCTTTATTCATCAGTTGACTGTTCGCGCTCTTTCCACTTTTCTTTCATTTCGGCTAGTTTTTTTTGTCGCCGATTTTTCTCGCTTGACTTTCGACCATCGATAGCCTTTTTTTGCATTTCAATTGAGTACTCACCATTATAGAGAAGATCCAATTTGTTTAGTAAAATCTTTCGAGCTTCTTCTCTATTTCGATATGCAACTCTGTGGATGTGACACTTGACGACAATATTGGTTGGTATATGACGGAGCTGGACACAGTTTGATGTCTTGTTGGTTGCTTGTCCTCCAGGTCCACTTCCTCGAACAAAAGTTTCCTCTAATTCTGATTCAATTAGTTTTGGAAATCTTGAGTAATCGAGAGTGGCTTTAAAACGATAACTATTAACTAAGGTGTTGCGAAGAATTGTTTGGATGATTGTAGATTTATAAAATACGGCCATTTTTTAATAAAGTTTCACCGCGCTAAGAAGATAAGTTTAATCATCATAACCATAAAATAGGAATTGAAAAAAAAGTTTCCTACCTTGAAGCTAAATTCGATGTCTGCTTGGTTGGAGAGTTCTTGGTTGGAGCGAAATTCTCTACGAATTCTTCCAAGGAAATATGACTTGTCAGTTAGATACAATTGGTTGCCGTATCTTATTAGATGCTTATAAAGACGCAAGATTTGTTGTTTGGATGGTTGAGGCATTTTATTTCATTGACAAATTATAAATAAAATCTTGCTATTTTGCAAAAATTTAATATACCCAAAAGGCCGACCAAAAATAAAAAACAGCTGAGTTGCGTCAATTTTTTGACAACTATTTTATAGCGTTTCAGGTTATAACTAAATTGAAAAATTAAGGGTTAGATGACATCTCGGAGACATCATCATGCCCCATTAAATATTAGCTTCCATTTATCGTTTTACTAAATCGCTCTATGTCATGACTACCGTTGTCCCGGGTGTCGTTGTTTTGAATTTCGTTTCGTAATACGAAATAGGGCCCTGTTCCTTTGGGAGGTGGCAAAGTACTACTAGTAGTTTACTAGCGACTTTCAATGGAACGCACTCAAAGAACTCAATACAAATCGTATCTACTCGGGAAGAAGAGAATGAGTAGATGATAGTACTAGATTAACCAAAACATCTACTATTAGTAGCATGGACGTATTATATATAATACGTCCATGATTAGTAGACTACCACCTCCAATGGAACAGGGCTATTGTGTAACACGAAACGAACGAACGAAACGCAGAAAAAACGAAATCCAGAGAAACGAAAGTCATAAGCGATTATGAGATATGAAAACGATTTGAAGAAAATAAAGACAATCGTTAATTCAATACGAGTACCTACCGTTTTTTTAACGACTCTCGTTTAACACAATGCCGTTTTACGCAATAGGGGCCCAGTTTAAAAATTTAATCCAGCCCAAGTAACAATTTGGCTTGCATACGGTCCAATTTTTTCGATTCGACAAGCTATGGTTTGTATTAGTTTAAGGCTTGAGGCCCATACTATAATAGATGGACGGGGACGGAAACTAATGTCAAAACCGAACGAACCGTTTCTTTCCGTTAGTCAAATTCATCCGTTTACCCATAATTGTTTTAACAGAACGGAAGCATTATGTCAAGTTGTTTTTGGTTTCGAGAATTCATGTTTCATTTTCTTTCAGACTTAAAAATTTTATGTAAAAAATAAATAGATTTATTTTGTATAATAATTTATTTTGGTATACCAGAGAATTGAGCAAATGATAAACAAAATCGTAATCCTGACTGGGCTTCGTTTCCAGTCATTTCACATTCTTGGCGGTGTTGGGCAGAAATTTATTACACTGAATCTTTTTTATAATATTTTAAATAAATTTATTTGATAAAATAACAAAACTTATAAATGTTTTGTGAAAGGAAAGTGAGTTTACGTCCGAAAACAAACCCGACGTCAACGTACGCACTCTTCCGACTATTATAGTTGGCCTTTGAGCTTGATAACGCGGGTCAACCATTTTGGAAACAATAGAGGTCTCCTTAAGACTTCCTAGTATTTAGAGGAAACCTTGTAAATTATAGTTAAAGGCCTTTTTGAACCGTTCTAAGGAAGCCTCGTATTTTCAAGTGACAAAAAAAGCCTCTATAAGACTTGGGGTGACATTCTGTATCGCATAAAAGCGAACAAACGTTTTCGCATGTGCGAAAGATTTGATTCAGGCCATGTTCCAAGTATGCAATGTTTTTATCTTCTAAGAATGCAATGTTTTCTTCTTGTAAGTATGCAATGTTTTTTCCTACAAGTATCCATTTTTTCTAATGCATTCGAAAAAGACGTTTCGTTTAAATGTGAGGTGTCAATTAGTTTCCTATTTTGTATACATATACACATAAATACCTCCAATGGAACGAGTTTATTGTAAGCTGGGAAATAGGCCTAGTTTAGGGAAAATGCTCATTCCCTTGGAGTGACTCAGAATAGCTTTTTAAATTATAGGCGAACAAATTTCCATTGAAACCCACAATCGAGCTGATTAAAACTTCTGAAAGTGATCGCTTCACATAGAGTGAAAGTTTGAACTATCACTTTAGCTAATTGCACCCTAGAATTAGGGAGAAAATTGTCAAGTTGTAAGGTAGTATACACTACAACTGCCCATTTATCCGATCAACAGCCAACCATTTATTTTGTTTTAAATTCGCGTATCCACACAAATCCCTGAAAAATTTCAATAAAAAAATATTTTTTTCTTGTTCATTAAAGGTAATTTTATTGCAAGCAAAATAGCTTCAAAAAGTTAAACATCATATTACAATTTAAATCGCAGGTCCTCATACCTTTGGTATAAAGAAATTAAATATTTTTTTGTTACTACACCTCAAAGCAAATATTTTGAATTTTCAACAAACACTTGCTATTAAAATGCATTATTTTTTCTCTGTTCAAATAGCACTTCAATTTCCTGAGTGTACAGTGTACAGAGTGTACAGGCATACTTAATGAGAAAATATCTATTAAGTTGTTCAAATCATTAAAATTATAGTTTACTTGTCACTACACCTCAAAGCAAATATTTTAATTGTTTAACAAATACTTGCTATTAAAATGTATTTTGTTCTTCTCTGTCCAAATTAGCACTTCAATATCCTGAGTTTACGGATAAAAAAGTGTGCAATAAAAGTGGACAGGTATTGGGAAGTGAAACATAAATTTTCAGTTATTAAACTAATTTAGGTTGTGACATCAGTTCTTGAAGTAGAGAATAATATCCAAATTCAATGATTAGATGTCAAAATTAGTCTACGTCCAGTTTAGCACTTCTAAGCCTTAAAAAAATACAACAGAGGAGTGTGCAATTTAAAAGGACGAAATTTGTTTAATTTATATGTACCATCATTATCATTGACCGTTAGTTATAAAAACTAAAAACAATAAATTAATGATATTATATTCTACGTCCAAATAACACTTTTAAAGTTTTGGTTATACAACGTAAAAGTGTGCAATGGACGAAATTAAATAGAGAAACAAAATTAACATACAAAAATGCAAATAAAAGAAAAATAATTTTTTTTTAAAAACGTATCTTTTTTATTCCTTTTTTGAATGTTTTAAACGTAATCTTGAAAAAAAAATTTACAAGTAGTTTTCTGGGAACTCGAAAGTTACATCACGTCCAGTCAATTTCTTGTACACTGAAGTGAAGGTGTCAACCTGAAAAAAGAAAGAAAAAAATTAATTAAAAATTGTTCAAAATTTTAAACAACATGTAATCTAATGAATATTTTGGGTGTATTTCAATACTTAAAAATATTTCATAAAATTCAATAATATTTAACTAAGCAATGAAAATTTATCTTCGTCTGTAAAATCAGTCATATAATGAATTTTCATTTAACAACCGTAAAGCGATCAGACGACAGATTTGTATAACTAAAATGGATCGTGATTCTTTTTTAAAAGGTAATTTGTCCCACATTAGAGCATTTTATTTCTTCGATAGAAGGATAAAGTTGTCTAGCGAGATTTCTTTATACGCTTAATATATATGGAAGCCCCTTTTACCAAACAAAATAAATAGTAAAAGGGGGGCAAATAAAGCGATAGAACGTGTCGATTAAAAGAAGCAAAACTGCAATCAGAAAAATTTTCTTTACAACCAATAATATTTTTAAAGCGGTGTTTTAAATATATATATAGTCTGTCCTTTTTGACAATCCAAGAGCTGTGATCCGCTGAGGGAAACCATAAGAATATTATTAGAATGACTTCACATTCCCAAATTCAAAATAACCAAATATTCAAATAAAAAAGGTTATTTGTTCCACACTAGAACATACAAACAAGGATGCTATTATAAGGATAGTGAAAAGGTGACAAAGAAACGAATTGAACGTGTCGATTGAAAAAAACAAATGCAATCAGAAATTAATTATGTTTCATGCAATTTTTAATTGTTTCAAAAACACTCAGCAAAATTTTCTTCAAAATCAAAGAAAATTGTTTTATACGGGCATTTAAGATATTTATTGTGTGTCCTTTTTGACAATCCAACAGCTTTCATCCGCTGGGGAAAAACACAAGGACGTTTTGTTAGAATTACATTTCACATAAAAAAAAGATTCAAATATTATATAGCAATTTGATTTGTCCCACACTAGAGCATTTTAACCCTCGATAGAGAGGATACAAAGTTGTCTAGCGAGATTTCTTTATACGCTTAATATATATGGAAGCCCCTTTTACCAAACAAATAAATAGTAAAAGGGGGGCAAATAAAGCGATAGAACGTGTCGATTAAAAGAAGTAACACTGCAATCAGAAATTAACAAAGTTTTCTTTACAAGACCTATGAAAAAAAATGCCGTAACATCATTACCCTTTCAGAATTTTACCAAATGTCAATTCTACTTTCAAATGAGAAGTAGGTAAAATTAAATCTTCACCAAATTTAAGATAAACAGCTTAAAAAAAAAACGAAATACAAAAAAAAAATCCTAAAAGTTGAACAACTATTTAAACAAACAAACAAAATTTAGAATAAAAGCAAAGTTAAATGTCTCTAAAATATGGAAAAAACTTTTCTTAACAAAAAAAGAAACGTTTATAACGAGATTTTAGAATTTTAATGTATGTCCTGTTTGACAATCACCAAATTAACAAAATACATATTTGGCAAATAACACGAGGACAATGTTAAAAAATAATAATAAATAAAAAAACTTTTCATTCAGTATATTTGAATGTTATTTCAAATTATAGATTTTACCTTAAATATTTTTGAACACATTTCAAAGGAGAATGGGCAAGTTTGTATGAAACGTGGACGTTACGCGGCCAGGAATGAATTTTTTATTTTTTGATGTAATTAAGGTTTACATATATTGTGCAGAAGTTTTATCCCTGTGACGTATTTCAATAACGGATAAAATGCATTTTTGCATTTAACAATTTATATATGTCTCAATGTTAAAACTCAATTGTGTATTTTAAGTGCAAAATATTATTTTCTGTCATTTTCCCTGAGTCTGAAGACCTTTATCTTGAATATCCAACCACTAGAACCCAAACTATAAGCATTTTAAAACAACAAATTCAAGCCTATTTTAAGAGTTTTGTTGTTCAATTTTTTGTTACTTTGAATTGTTTGAAAACTTTCGAACCTGAAATGGTTGTCTTAAAAATCTTATATTATGAGTTGGATTGTCAAGATTAATGTCTTCATGCTCAGGGAAAATGACAGAGCATCATATTTTATATTCCATATAAAAATATAAATCAGTTTTTCCTTCATACATTGAACAATGCATTAACAATACTAATACTGCATTATCTTGCATTCTTACTGCAATACAGCGAAACGTCCATAGTAAAAGTTTTTCCTGGGCTATAATTCTTTCATTTCATACCAATTTTATTGATGGCCGCTCAACGTCCAAAATGCCCATTCTCCTTTCAAATTTATATTTTGTCTCTAAAATATGGAATAAACTTTGCTCAAGAAAATTTGATGAAAAATTTATAACGAGATTTTAGAATTTTTATGTTTGTCCTGTTTGACGATTACCAGATTAATAAAAAATATCTGACAAATAACACAAGGACATAGTTAAACAATTGATTACAGAAAAATGTTTTGATTCACTCTCTTTAACGATAAATAAAAATAGAAAACCATAATATTCGTTTTTCAAAGAAAAAAAAAATACTTCTTTAATGAATCTGAGCTATGAAAAAATATGCGACTTTATTTATTTTATTAAGATGCAATTTTAGAAAAAAATTCAAAATTGTGATAGGTACAGTTGTGTTCAAAATAATAGTAGTGCCAGCAACAAAATAACATTTTTTATATTTACGGTGCTTCTATGGTTAAAAATTTAATTTCTTTGATGCCAAAGTTTGTAACGGTCAATTACTAAGAAATGTATCGTAGTTTTAAAATGAAAAAGAAGGTGACAAATAGTTTTTCATTGACCTTTGGTTTTTCTTTCTAATTTGACCTGTTCAAAATAATAGTAGTTAAAGTTATTTTTGAAGAATTTAAAAGCGGTTTATAACTTAGAATATTTATTTTTGGTTTAAAAGTAAGTACTCATATAATTTGAACAATTTTTCACCAAAAAACGATTTGTTTCGGTTTTATTCTATTTAAAGTTCGAAGAGCAAAACACTGCAGTTCGGATAACGGAAACTTATACGAAAGCTGCTTGAAGAAGGGAAAACCTACTTGGAAATTCAAGGTTATAATAGGATGCTCCCCTACAATGGTGGCCAATGCAATAAACTTAACGAAAGACCCGAAACGCGCGGTAGAAAAAGAAAAAAAACCGCCGTAGATGACAGGCGTATTGTCCAGATGAGCAAAGTTGAGCCTTCTGCATCGTCGTTTCAAATCCAGAAGGCTTTAAGCCTGGATTGCAGTGCTGTAAACATTCGGAGGCGACTGTTGGAGATAAATTTGTACGCTTGAAGTCCACGAAAAGTTCCGTTGTTAACTAAGAAATGTGTTAAAATACTAAAATTTTCGACCCTCCATGTTTAACTGTTTTCGTAGTATACTTTGGAACATATTCCGTATTGGTTGGACGTCGGACGTATTGTGGAGATCCAGTACCACCAAAGAGGATAAAAATTTGCTCTCATCAGTAAACAATATGTTACGCCATAACTTCGCTGGCCAGTTTATGTGGTTTTTTACAAACTGGATACGCTTTCTAACATGTTTTGCGGAACTTTTCGTGGACTTCAAGCGTACAAATTAGTCTCCAACAGTCGCCTCCGAATGTTTACTGCACTGCAACCCGGGCTTAAAGCCTTCTGGATGTGAAACAACGATGTAGAAGGCTCAACTTTGCTCGTCTGGACAATACGCCTGTCATCTACGGCGGTCTTTTTTCTTTTTCTACCGCGCGTTTCGGGTCTTTCGTTAAGTTTATTGCATTGGCTACCATTGTAGAGGAGCATCCTAATATAAACTTGAATTTCCAAGTAGGTTTTCCCTTCTTCAAGCAGCTTTCGTATAAGTTTCCGTTATCCGAACTACAGTGTTTTGCTCTTCGAACTTTAAATAGATTAAAACCGAAACAAATCGTTTTTTGGTGAAAAATTGTCCAAATTATATGAGTACTTACTTTTAAACCAAAAATAAATATTCTAAGTTATAAACCGCTTTTAAATTCTAAAAAAATAACTTTAACTACTATTATTTTGAACAGGTCAAATTAGAAAGAACAACCAAAGGTCAATGAAAAACTATTTGTCACCTTCTTTTTCATTTTAAAACTACGATACATTTCTTAGTAATTGACCGTTACAAACTTTGGCATCAAAGAAATTAAATTTTTAACCATAGAAGCACCGTAAATATAAAAAATGTTATTTTGTTGCAGGCACTACTATTATTTTGAACACAGCTGTATGCATTTAAAAATTAAATATTTTTTAAAATAATAAAAAAAAAAAATTAGAATACCATTTTGTAAAAATTACTAATCAACATCTATAAAGGTTCTACGGGAGATTTTTGAAAAAATATTTTCATCCAAATCATTTTAGATTTTACCTTCTACTCGATTTTTTTTTTATCAAAGTTGTAGGAGCTATTTCTGAATTTAAAAAAACTTTTCTAATTCAATACCATTTCAATCGAAGTGAATCAATCAAAAATCACTAGCTGACGTTAAGAACGTGGGTGAATGGCGGTAAAATTTGGGTTAGTTAAGAGCCATTTTCTTCACTATTGCTCAACTTGAAGCAAACTTGAGAGTTGGCGAACTTGAAAGTTGACTTCAACTCGAAGGAATGACCAATTATTTGAAAATAAGAAAAATTGTGTGTTTAGTTCGAGTTTTTTGTCACTTTTGACAGATAAAATTGGATGCTTAGATGGTTAATAGAAAATTTGAAAAATCGGCCAATAATGGAAGATCTTGCAATTGTGTATACATACTTAGCTGCTTTATACTCGAATGCTTTATTTTTTTTTTTCCTAAAAATTTTAGCAGAAAAAAAAAAAACAAACACATAAGACCCTGATTCTCTATACATTTCAATTAATAAAATTAATGTCGTTTTCGATTGGCTCTCCCGAAGCGTCCGGAATCATTCAGAAGCCTTCTGAAAATGGTTTATTTACACGAATATGACAGAAAGAACGCTTCTCAGAATAAAAATTCTCTTCTTGATTTCAAAAAGGAATTCACTCAAATTCTCTAATGTCGTTTTCGATTGGCTCTCCGGAAGCAAAAAATGTTATTTGATTATTCACCAATACAGATATTAAATTTCAGAATTGAGTGGAAGCGATTCAGATTGTTTTATTGGATTTCAGAATGAGTGAATCCTTGAGTGAAACCAATCGAAAACGACATAAATAAAGGAATCGGTCCCCTTTACTATAATTAAAGAAATAAGTTAGGCATATGCAAGGAGAATATAATTTGATCAGCAAAATTGAAGTCTTAAATTAAAGAGTATCGACTTATGAGTAAAAAAAAAATGGAAATATCTTTAAAATATGGAATAAAATAAGAAAATTTGATGAAAACTTTATAATTTTAGAATATGAATATTTTCCATTTCTAACAATTACCAGATTAATAAAATTATCCGACATAGGTATAACACAAGGCCATTGTAAAGAAATTGATTACAAAAAATCCCTTTGATTCAATTAATCGACACCATGATATTTTTACAACAATACATAAATATAAAAGAATCACGACACTTGACCAGAAATTTAATAAAAAATGTCTGAGGCAATTAGACTCTTCACATTGCGATCGGTAAAGTTAGGATGCGCTACCGATTGACTGAAGGCGCCACAATAATGTGCTCGTCTCTATCGCACGAATAGCTTCCGATCAAACAAATTGGGTTTCGTTTGAAAATTTACCTCAATTTATATATGTTCAAAATGATTCAACCAGTTTGAAGTAACGCTGGTATAATGGCGTGAACAATCGAAATAGTAATAAAATATAATTTTGTTAAACTTACTTTGTGTTCAATGGTGGTCTGTTGGTTCTTATCTAAGTGCACCTTGATCAATTGTGTGCCGTCAAGCTTGACGCGGATGCGTTTGCCGACAATTTCAGCGGGGAATACCAAATCTTCGAGGATGGCATCGTACACTGAGGTGAGAGTGCGGGAACGTGGCCTCTTTTGTTTCAGAGGATTCCTTGACTTCCTGGTTGGCTTAGGTAAGATCTTGCGTTCGCCAATGAACACGACGTGTTTGCCAGAGAATTTCTTCTCCATCTCACGGACCAAACGGATTTGGATCTTTTGGAAAGCCTTTTGCTTTGGAATTGGTACATAGATGATGACAGCCTATAATGAAAACACGATTTAGGAATATTGCATCACACGGATATAATAAACTTCAACTTACTTTCTTGTTGTTGAACTCAATTTCACGAGCACGGGTGATATGAAGATCCCTCAATTGTGGTTTCAATTCGGAATTCATTTCCAGCTCCAAAAGAGCTTGAGCAATGGATTTCTCGAACTCATCGGGCTCAGCGCCGTTAGGCTTGATAATTTTGTTTCCAATCATCTGAAATTGACGCAAATATTTTTTTTTTGGTGTTGTAGAGATATCGTTGAAATGAAATTGGGTATCAAGTTTTGTTTGTAATCCATCAAAATCAGCGTTAAAATTAACACATCACATAATAAAAATCACTTAAACCGGTAGTTTAATAAATATAGTTTGTGTTTCACATTTTATTTTTATAAATTTTAGTGAAATTTGATGAATATTTAAACAAAATTTTGTTAGACGAAAACAAAATGGAACCTACCATAGCCACTGATTTTAAGAAAAAGGAAAGGCAACGAGACACTCAACTGCGAAATCGATGACATTTTGCCGAACCGGTTCAAAGTGAAGTTGGTTGCGGTTTGGAGATTCTTATAAAGGCGAGAGCACAAGAAAAGTGGTAAATGTAAAAAGTATTTTCAGTTGTATCATCAATATGTGAATAAAGTATTTCTTCGCTTTTTGTATAATCTGAGTATTTTATGAATAGTTAAAGAAATATCTCTCGGATTTTCAATAATTTAAAATGGAGTTTACTGATAGCCTATTTCACTACAGCCTAGGAGCTAATTTTGCAAATTATCTCATGTCGAAGTCAAATGAAACGCCTTGTACAAACGTGGTTAAGCCTTGGTTCAGGAATTTAACTTCACGATTTCAGCGGATAAGAACAACACGAAATAGAACGAAATAGAAAGAAAGGTAGGCCTAAAAACTCCTGGTACAAGCAAATACAAAACCACCAGCATTCAGTTGGCCTTAGAAATGGAACAATACAAAACCGGGAGGCTTGCCGCCGATTTCTGAGGTCAACCCGGCGAACCCCACAGGCGGATCACTAGTGTGAAGCAGTTACGTGGGATAGTTATGATCCCCTCGACATCGAGATCATAACAGCGCCGAGAAAAAGGAAGAAGAAGAAGATTTCAGCGGATAAGAAGTGGTTAAGCTTTGGGCGTGTGTGAATTGAGTTAAATGTTTAGCTAAATTATTGAGGTGAATAAAAAAAGTTTCAGCTGTAAAAAATTTACCATATGCTCTGGGAATCGGTTAAATTTTTATCTTCAAGCTTATAGTACGCAGCTAAAGCGAAAGTCAACAGCTAACATGTTAACAAAAAAATACCATCGGGTATTATAGCAAAGTAAGAATAATAGGTGTGTTTTTTTTTTTGTTTAAGCCTGGTACGCTGCTCGCGCTAAATTTTAGCCGAGATAAAATTCCCATACAAGTTATCGATAATTTCTATGGGATCCATTTTAGCATAGATAAAATTTTTCGATAATTTGTATGGGAGCTAAAATTTAGTGCGAGCTGCGTACCAGGCATTATATGTAGGTGTTTTTTTGTTTATCTAATAGATTTTGCACAAAAAAACGAGATCGCGATTTTTGAAATCCATGCAAATATTTGGCACCACTGGTTCATACACTTTGGCAGCAGTCCGTCAAAATCGTTGCTTTTGTTTTTATTTTTTTATTTTGACTCCGTATTGGGAAGGCCCTTACATCCATGGTGGATGCAAAAAAAAATTTTCGCAAAAAGAAAACAAAAATCAGTTGTGTGGCCATAGTACCATATTGGATTTAAAAAAAAATTCACGAAAAAAAAAAAACAAAAATCATTTATAAATATTCTTAGCTACATTTTAAGATCATAAAGTTATAACTACAACGGCAACTCTTTGCAAAAAGTCAAAAAGTGAAAATTTTCAAACTCATTAATGTCGTTTTCGATTGGCAGTCCGGAAGCGTCCGGAATCATTCAGAAGACTTCTGAAAGTGTTTTATTCGCACAAAAATGACAGACAGAATGCTTCTCAGAAGCGAAATTCTCTTCTCGATTTAAAATCAGAAGCACTAATACATGAACACTAAAATGTCAACAAAAAAATACTCAATCATTCTTTTTTTGTTGTCATTCAAAAATTTATTATTTAATGAAATTAAAATTATTTAGAAAGTTAAAATGGGTACCTTAATGCAATGATATATTTTTTTAACCATTTTCTTCTTCATCGTCGTCTTCAGATTTATAATTTTTCATAATTTTTTCGTTTGGAAGAAAAAAAAATAAAATTTATTTGACATTTGAAATTTCACAAACACAAAAAAAAAAACAGAATTGAGTGGAAGCGATTCAAACTGTTTTATTGGATTTCAGAATGAGTGAATCCTTGAGTGAAACCAATCGAAAACGACATAAGTGATGAAAATAAAAAAATTTGTTATTTTTCAGTTAAAATAATAATCTCATCATTTCAGAACAACAGAAAAAGCAGTGGAATTTCCAAAAAAGGAAAAGAAACAAAATAGGAAAAATTAAAATAAATAAAATATGTAGAAAATGCAAAAAATAAAATGAAATTTATTCAATTCTTTTTTTTTATGCATAAATTCAACATTTTCTACAACACCTACAACAACTTCTATAAGGCTTTATTATAACATCCTACGCAAGTAATCCGGTTTGTGCATTAGATAAACCCTCTGCAGGAAGACGTCCGTAAGGCCATTTTAAGCTGTTTGTCACAAGCTATTAGCTTGTGGATTACCTGTGAAGGAAAGTCCTATGCAATTTTGGTAAAATGCACCAAAATGATTTGCTTAAGACCTGCACGGAGAGAAAATAAGTTATGCACCACCTTATTTCTGGTATATTTAACTATAATGTAAAGTTAATATAGCGATGACTCCCCAATAAAATAAATTTACTTTGCGGTTCTAGTAAATTCGTAGCTTCTGATTTACTTTAAAGTAAAACCTTTTTTAATATGAATTTCAAACAAAAATTACTAGAAATAAGGTACATATATTTTACCTTACTGTAAGGCTGAAAATACTTCTTTTTAAGGTAAATTGAACTCCTCTGTGGGAGGTAAATAATTCATAAATAAGTCAATTTCATATTACTTTCCTAAAGAAAATTGTAATGCATGAATCTACCAATATTTTATATGTATAGATTTTTGAAAAATCCAGATAATTATCTAGATTTTACTTTCTCTCGATAAAAACAGTAGTTCCAAGACAGTTTAATTGTTGTGTTCATACAGAAATATCTGAAAATATTAACAAAAAAAAAAGCGGAGAAAACGAGGTTTGAAAAAAACTCTCATAGAAAAAAATAATCAAAAATTAGTTTGACATGGTTGCATTGAAATGTTAATATCTCGAGATATACACAATGCACTGTTCAGATAAAAGTCTTAAATGGATCCTGATAAGATTGTTGAACAGATATGTATATAAAATTACCAAAGTTTTTTCGAAAAATTAGAAATAAAAAAGTTTTCACATTTGATTTTTAAAAAATCGAAAAAAAATTCTATATGGCTACCTTCAAACGCTGATAACACAAGAACGACGCAACTAATATTAATGGTCATGGTCTTAAAATGTAGCTAAGAATATACAGATAATTTTTGGTTTTTTGTGAAAAAACAATTTTTGAATCCAACATGGATGATTTTAAGTAAAATTTACCTTACGTATTGAACATTTCTTGGCTCCGTAAAGTAATTTTTACAAGACAATTATGGTGAACAAAATAAAGTAGTATATACCTTACGAGTAGCAATATTTTCTTAACGTAGAGTAAAATAAACCTTCATCCAAAAAAGTGTACGATTCTTTTCACTTTAAGATTCTAGTAAAACATATTTTACAAATTTAACTATTCCATGAATAAGTTTTACCTTACACTAAGGTCATAATATTACCTAATTCTAGGAATTTTCCCCATATCTTAATTGCTGTCATTGAAAAGTCTGCCATTTTGTTTTCCATTTGTTTTGGATATTTTTTTTTTTGTCAAAGCTTTTAGGTGTCCGGGTGCGGAATAATTAATAAAGAAATAAAATGTAAAAATTTCTTTTCCCATTTGTGTTTTTCTTTTATAAGTGAAATGTTTTCATTACTTTTTGTGTTCTTTTATGCGTTATTATTGGCTCCGTAATTACGGATAGCAAATTTTTTTCTTGTGTTAGAATTATATAGGAGTACCTATCCATTCCATATGCATTAACATCATTCAATCTAATTAATTTATGAAGAATTAGAAAAAAATTGGATCAAATAAAGTCAATTTCATTTTTATTGATGATATTTTCCTAAATAAAATTGTTTGTTTGCATCTTACAAAAATTATAATAAACTAGGTAATTTATGTAATTATTGAAAAACATAACAGGGTCATACGTTACTTACTTCTAAATAGCTTTGGGGATTAAGTTCGTGTTACCTAGTTATGCTTTTCAATAAATACAAAAATTACCTTTTTTATTTTAATTTTTGCAATAAAAATGAAATTGACTTTATTTGATCCAATCTGTAACTAAATTATATACCTTCCATAGAGAAGTTCAATTTACTTTAAAAATCAGTATTTTCAGCCTTATAGTAAGGTAAAATATGTTCCTAACTTTCTAGTAATTTCTATTAGAAATTCATACAAAAAAAAGGCTTTACTGTAAAGTTAATCATAAGCTATAAATTTACTAGAAAAGTAAGGTAAATTCCATTTTATTGGGGAGTCATCCCTATTTAAACTTTACATTAAAGTTAAATTTACCAGAAATAAGGTGGTTCATACCTTATTTTTTCTCCGTGTAGACTCATTTTTCTCCGTGTGTCCTTCTTGTTATGAAAGCCAAAAAATAGCTTGCATTGACCCTTAAGAAAGCTAAATTGTTACTTGGGGGGCACCTTAGCCCCTAGGGCTTTACTAAGTCGAAGGGCTCCAAGTCTCCAAAGTCCACAACGAAAATGCTAACGAAAAAATATCATCGAGTATTCTGTCAAAGTCAAAATAAAAAAATTCAAAATTAGTTTAAAATCAAGAAAAAACGACAGAAAATAATTTTTAAAACAAGAAATAAATAAAAGAAAAGTAAAAAAACCGTAAACACTACTCTTGCAGTCAAGAAAAATGCACAGGACAGTAAAAAGTAAGTAAATAAAAGTCTCCAATTTTTCGCTAGAGCTGTATACTGAAAAACGAAATTTTTCGTTAAGATTTCGTTATGCTATTTTTTTGTATGAAAAATTTCGTTTGGCTGCAACTGCCTACTAGGCTTAGTAGTTAAAGCCTAGTACGCAGTAGGCAGCTGAAGCGAAACGAAACATTTTGAAGTCTTCAAAGTCAACAACGAACAATGTTAACGAAAAAATACCATTGGGTATTATAGCAAAGTAAAAATAATAAAAATACAAATAAAAAAATTCAAAATAAGTTTTAAGCTGCTGATGCGAAACGAAAAATTTATCCAAAGTCGACGAAAATGCTAAAGAAAAAATATCATTGAGTATTCTGTCAAAGTCAAAATAAAAAAATTCAAAATTAATTTAAAATCAAGAAAAAACAACAGAAAATAATTTTTTAAGCAAGAAATAAATGAATTAGAAGAGAAAAAACCGTCAACACTGCTCTTGGAGTCAAGAAAAATGTGGCAAATGAGTGAAAACTCTCCAATTTTTCGCTAGAGCTGCGTACTGAAAAACGAAAAGCAAAACGAAATTTTCCGTTCAGGATTTCGTTAACGAAATTTTGTACTTATTTTCTGATGTTTTTTCTTGAATTTTTGTATTTATATTTTTATTATTTGAACTTTTAGATAATACTTCGATGATATTTTTTCCATAACATGTTCGCTGTTGACTTTGGATACTTAAGGCTTAACTACATACACCACTTTTTGAAAAAGTACAAAAGTGAAAAGATTTTTTTTCTGGCTATCGCAATTGTTTTGTGATAAAGAGTATTCAAATTGTTTTTTAGACCAAAAAATAAGCTTTCTGCATCATTTGTTTTAATTGTTCATTCCAAAAAACTATACAAAAATGCGTTTGAAAATTTTCACTTTTGTACTTTTTCACTTTTTGAGCCAATGTAGTTAAAAGCTTGGCCGCACTGGAGGGTATGCGGTAGCGGTACGCCCAACTAACACTTTTGCTTACGGGTTTCAAGTCTAAAGGGCTATTCGCACCTATAAGGCTGGTATACTACCCACGGTAAAAAAATTATCAGTAAACGCTGATATTTATACTTCTAAAAAACTTTTTAGGAGTATCTTATAGTGGGATTATAGGTGTGATGAGAAAATTATCTATAAGCACACTATAACGATGTCGAGAAGCATTTAATCCTATAGGAATCCACGACAGAGTTCATTAAAAGCTTCTTATCATCATAACAATTTTATTCTTATAAAGCTTTACAGGTGTACAAAATGTAGCATCTGGAAAGGTTTATAGAAGGCATGATACTCAGCTTCTGGAATTTTCTTTTTAGGACGCCAAAATATGTAGTGTTTCAATAGACTGCACCGTTTAACGAAATTTATATTCCGATAAATGTGTTATTTTTTATAGTTTATTTTTTGTTTATTTTGTGCAAGTAAAATATCCAATATATGTAGTCAAATCTTGGAAATAAAACAGGTATGTATTTTCTTAATATAATATACCTAACAAGAATGTTGAATCGATTGATGAATCATTTTTGGAGTTTTGACCTACTCATACTAGCTAAACTCTAAGTTTTGTGCGCTTAGCTCCACATCTTGATGCTCGCCTATCTTTGATGCACAAACTTCTCGAAATTCTAGAATCATACTTTAGATGATTAGATATGACTTGAGTAGACCAAAAGCATTTATTTGTAAAAGTATAGAATAGGAAATTGTTAAAAAAAATAATTTTAGCTTATTTTTCCTTTTAGTAAAATCAGTATTCCAAATCATACAAACTGACAAAATTTTTGGTCAAAAAACACCCACAATCCATGATGAGTTATTCTGTTATCTCAAAGATAGGGATTAGGTCCTCTTTGTTAAAAAATATCAAAACAAAAAGAACTTAATATTTAAGTATCCAACAAGTCTGGTAATTTTTCGGACATTCCAAAGAATTTTCTTCAGCAAAAAGTTGGACAAAAGAAAAACCAGTCGAGGCTAAGTAATTAAAATGTTAAATGCAACAACACCTTACACCCTCGGGCTTAGTTGCATTGTTGTTGCATTTACCTTGTAAATTGCTATCGGCGATAACCGATTCGTTTAGTTTTTGTCCAATGCCCGGGCGTAATCAAAAACACACCTTTTGTTATCTTTTTGCACTATATTTACTTATTTTGACTTATTGAACTCAATGATTCATGAACAAAATGTTTCTAAAGAAAACTTTATTGTTGAATGAAAAAACCCGAGCATCAACAATAAGACATCTTATTAAATAAAGAATGAAGGAATGGCCAGGACTTCTTCGTCGTAGAGATTCGGTTGTTGATTGGTCAACGATTGCTGTACAAACACATTATGTAAAGATTTTCTTTATCTGGATTGGATGAAGAGAATTCTTGTTCGAGTAGCGTAATGATTATATCGTAGGCACCTTTTTTTCAGCCAAAACCCGGTGTGGGATTGACTGCAAATATGAACAAAGAAGTTGATAATGTAATACGCACACATTTCAGCAATTGATAAAGAAAAGAACATTAAACGTACTTCTTTGCATTCGTTGTCTAGAACAGTCAAGGAGAAGGAGTTAAGAAGTGGTTTAGTGTCAGTGGACTTTTCGCCAATGGAGTTTTCAGATTATCGGTTTCGTCTTTTTGGACCACCTATTTCCTAATTGATGGCTGGCTATATTATCGTTGATTATTTTAGCCAAAGTAATTTCCTTGGGACAAAGAAAGGGGTGTATGAACAAATATTTAAAAAAATATCAAAGAGCAATTAAGATGATTTACCTGAGCTGCGAATTGTTTATTGTCTCCTCTTTGAATTCTTCGAGACTCATGAAAAGTTGACAATATTCTTCTTCTTAACCACTATAAAAATTATTCCATTTAAGTTTGAAAAGCATCAAAAAGTGTATTCCCATGCGTTCCTTGAATCTGTGGGAATCATTCTTCTTTGCGTTTTTCAGAGCTCATTGAATTATTGATACTGTCCTCCACGAATGATTATTGACTTGATGTTAGTGTAGAGGTTATGCTGCTGATGCTTCTGGTGTTGAAACAGAGGCACCAGTATCGGTAGCAGCAGTATCATCTCGACTTGACTGCTATTTCTGTGACGTGAATGGTGTGGTCGACGTTGATGATTTTCTTCGAAAGGACAATGAATGGAACGAATTCCTTTTTTCATTTTTATAACTTGAACTCAATGGATTCATTAGTTATGTTTCGAACGAATAACAATACAAAATTGCAACTACAAATTTACTTAAAAAACAAAAAAAAAACAAAGAAACCTAGTAAACAAGGCACATTGCAGCTTTGATAAATTTATTTGTTTTCGTTGTTGATGGAAATTATCATTTTCTTTTTCACTGGGTGCGTTCATGTACCGATCCAAGAATATCCGGATACCTTTGTGTTGTTGTAATCCCATATAAAATCTCAGCTGATCGTAAACATGTGTTGACAAGCAAAAAAATCTACAGGTATCCTAAAAATTTCTGGATTCTCGTGAATCTGAGATTTGAAGAACAGCTGATTCGTGTTCACAAACGTATCGGATACTTAGGTATCTCGGATAGGGTATCTGTGCGTACGTGAACGCACCCAATTACATTTCAAGTAAAGTATTAAATTTCAAAACAAACCGAGAAGACGATGTGTTAAACTTATCTACAAAAGTGAGCCATTAAATAAAAAACAAAAATTGGTTTACATAATTTTTCTTTGTTCCCGCATACTCTTCTTCATCATTTTCATTAGTCTACAAGGAATCATCATTTGATGGGCTAAAGTTTGATCCACCTGAGATTGAGCGAGCTCTTCTCTTTGCAACAACGCTCTGGTTTGAAGATGCCATGAAAGTCCATTTCATGCTCTCGCATTGGATGGAACTTTCTATCGGATATCTGGATTCTGGAGTAACTTCCATGTTGTCGCTCGCGAAGCCAAGCATACCTACTTATATGACTCAGTTAAAAATACAAAAAGAAAAACACCGAGGAAATGAAGGAGTTGTTGAAAGCCAAATTCAGGTAACTGTTTACATGAATTTATTTTGTTTGTTTTTTTTTTTTTTTCTAATTCTGATTGATTTTTTTAAGGTTTCGCAAATTGTCTCAAATACATCAGTATGGTCAATTTAGATTCGTCAAAAAAATCTAGGTATCCCACAATTCGATCGACAGTTGGAGGATGCCCCGAGCTCGGCAAGGTGGCTATAAAACTACAAAAAACAGAATGAATGAAAATCAGTAAGTTCTACTCGATGAGATAATTTCATAAGAAAACTAACCTCTTTTCTGTCTATTATAGAATTGATATCAACTAAACACTTGACCGTACCGGAAGGGTATGCGGTAGAGGAACGGGTAATTGTATGAACAAAATTCTAAACTGAAACATTAATGTTAAGGCGTGGAACTTTTTTCATCTAATTACCCGTACCACTACCGCATACCCGTCCGTTGCGGCCAAGCCTTAAATCTCGTCGAGAACTTTGCAAATTTATTAACACATTATTTAAAAATGCTCTCCGAGAAAAAAGCAAAGGTCGCATTTGAAAAAGTTTCCAAGGCAATAGATAGCACTCATAAGTCTTTACCAAGAAATAAAGACGCACAGGCTTATCTAGGAACCTCATGTGGATGGAATAAGTTATAATTATGTTGCACCAAGAAAACGTTTTCAGTCAATGAGTAATTTGAGTGGTGGTGAGAAAACTATTGCTGCTTTTTCTATGTGCACGTAAGTTTCACAAAGAAAATTGTTAATGTTTGGTTTTGAAACGTTTTTTCTTTTAAGTTTACAACCTGATCCATTTTTGTTTCATCTATAAACGAGATCACATCACAATGAACCATCAAACTATTGCCATTTCGCTCAAAGAGGAGTTTTATGTGCATGCTGTTGCTTTGGTTAGAATTTCACCAGCTGTAAGTTTTTTTTTCAAAAAAATGATTATTGGGATTTCTAACAGAGTTGGGCACTTTAGGGCTCAATTATAGCTATCAGTAAAATCCATCAGTAAAAATTCTGTTTTGCTATTTTTAATACTTTAAGATTTTAATTTATGCAAAATATTGATGAAACAAATTAAAACACATTTTCACTAACTTTGAAAAGCATTGAAGCATTGAAAAAGAAGCAATGCATTTGGTGTTATATTTTAGTCACAAATACATTTTATAAATTTTACTGATGAAATTTTATTTTACTGAACAGTAAAATTTATAAAATGGATTTGTGAATAAAATTTAACACCAAATGTATTGCTTCTTTTTGAAAAAAAAAAAAAAAAAATAGTTAAAATAAGCTCCCAACTTCTTTCGTCAATATTTTGTTCAAAGTAAAAGTTTTAAGTATTCAAAATAGCTAAAAAAAATTTTTACTGATGGATTATACTGATAGCTATCACAGAGCCCTTAGTTAATTTGAGTAATCATAAATTAAGTTCAAATCACGCTACTAAACAAGTTCTGACCTAGTTCATTTTAGTTCAATTTGTTTTAATCACTCTGTTTTTATAGAAAAAACAAAAATACTTTGTTCAAACTGTATCTAAACTTATGTTAAATTGAAGCATGGTACATATAAAACAAAAATTAAGTTAAAAATAATAAATAAACATTTTATTTCTTATAAAAATTCTTAATTTCCTTTATATACTTGTCGAGCTTTCTGATTCCTGTTGGGAGTCTATGAGAAGGTCGTTTTGCTTTCATTAAATTGGAATCATAGTAATCCAAGATGCTACTTGTTTGAAAAATGTTGAAAAAAGTAGAAATATTTCTGTTTTAGGCAGTACCCAAACAGAACTAGTGTTTTAATAAACTGTACCATTTCTTGAAATGTATATTCAGGCAAGCGAGTGCCTTGTTTTTTATTGTTAAAAAGTGCAAATGAAATATACAAACAAATGATTCCATTGAAAAACTATATTTTATTTATTTCAGGTGAGTTCTCATCGATGGAACAAAACGTGTCAATGGAGAAACAAATTCCACACAAGGCGCAATGATAACAATTGTTAATTAAAATTATTTGCGTTTCAATAATCCTGCCCAAGCTCAACTTATACGCAATTTCATAGGCAGCAACGAACGAATCTCGATGCCACCTTATAAAACCTAATTTAAATGGACTTAATATTAATGCCAGGATAATATTAAAGTCCTACAAATCATTTTTTAGAAGGACACTGCCCCGTTTCTCACAAATGATGGATAAAAATGTGAAAAGAAAGCCAAAGTAAACAAAAACTAAGTTAAAACTTGTCTGCATCCCTGACACAGTAGTATCTACTTGCTGCTTAGTTAAAAATACAATATGTTCGCATCTAAAAAGTACAAGAAATGGGTGAGGCTATCCATGTGTTACGTACTGCATGTATGTATGATGAGGAGTTTTATTTCAATTTTCTAATATCTTTTTCACTCATTTATAGGTGCGCCCTCCATTGCAACAACAGCAGCAACAACTTCCGTCACATCAGCAACATGCACCGCAGCAACTGCACCATCAGCAACCTTCTCAAATGATTCCTCCACAAAAACATTCCCAACCACCTCCACAGCAGAATCCTCTATACCACCAGGGAATGCATCCTCAAAACTTCAATCTACCGACATTTGGTATACCGCCCCCGGGCTGCGGTGGGTATCAACCTGCATGGGATGAGCACAATCTCCATGTGGAATGCAATAGAAAGAGATGAAGTCCAAAAACTGATGGAAGATGCTCATCTTAATGGAAAGTAAGTTAACTCGCTTGAATAAAAAAACAAAATTGATACACTAACAAATTGTCAAAAGATTTTTATTTAGTGAATTAAGTCAACGTTATGGACGCCAAGATCACAACAAAGCCATCGAAGAAGTACGTTAACGTTTTTTTCAAAGAGTACATTGTCGATTTTCTTCTCAAGAAAGAAGAGGATAAAATTCAGAAAAAGTAAAAGGTATGTGCAAAGTTTCTGGTGTCTATTATTGAGGCAAGTTACCATAATGTTGTTTTTTTTTGAAAATTTTATATAATAATAAAAAAATTAATGAAAATATTATAACAATCTTATGTCGTTTTCTATTGACTTTTGAGATTTTTTACAAGATTTACAACTTTAAATCAAAATATCCACAAAATAAAATTGCAAAAATATTTTTTTTATCTCAAAAACAAAATTGTATAGATTGTAATTTGTTTATATATTTTCATGGATTTTTATTTTAATGATGCTGATGTCTTCTCATACTTCTATTACTTCCACATACTATAACTACTACTATACTACTACCGCTGGGTTATGCTTGCTATCGGCAACCAGCAGCCTCATACTACCACCATCTTGTTGGGATGCGTCTGCGATCTCTTGTGCTAATCTATATGCCATTGTTTATTGGTGCTTTGATTCGTCATGAAGTCGAAAAGAAGGATAAATGGATTCAAGAGTTTTTGCAATTTGTCTACAGCAATTGCTGTTCGGTTGATCCAAGGCAAAGTGAATTGAGATCATCGATCTTTGCTTCATTAACCATTGTAGCAATAGAATAATTTGTCGCACACACGAGATCTATTAGTGAAATGTTGACTGCTGCTTAAACTGATAACGAAACCAGTGGAAATATGGCTACTCAAGTGATATATAAAATTTGTATAAGTATGACCTATTTGGTGCCATTAATTTTTATACACAAGACTGTTGAAGAAGTCGATTGCTATGATTATTAAGTTTCTTCAAGCTTTTGTCGTCGAGGACTCTCTGATAAGGTAAGACAATTTGGACCGTATACCTATTTTTTTCCCAAAAAATTTAAATATCATTTTATTTCTATTCAAGGTTATTCAAACTTTTGGAGTATCTCCAACTACACTCAACAAACATTCGTTTGTTGTTGGACTTTCACTTGGAAACTTCGAAAAACACTCAGTTGGATAGCTCTGGCATCTATTGGCTGGTTGGTGCGCTTGAATAAGAAGGTAATTGTCAGGCAAGAGCTCGTTGAACTCATCATTCAGGTTATCTTGAATCCAATTGAGGCATTACCCTCCAGTGGTGGAGATGAAAAACATGGCGCTGACACACCACCGTTGCTGGAAAGGAAAACAACATGCATATTTTGATTCTTTCGTGGTTGGCTGCAGTCACTGAAGCATGCAATGCTGAATTTAAAAGTCAAGAGTTTGCTTCGGCAAAAAGTGCTTCATATTGTTGTAATATACCTAGAGTGCTTAAATGAACATTAAAATAAATATAAATATATAAATTCAAAATAATTTCTCTTTTTTTCATTTTATTTTTATATTTTTAGCCCTATTATGTTTCCAATAAGAATTCTGTGGTAGGCTTATAGGATCGAATACCACTTTCGGCTACTGATGAGAAACCTTACAGTAGTCTTACAGTGTACTTCTTCGCACATTTATAGGATCGAATACCACATTCGGCTACTGATGAAAAACTTTACAGGAGTATTTCATCGTACTTCTTATAGGTTTAATAGGTGTAAAAAAAGGGGGCCTTTTTGATGATAAACAGGGTTATATGAGTCTTTTAGGTGTGAAATTAGTGATGACAAAAAGCTTTTCACCATCGTTATAACATCGAAATTGTTAGTTGGGCGGGTAGCGGTGAGGGTACTTGTATGAAAAAAATTCCAAACTGACACATCAACGTTCAGGTGTGGAATTTTTTTAGTACAAATATCGTTACCGCTATACCGCATACCCTCCGGTGTGGCCAAGCCTTAAGGCTTGGCCACACCGAAGGGTACTTGCGGTAGCGGTACGGGTATTTGTATGAAAAAAATTCCAAACTAGAACAACAGCGTTTAGGTGTGGAATATTTTTCATACAAATACCCGTACCGCTACCGCAAGTACCCTTTGGTGTGGCCAAGCCTTTAAGGCTTGAATTTTTGTATTTATATTTTTATTATTTGAACTTTTAGATAATACTTCGATGATATTTTTTCCATAACATGTTCGCTGTTGACTTTGGATACTTAAGGCTTAACTACATGCACCACTTTTTGAAAAAGTACAAAAGTGAAAAGATTTTTTTTCTGGCTATCGCAATTGTTTTGTGATAAAGAGTATTCAAATTGTTTTTTAGACCAAAAAATAAGCTTTCTGCATCATTTGTTTTAATTGTTCATTCCAAAAAACTATACAAAAATGCGTTTGAAAATTTTCACTTTTGTACTTTTTCACTTTTTGAGCCAATGTAGTTAAAAGCTTGGCCGCACTGGAGGGTATGCGGTAGCGGTACGGGTAGCGGTGAGGGTACTTGTATGAAAAAAATTCCAAACTGACACATCAACGTTCAGGTGTGGAATTTTTTTAGTACAAATATCGTTACCGCTATACCGCATACCCTCCGGTGTGGCCAAGCCTTAAGGCTTGGCCAGACCGGAGGGTACGCGGTAGAGGTACAGGTAACGGTACGGGTATTTGTATGGAAAAAATTCCAAACTGACAAATCAACGTTCGGGTGTGGAATTTTTTTAATACAAATATCGTTGCCGCTACCCGTACCGCTACCGCGTACCCTCCGGTGTGGCCAAGCCTTTAAAGGCTTGGCCACACCGGAGGGTACGCGGTAGAGGTACAGGTAACGGTACGGGTATTTGTATGGAAAAAATTCCAAACTGACATATCAACGTTCAGATGTTGAATTTTTTTCATACAAATATCGTTGCCGCTACCCGTACCGCTACCGCGTACCCTCCGGTGTGGCCAAGCCTTAAGGCTTGGCCACACCGGAGGGTACGCGGTAGCGGTAAGGGTAGCGGCAACGATATTTGTATTAAAAAAATTCCACACCCGAACGTTGATGTGTCAGTTTGGAATTTTTTCCATACAAATACCCGTACCGTTACCTGTACCTCTACCGCGTACCCTCCGGTGTGGCCAAGCCTTTAAGGCTTGGCCACACCGGAGGGTATGCGGTAGCGGTACGGGTAGAGGTAACGGTACTTGTATGAACAAAATTCCGGTAACAATATTTGTATGAAAATATTTGTATGAAAAAAATTCCACATCTGAACGTTGATATGTCAGTTTGGAATTTTTTTCATACAAGTACCGTTACCTCTACCCGTACCGCTACCGCATACCCTCCGGTGTGGCCAAGCCTTTAAGCCTTTACAATTTTTTTCGAAACGAAATTTTCGTTAACGAAATGTTGAACGAAATTAAATTTGTTTTGTTTTTGCTTTTAAACTCATTTTCTGATGTTTTGTCTTGATTTTTTTAATTTATATTTTCATAATTTTTACTTTGCTATAATACCCGATGGTATTTTTTTGTTAACATGCCCGCTGTTGACTTTGGAGGCTCTGGAGTGCAGTACCAAAAAGTGTCTGAGTCAATATCGAACATGTTAAAGCCTAGTACGCTGCTGAAGTGAAAAGAAATTTTGCATACAAAATTTCGTTAACGAAATCATCCTGAACGGAAAATTTCGTTTTGTTTTTCGTTTTTCAGTACGCAACTCTAGCAAAAAATTTGAGAGTTTTCACTCATTTGTAACTCACTTTTTACTGTCATGTGCATTTTTCTTGACTTCAAGAGCAGTTTTACGGGTTTTTTCACTTTGAATTCATTTATTTCTTGCTTTAAAAATTATTTTCTGTTGATTTTATTCTTGATTTTAAATTAATTTTGAAGTTTTTTATTTTGACTTTGACAGAATACTCGATGAATTTGTTCGTTAGCATTTTCTTCGTCGACTTTGGAGACTTGAAAATTTTTCGTTTCGCATCAGCAGCGTACTAGGCTTAAAGCTTAAGTCTAGTACGCAGCTGAAGCGAAACTAAATTTTTCATACAAAATTTCGTTAGCGAAATCTTGAACGAAATTAAATTTGTTTTGTTTTTGCTTTAACTTATTTTTGATGTTTTTCCTTGAATTTTTTGATTTGTACCTCTATTGTTTTTACTTGGCTATAATACCCAATGGTATTTTTTCGTTAACTTGTTCGTTGTTGACTTTGGAGACTTCAAAATTTTTCGTTTCGCTTCAGCTGCGTACTAGGCTTAGAAAGCAAAACGGATTTTTTTGTTCAACATTTCGTTGTGCTATTTTTGTATGGAAAATTTCGTTTCGCTGTGTGCAAAAAAAAATGAAATTTGAGTCTTTGTTTATTTTTGTTTTTCATTTCATCATTGCAGTGTTTCTGAGAAGTGTGTTTCCTATTATTTAATTATTTTTTGTTGTTTTGTGATATGTGGAGACCCTTAAAAAATGTCGTCTTTTCGCATCAGTAGCCTACAAAGCTTAAGTGCGTATTTAAAAATTAAAAAAAATAGTACTTTATCATTACACCACAACAACACTTATTTCATTCAATTTTTTTCCCCCAAGATGTCACTATTTAATTTTCTGACAATTTTAGGAAACGTCATCAAAAAGTCAAAATTGCTGACAGCATTTTTGTTTACATTTTACATCTCTCCCGTACTAATAAAAAAAAATTTGATGGTCAAAGAAAAAAGCCGAATACGTTGCAATATCCATAAGAAGAAAAATTGATAAGTAAAGAAAAAAAAAAATTTAATGATAAAAATATTATTATCAGGGAACAACATGATATCCGAGCTATATAAATACCAACTCTTCCATTAAAATGATATTCATTTCGTTCAACGATAAGAAGAACAATAATACAAAAAGTCATAAAATAAATTTTTTTGGTGGGGACGACGACATCAGAAAAACGTTCTCAATTCCAAGCAATAACTACTGCTAAGCAGAGCAAAGATTGTGTGACTTGTGAGCTAGTTACTGGCACTGTCTATAGGCTCTGACAACGTGTATGATAACAGGTCGTTAGTCAGTAGGAGAGAGATCTTATTTGAGCGCGGTTGATTCAACGAAATAGAATTTTTGTTATTTTTTTTTTTTTATCTTATTCAATTGAAATTCCAATAAACAAACTATACAACAGTGAGTAATATAGAATATCCAATTTTAGATTGTAATTAATTAAATTCTGTATTATTACATTTCCATTTTGTTGTTTTATTCAGAAATGGCACCAACAGTTTTAATTACTGGCGGGGCGGGGTACATTGGATCGCATACCGCTTTGGAGATGCTCAATGCCGATTACAATGTAATATGCATTGATAATATGTGTAATGCTTATAGCGAGGGCAAAGATGCAATGCCTGAAGCACTGAAAAGGGTCCAGAATATAACTGGGAAGAAATTGACATTCCATCAAGTCGATATAACCAACGGCGAAAGTCTTAAAGCTGTCTTTAAAAAGGTAAATTATTTTATATGAAACATATTTTTAATTTAATTGAGCTCTCGTCTTAAATATTGAAATTGCTTATCTAGCTACTTTATATTGAAAGTAGAAGAAAAAACAAATGAAACTGATAAGAAAGAGATATACTTTCCTAAGTAGAGTTACGTACTAAGTTTCAAAACACTTGAAAAAACATTGCATAAAACAAATAATGTTTTGTGTTCTTAAGTTAATAGAAGAAAAACACACTTGGCTCAGTTTTTAATCTTAAATTGAATAAAATAGAAAAGAAAAACAAAAATTTTTTATCATTGCGTTTTATAAAACAATATAATCACAAATGAGTGGTTGTGCTAGTAGAAGCTCATTATCATCAGCATATAATGTGATCGATCACACACAGCGGATATTTAGAGGTCAATATTAGTTATTGTCATTGTTGTTATTTTTTTTTTGCAACAATGTTGAAGAAGAAATACAACAAATATTTACCGATTACATTATTTATTTAACGATGCCAAATAAAAACCTAAATATGAATATGACTAAACGACTAGATAATTATTAAGGTCAATCAGTTTGGAGCTTCAAGAGATTAGATTTATGACATTAACATTATATATATAACTGAAACCTATAATTGCGTATTAAGTGTTTGGGATTTTAATACCCAGAAGCGCACCACTAGAGCAAATCATTGCTGTAAATATAGAAAAAGTTAAAAGCCAAAATTAGTCTCAGTAATCAAACATGAATCGATTAATCGATACACAAATATTCCAGGGTATTAGTTTACATACAAGAGTTTTCAACAGAATTCAACATAAACCTCTATGATACAGTTTATGCAGATGAATAACTAATACATAAGCATTTATAAGAAAAAGAAAACATAAATAAATATTTTTTTTGTAGACTTTTAGAAATAAACTCATTTTTATATTTTGTTTTGACCAAGTTACAACAGCATATTACCAATGAGCCCAACTGTTGTGCCTGGGCGAATCGCATTATTTTGGACTACAGGTCAAAACAAAATATAAAATAAGCATTTATGTTCAACTTAAATACTCAAATTTTGTATCAGCAAATGATCCCTAAAATGCTTTCTTAAAATAGAAATTAATTCTTTCAAATTTATCCACTTAAACCACAAAATTATCAAAAAATATTGTTACAGAATCTAGTCATAAAATACAATTCAATTAGAAGCGGTTAGTACCATTTTTATCCCAGTGAGAGTTTTTGAGATTACGAATATAATGTTTTGCATCGTGAATTTGTAAGCAGAAGCTGATGTTAAAAGTAAAATTGCATTGCTTCAAAATAATACATTTTTTTATGGTCGATGTTCCAAAAGCAGTAAATTTTTTCGTTCGGTCGTCTTGAACTGTGATTCTGAAACTGTTCGTTTGGAACCCCAAAAAAGAAGAGAAAATCGATTCCGTATTCGAAAAACCGATAACAGAATCACGCAAACACTCAAAAGTTAATTTTAGAATAATTTTGTTTGACTCATAGAGGCAAATCGTTTTTGCTTGATAAAGTAAAATTAAAAACTACAAATGGTAACTGATGTTAAAGAAGGTGTAATTGGGATCAAATAGATTATTTCGTTATACCTTTTGACTTTATACCTATTACAAACACCGACACAAAATCTGCAGAGGCCGAAACAGGATTAAAATTTGTTCATTTTGCATTACGAGAAGAAAAAGCTATTAGATAATATAAGCAAAATAAAATTTCACAATTCTCCGTCTTCAGTCGAACGTTCGGGTTCGGGACGGATGTGACCAAAGCCACATTTTATACTCGCTGTGCGAATATGTGCCACAAAAATTGAGCCCTTTAAGTGGGCATTAGATTTCAAAACAAAACTTACCTCTTTAAGGCTTGGCCACACTGGAGGGTATGCGGTAGCGGTGCGGGTAGCGGTGAGGGTACTTGTATGAACAAAAATCCAAACTGACACATCAACGTTCAGGTGTGGAATTTTTTTTAGTACAAATATCGTTACCGCTATACCGCATACCCTCCGTCGTGGCCCAGCCTTTAAGCAGTTTGCAATACTTGAAGGCATAAAAGATTTCATGAGTCGCATAACAGTACTTAGAGTCAGGGAAACTAAAACACATTTCATTCTTGGTATAAACATAGGACTGAAAATTTTGATGTTAACCTAAGCTCTGGGTATTACTACGGTTGTTCTAAGACTTCAAACATATTGGGTTGCATTCAGTTTGTTTTGATGCTGAAAACTGTGCAAGGTGCATCCACATCATGTATAAAAATAATAGTATTGACATCTAGTTCATTCATGCCGACGACTTTCCAAAAGCTGGCTCGAATCGACCCGAATTATAACCAAAAGCGAACACATTTAGGTATGTTCTTTTTATGGAATTGGGATTCTCTTCGAAATGACTGCATATACTTTTTGTATTAGCATGGATGTCGATGTTTAGTTTGCTCCATCAGCTATAGTATTTTTTAATAGAAAAGCAAATATCAATTGATGATGGATTTTTAAAATCTTTTAGTTGAAAAAAAAACCATTTTCATAATGCCTTATCAGTTTCAAAGTTTTCATTGACAAAAATAATCTTGCTCTAATCTTTTTTGCAACGATTTTTATGACCTCGACTGTTCCCAAAACTCTCCCATTTTATTGCATCAACTAAAAGTTCAATCTGTAGCGTTCAAACTTCAAAATCAATAACTGTAAAATCTGAATGCAAACTGTAAAATCGATTCAAACGGAAACGAAACAACCCTTTTAAGAATTACTAGCCGTGTTTTTTCAAGAATTATACAAATTAAAGCAAACATTTTTCAACCTACAAAGTCAATTTGATTTTAAAGCACTTTCTGTATGGATGTTCGATATATTGAACTCATTTTTAATGAAAGAAAAAAAAATTAAGTGTTAAAACTCTTACTGACCGGGTTTAATGCACACCGCCTGAACTTAAATTCAGAATTTTTAGAGACTGATTGGATAGATATCATAAAAATCTAGGTGACCTTTGGTTCTGATCAATGAGGGCCTCTAAAAATTCTGAATTTAAGTTCAGATGGCATGCGTTGAACCCGGGGAATAACTGAACTTCGAACTCTCACAACATTTTCCATAATTCTTTGATATTTGTTCATTTCCTTTACAAGTGACGTGTATGATGTACATATAAACTAATATTAGATATTACAATGATTTAGTTAAATAAAAACGGGTTTAATTTTTAGTATTATTAAAAAAAATATTGTTGAATTTATTATTTAATTTTTGTGTTTATTTCAGCATAAAATCGATATGGTAGCACATTTTGCAGCTTTAAAAGCTGTCGGCGAGTCATGTCGCTATCCATTGCAGTACTATCAAAACAACATGACTGGCACTAATATGTTGCTAGAAGCCATGGCTGAAAATAAAGTATTTAAATTTGTATACAGTTCGAGTGCGACTGTTTATGGAGAACCACAATTCTTGCCAATAACTGAGAAACATCCAACGGGCAATTGTACAAGTCCGTATGGAAAAACCAAATACTTTACCGAAGAGATCTTAAAGGATCTTTGCACCTCTGACGATGTAAGTACTATAAATAAAATTTATAATGTGTTTTTAGGAATGTTGTTTTTTGTTTGTATTCTTTTTGTTTGATGGTACATGTTAGTTTGAATTACTTTTAGTAAAAAAAACTTTGCCCTACTAATCAAGATTTCATATAGGAGGAAAAAGCGGAAAATCAGAGTACAATAAAGGAATCAGTTCTTTATCAGTCGAAAAAATCAATTTTGCTGTAATTTAAAAAAAAAAAATTTAAAAAAAAACCATTGCAGTTTTTTTTTTAAGTTGATAATCTGCACATCGACATAAATTGCTTGGTCGATGATCTGACATATAGACTTAAAAATTATTTTATTCAATATATCACTTCTTTCTTCGATTCAATTTAATAACACAAGATAAGATTATTTCTGAGATATGTATATACATTATTGTATGTCCTTCTATAAGTCCACAATATATACAAATGTTATCGATCTCTTCTGGAATTTTTTTTCACAATGTTTATCCATGTCTTGATACTTTATTTCTTATTGCAATTTATTCGTTTTTCTGATAGCAATTTTATCATGCATGTAAATAATAAAGTTGAAAATACTTTGAAGTGTTTTCTTATTTTTTCATGATATCATGTGAATAATGTAGACAATTATGACCCTTTCCATGAAAACTTTCATACACTTCAGAGGTGATATGAAGATTATTTTAAACAGCATTTATCTAGACTTATCATTTTGTTTGTGTGATACATGGTCAAATCTTTTAAAGGAAGATATGCAGCCAATACAAGCCTTTAAAACTACGTTCAATTTTCGTTTGCTTGTTAAATCCATACGACCATATAAAGAATTACCGTATATTATAATCGCTGCCAGCAAAATCCTAACCAGCATCCTCCGTGTTACCTGGGGTAGATTAAACAAAATTCTCCACAAACGTCTGAGTGCAAAATATATTTCAAACATTACCTTGTTTCACATCATTATCATTTCAGGTGAGAATTAAAAAATGAAGTCAAAAATGAACCTCAAGCTCCTAACAGTTGAGCTTTACGGAATCAAAATGAAATTAGAAAAAGAGGAATCATCTAAACTTTTATTATAAGTTACAATACTTTAAGCTTTAAATAGATTCAAAACTAAATCATTCCGTCGATTCATTTCGAAAATTTTAAAGTTTAATCCGTTCGCTTAAAGCTCTCATTGATTTGTTAAATTTTAGCTTGGTAATGGTTCTTTTGATATCTCTTATGTTGGTTTGTTTTGAACTTTTGATTATTGTTTAAATAAGGTTACTGAAAATGCTCACTGACGAAGTTTTTTTATTTTAATTTTTAAATTAATTCAGCGAGAAATTATTAAAATGTAAGTTTATAAGTAGTAATTTAACCCAGTCAGTTATTGACCATTCTTTGTATCTAAAGGTTTTAGTTGATTTTGTTTTTTTATTATTACTTATCCAAATCTTCAACCAACAGTTAATTTCTCAAACAATTTTTTTTACCAAACTGAAGACGATCAATAGATAGATATTCAGATACAAAACCAATCGCGAGGCTAACTTTTCATCTTAATGCCATGTTTTATTATTATCTGGTATTCACAAACTTTGCCTACACCGGAAATAATGAATTTTAAATAAATTAAATTGAAAAACATTAAGTACCTATGGAATATGGTGTAAAAATATAGTTACATGACCTCATTGGGGAGTTCGGCGTGTTTTCATTATACTTATTTAGAAGAACACTGGTTTTCTTGCCTAGGTAACATATAGAGAAAAACTGTTGTCTTAAGAAAATTAATAATCATTTTGCTGCATTATCTAACTCTGGAAAACGAAAACAATTTTTTGTGGATTTGTTGACGTCTTTGTTTTAGGTGTAGCACGTATATACTTGAATCCACGTATCTCAAACATTTCTGGTGCTAAATAAACATTTGCATTTAATAAGTATCAGTGCATAAAAATTCGAACAACAGTTCTCTTGATCGCTACAATTCATTATTATCTTTATTGTATTGTGCAATTGCCCTTAATATTCTATTTTGAGTACATCATGTTTAAGTGAGTTATTTTTATCCCATTCAAAATTGATCATGATATTAAAGCATGTTTGGCTCCAAATTCCTTTACTAATATAACAACAAAGACCCCATCTGTGTGTTTTGAATGTTATTTTTCTATTATATCAAAGCGAAAAAAACCTACAAATTCAATTTCGCTTCGCTTATATTTCAGAGGCAATGACGAATCTTTATACATATACCATAGTTTCCAGTTTTTGAGAAAAGGCTTAGTAATATTTAAAAAAATTATTTTTTTATAAAAATTCTTGTACAAATTTTATAACATTTCTCTTTCCCATCTTATTCAAGCGATGGGCAGTTATTTCACTGCGTTACTTCAATCCAGTTGGAGCTCATCCCAGCGGTAATATCGGAGAAGACCCCAATGGAGAACCGAATAACCTCATGCCATATATTGCTCAGGTAGCAGTTGGTCGACGTCCATTGCTAAAAGTATATGGAACTGATTTTCCAACTAAAGATGGTACTGGTGTACGTGATTACATTCATATTGTTGATCTTGCCGAGGGCCATGTTAAGGCTTTGGACAAGCTCAAAAATAGCACTGAAACAGGATTCTTTGCATACAATTTGGGAACAGGAGTTGGATGTTCGGTGTTGGAGTTAGTGAAAGCATTTGAAGAAGCTTCAGGAAAGCCAATCAATCATGAACTAGTCCCACGTAGACCTGGAGATGTAGCAACTAGTTTTGCTGATGCGTCATTGGCAACAAAAGCCCTAGGATGGAAGGCAAAACTTGGAATAAAAGAAATGTGCGAAGATACGTGGCGTTGGCAAAGCAAAAATCCAAAAGGTTATGCTTCCAAGTAATTTACATCAAAACCAGCAAACCTGTATACACGATATAATTTCATCTATAAATATTTAACTATCCAAAGAGATACATACAACTTATGTATGGAAATAAAAGCCAGTTATAATAATTATTATCCTAAATAGTTAACTACCTTTATAAATAAATAAAATAAATAAATAACTATTTAATCACCTGCAACAAAAATAATATATTTAAACCAAGTGTGTCTATTAAATGTTTTTCTATTTCTATAGTAATCATGTTTTTCTATTTCTATTTCATGTCTTGTGTTTATTTTTTGTATCACAGAAATATTAAGAGCAATGAACTCTACCTGTAAAAGAAATAAAAACCGTATTTGGAGTAATAATTACCATAAGTTTGATTTGATGATACAAATTAATGATTGTTATAGTAGCACGCTCATTGTGACCTTGAAAGCACATTGTTAATTAAACCATTTTTTTGTTACCATTGGTATACATAAATTAAGTAGAATTGAATGAATTTAATTATATAATACGAGCACTTACTTGATTTTTGATATCGAGTTTATTATTAGTTAAACAAAAATATATAAACCTCAATTAGATAATTGTGATTAAGCTAAAAATATATATGAAATAGAAATGTATGCATTTTATTATAGCATTTAATAATGGTAAAGTAAATAATATATTTGCAAATTGTAATGTAAAGAAATTAATGTGAAAAACAAAATAAAATCTATGTAAAAATTAAAAGGATTTTCATTTAATTATGATAAGTTGAAAAGCTTTTTTTTAATACGAAAAAGTGGTTAGGAAAGAACATAGAAAGTTAAAACAAAAAATCTAGTTAATAGCCTTAAAAAAAAAACTCTTAACCTGTTTTAATTCTAATTGACACATTGCATTGCTACGATTTATAAAAATAAAAATCAAGGGAAGTCATAGTTTCAAAGAGTTTTTTGTTAACTTCTTATCGAACCGATCATTATGAGATACTGTCACATGTAGAAAAGTTTTTGTTTTGTTTACCTATGTATGTGAGAAAGTTGTGACTCTTTCGACCGAGATCCAGATCATAGCAACACCGAATAAAAGGAAGAAGAAAAAGTCGTTTCGCCACATTTTTTGAATGGAGTTATTATGATTCTACCAAACATCACAGATATTGATGTTGTGACTCTCAAATATGTATACTCTAAATGGGAGGGATTGGGCAGCTTTGATGATCGTTGATCGTACTATTTTGTAGTGGGTGATATAAATGACCAAAAATTGATTAAGTCGTTGCGCAAAAAGTTACAAAAATGAAAAAAAAGGAATATAGTTTTATAGGGCGGTACCTGCCGCTATTTTTCGAGCTGAAACTCATTAAGTTTTAGATAAAAAAACATTTTTCATTAATTTAGTTATTATCAACTGTTTCATTAACATTTTTAATTGATGTCCCTAATATGCTGCCCATAATCTCGTAAAGGCCCTTATTACATTTTTCATACTACTGAGTTATAGAGGGAAAAACTAAATCGTTAACAGTAATTTTTTTTGAAATTTTCTGGCTTATTTGAAAAAAAAAAAAAAAAAAACAAATCAGAATAAATCAGAGAAATTCCCTTATTATTACTCCAAATATGCAAATAAAATCAAAATCGAATATTTTGTAGTTAGAGCCTTTATGAGATCATGGGCAATATGATGAATCTTAGTAATCGGGTAAATTATTAGCGATTTCCCTTTTTAGAAATGACAATGGCATATTATTTTTTTTTTTTTAATTTTGAGTGTATTACGAGGCGAACATTTGTAGTTTTTTATTTGCAACCCCACGACATAGTCCAGTCAACGAAGACTCAAAATTATAATAAAGAGCAAAAAATCATGTAGTGTGGGTTATTGTTGTTATATGGACCAGACACCAGACTCTTGAGTTTAAGCAGCAGAGGGGTTGAAAGTTTTCCTTAATGGTATTTCGTCAATATTTTGAAAATTAATCGAATTATGGAAAAATTTCCCACACATAAGTCTCAATCAGTTTTACCAGTTCCTATAGAGATGTGGAGGTTAGACGTTTTAAAAATATCTTGACTCGTGAAAAAATATAAAACAGCACTTTTGTGGGTAGGAACGTTGATAAGTTTCATAAGTCATATTTAAAAAGTCCCAAGGTATCTCATTTGCCGTTTACATACATTATTGAATTTTTATAGAGTTATTATAGTTATTATACGTAATCAAAAAAGGTGGGTTTTTTTTTAATAAAACCACAAATTTTAAGTAACCATGAATTGTAATTTCACGAAATTCAATAGTATCGGAAATATGATACGAATTAAAAAAAAAAAATAGAATCCGTAATAAGTCCGAATAGCTAAGAACAATTTAGATTTTAGGTACCTACTAGACATAAGTAATTTTTATAATAGTAGTACAATAGTCGGAAAAAGTATTTTGACAAAATGAACATTTTTCTAACTGATGAGAATAATCTGTTACGGTTAAACATAAAATAAGGAAGTTGACAGTTATTTATTAAGTATATTATGGTGAATCTCATGATGGTCAATGTCAGTCATATAGTTGGTATTATGCGTCGAGGCTGCACTTTTTGTATAAAAAGTACTAATTTTTGAGGGAAAAAAGTATTTTGTCAAATCTTCTTTTTCAACGTTGGTATGGTAAGGTATTGCATTTTACGAGTTTCAAGCACTTATTAAACTGACAGACTTATTAAGGCTCCGATTTGTAAAAAATTGGGCAAAACTGCGGAACTTATCATTGAAATTAGTGCATCTTCTGTTGCAAGTCATAATTTCGGTGTGTCTGTTAAAAAATCTGTGGAGAACTGAATTTATCGCGGGAAACTAAAAATTACCAAATATGAAGACACAAAAATAAAATTATACAATTATGCTATTCAAAATTTACCATAAATGGACAAAAAATGAAAAAAATGCACTTAAAAAAATAGACGCATTTTGAAGAATTCACTTTAAATCGGGAATTGACTCCAAGAAGTCTGAATTTGGAAATGCCATTCTTTCATCAAAAACTTTGTTAGCAAAAGTACCCTTTGCATTGATCTCGAAGAAGACAATTTTACCATGTTTATGGGAAGATAATACAGTATTTACCTCATAAAACAAAAATTGAAAAATAACTGAATTCTCAAAGGAACATATTGGTATGCTTCTTTCATTCAAAAACAAACTTTTATGGACCACATTCTCACAAATTCTATCTCAATGATCCGGGAAACGAAAAGGAACTGTTGAAGCTCCGTAAAAATTTATTCAAGTTTGTTCCAGAAGCGAAAAGCACAACAACATGTCCCTTTGAGAATTAAATTTTTTTTCAATTTTTGTTTTATGAGGTAAATACTGTACTATCTTCCCATAAACATGGTAAAATTGTCTTCTTCGAGATCAATGCAAAGGGTACTTTTGCTAACAAGGTTTTTGATGAAAGAATGGCATTTCCAAATCCAGACTTTTTGGAGTCAATCCGCGATAAAGTGAATTCTTCAAAATGCTTCAATTTTTTTAAGTGCATTTTTTTCATTTTTTGTCCATTTGTGGTAAATTTTTAATAGTATAATTATATTTTTGTGTTTGTATATTTGGTAATTTTTAGTTTCCCGCGATAAATTCAGTTCTCTACAGATTTTTTAACAGACACACAGAAATTATGACTTGCAACAGAAGATGCACCAATTTCAATGTTAAGTTCCGCCGTTTTGCCCAATTTTTTACAAATCGGGGCCTTAACAAGTCTGTCAGTTGTATACGTGCTTGAAACACGTAAAATGCATTACCTTACCTTACCAACGTTGAAAAAGAACGTTTGTCAAAATACTTTTTTCCCTCAAAAATTAGTACTTTTTATACAAAAAATGCAGCCTCGAGGAATAATACCAACTATATGACTGACATTGACCATCATGAGATTCACCATAATATACTTAATAAATAACCGTCAACTTCCTTATTTAATGTTTAACCGTTACCGATTATTCTCATCAGTTAGAAAAATGTTCATTTTGTCAAAATACTTTTTCCGACCATTGTAGGTATTTAACGAATTGAAATAAATGAAGGTGATACAATTTTGCATCTGCAAAATGAATTTCTCAAAAATCCCCTAACAGTATTTTCAAAAAACTATTCTACTAACGATAAGCCATATTTTTATACACTCTTGGCCCAAATATGTCTCATTTCTTTCATTTTTAGCATTCAAATAAAATTTTAAATAATTTCAAATGAAATAACACCTAAAAGTATGCATTCACATTGGAGTGATTTTATTTACACTACATCTAATTGTATACACCTCTTAATGAATGATTTGAGATATGGAAATGTAGGTAGAATAAGTACATAGTTTCGTTATTTCCAGTTTTGTTTTGAAAAAAAAAAAAAATATTAAATTACTACTGAAGTGTCAGCAAGTACTACAAGTAAGTCAGCAAGTAGGTAATTTTCTTAGGACAGGAAAATTTGTCTTTTATCTTTCATGTATACTTTTTTTCGATTGATTATTGAACTTTATGCTAAAATAATCAATTTAAATTACTTTGATATTAAGAATAACAGTTACAACTAAGGAAGGAATTTTTAAAGAGTTAAGATTACAATCTTAGATGAGCATGTTACGAGGGAGGACAGAGAAGCCTTTAATAAATTGTTCACTCTCCGTGACAACTACACCAATTTTGTTTTTTTTTTTTTTTTATAAAATAAAATTAACACTAATCAATGAATCAGAAATTAGCACCGAAATACATGATTAGCCATTAAATTAAATCTTATCTTTTAAAAATGAAAAAATCAAATAACATCTATATATTATTTATATATTTTATTTCTAAAACCGAAAAATGTTTATCAATCGACTATTGTTTTATTTATTTCATGATCCATATCACCCATGCGTTATCCTTATCAATGCAAAAAAAAAATATATAAACAATCAATTTAAAATCCCTATCTTTAATAAGTACGCTACCCTTCGTATTCTGTTTTGTTATACCATGAACTAAGATACATTCGAAAATCTGTGATTTTCCATCAAAATATCTCTAGCAGTGGTATATATTTTCCTTGTGTCAATAATTTAGCAAAAGAAATGAAACTGGACGTCTATATTCTTATCACCAAACGAATATGATTAGAGAAGAGACCCCCATGCCATATAGCAGGCAACAGTAACAGTCAACAGATAAATAAAACCAAAAAAATGGACGTCATGTTGTGTGTTGTTGTTGTTATTGGTGTTTTTCTATACATTTCTTAAATTCAATTAAAGACGAATACAAATTCTAGAAAAAAAAAACGAATAACAACCACAAATTATATAACGAGGGAGTTGAAGAAGTAAGAGTAATTCAGTACCAATTGCCACTTGCATCAACCAAGTACTGTTATTCTTTGGAAAAGAAAAAAGAAAAATATATTAACTGTGATATTAAAGAAGTACCTAAACCAACGGCACATACATATTATATATTTTTTGAAAAAGTCAACTACGTCACAAACTATAACATTTACTTAAGCGGTATGATTTTTGGAAAACTTCAGCGGTCCGTTACAGGGTATGTTTTTGAAATTATTGAAAAAAAAAAAAAATATAAAAAATATTATTGTTATGAGGATTAAAAAAGAAATAAAAACATATTATTGAAAAAAAAAAAATATTTTTTGATCAACAACATGTGGCTTATCATTGGAAAACCGTCATTGTACCCAAATGGTGTTTTTCACCAAGAAGACTATCTTTGGTTATAGTCTGTGAGGTACAAATGCAAACTAATACCCAATTACAAAAAAAAGTTAATGTTTATAATTGATTTTGAGGAAAACTTTATCGATTACACATTTGAAAATAATTGTGCGTTATTCACAACTTTAAAAACTTCTGTAAGAAACTAAAAGAACTTTAAAAAAATGTTTTGCAGACCATTTATGTGTCCTAAATTTATTTCCTTCGTTTTATTAAAAAAAAAAAAACAAAAACTTAATTAACAAGACCTCTTAACATCTAACTTGTAGAGAAGTGGACTGACTTGACCCATTAGTATTTTGAACGCCTCATATAGTGGATAACTACATTGCTATGTATATGCAAGAATAAATCTAGAACAAATGGAAAGTTTAAAATAAGTTTCTTCAATATAATGATTTTCTCTAGAGTCTTTGAAAATAGCAATTCCCACTAAAACTGCATTTTAAGTTTTGCTTAAAAAAATCAATTTCTTCGCTAAAAAAAATCAGCTTTTTAATTTCTTATAAACTAAAAGTTAACTAATATTTATAATCATTTTTATCAAAAAAAAAAAACTTCCATGGATCAAAACTATGTTTTATGGTTTTTTCTAATAGTTTCTATGGCCAGAACTGAACGAAATTGAAATGGGAGCACACTGTAGGCACCAGCTTTCCAATTATCAAAATTGGTTCACTCAGTCCAATGTTATGAGGTAACAAACCCAAAAAAAAAAAAAAAAAAAAATACAGTCGGTAAAAAGTGCTTTGAAATACAAGAGCAAGTACGTACAACCCAGTCGTGCATTTAATTTTGTATGAAATGTGTTTAGGTACAGCTCGTTATTATGAAACTCTATTCTTTTTGACGATCGGATTGGCAAAGAGCAAAATATCGAAAAGTTGGGTTTTATATTTTTTGCCTTTTCTCGTCAATCCATTTTAAATTTGTGACTGCTAGAAAACCCTTAAAATTTCTTCAAATTGATCCCAAACAAGATTTTAATGGTCTTGATATGTGATCTATTTGAATTTGAAGTACCTACCTATGTACACGGAGAAAAAGACCACCTAAAAACAAGCGGATTTCTGCATAGTTTTTTTTTGCCAAGATGTCTTCAAATAAAGCGGAAATCCAATTAATTTAAGATGAAAATATTCTTATTATTATAAAACATGAGGAAGAAAGGATCTCGCCACAACTATTTTTCATTATCGAAATATGTAATTCTTTTTACAAAAAAAAACAAAAACGCTGTTTTTTTCATATTCTTGAAAGAGCACTAAAATAAGCTTAAGAAATTTCTGCATCGTACTAAGAATTTTGTCGGGAACATTTATTTTGATTCGATGGTACCTGAGTCTCAAATTCGGTGGTATGTAAATCTCATTCCACACACTCTTTGATCCATCACCAAAATTTCGCTGATAAAGTTGCAAAACAAAATGAATTTGCAAAACTCCAGCTCAGCATTTTTAATGATGATATTCTAAATGACTGATGAAAAGGGTGGAAAAGATATTATATGTACATTGTACAATGTACATGCTTTGTTTAAATGTTTGAGATTACTAAATGGTAAAGGATGTAACTATTAAGGATTAACTATAATTCCCACTTTTTGCAAAAGTACAAAAGTAAAAATTGGTTTGTAAAAACCAGTATACAATTTGTTTCTTAAAACCAAAATCTTAGCTTTCCGAATCTATTTTTAAATTTTCCAGTGACAAAGCATACAAAATGACTCTTGAAAATTTTCACTTCCTAGGCCAATGTAGTTTGGGCTTTATACATGTTGAGCATTAAGTTCTTAGTTTGCAACAATTTTTAGATGATTCTCAACTTTAACTTTCCGACTATATTAAGGGAACATATAAACAACTATAATAACTAGCCGGACAGACGAAGACGAACACTGATTTCTCTGTTGTGCTGCCTGATGCAATCGAACAATAAATCGAGTTCGGCTAGCAACGAAAATGAAATGAAACTATGTTCATATATAAAAATACAAACATGTTATTATTTATAAAGATTAGGTTTATTGTTGTTTTGGTTGGAAATTCTCTTTGTGCTCTGTTTCTGGTTGAGATGTTTTTTTATTTTTGTTTTTACATTTTATTGTTTAATTCGTATTGAAATTCTTATTTTTGTTGTTGTTGTTGTAGCGATGCGATGTCAGAAAGGCACTGTGTATATCAATTAATGTTATAATCAGGGGCGAGCCCCCTTAGACACAGCAGTGACCTCTAAAATAAACCAGAAGATTCAATTTTAATTTGAAAATATACGGCAATCATTGTAAAGCCCCCACCATGACCCAACACTGATAAAATAATTTTATAATTTAAAATAAAAAAGATTCTTGTAAAAAAAAAATACACAAATTTGAAAGATTATTATATTAATTGAGATTGGCAGGGGCTAGCGGATTAATAAACAAAACAATATCGATAATGTTCAAATTCCATAAGTCATGCCTTGACCGAAACCCACACGCTTTAACGATAATATAAATGGTAAAAAAATGTATATGTCTACCTACTCCAATTTTTACCGGATTGAATTGATATTTTCAGTGGGAGGGAAGTGTATTTTGAACTTTGTGCTGAGATTTGCTGGCATCAAAGTACATTTTTATTCTTATCTATCGAAATGTCGCATTTAGCTTGAAAATTATGGTTTCTCAGTTTAAAAAACATACATATAGAGTATATTGAATTGTCAAAAATATTTTTTAATACATTTTCCAAGAAAATTAGGATATAAACAATTTGAAATACAGATGTTTTAGTCCGGTCAATTTAGACATCCAAGGTTACATTAATTCCCAGCAAGCTGAAAATTGGTAGGATTGTTGGAAACACCATCATAAATTAAATTTAAAAAGTCCTCATCGATCCGAGGTGTGGAAAAAAACTTACGGGGGGTCAAAGGTCACAAAAACTGGGTTTTCACGATTTTCAGCAAAACGGTAAGTCTCATCAAAAAATTTTCAATGCAAGAATTGTAGACCAGATTATTATATATAAAAAGTGTCATAACACTTTTTTTCCTAAGACCCACCGTTTCTTAGGTATAACGATTCAAAAAGTTGAAGTTGAGTTGTAATCGTCATAATCAGGCCTATTTTGGGGCCCTTCTCCCGAAACCATTTCCCTGGGAATTTTTGTTTAGAATATGTCTGAATAAATACAGGGTGTGCAATAGAGAATGGACAACCCTAAAACGGCTGATATCTACACTTATGGATGTTCTAAAAACAGATAGAAAAAAGTTCTATCGCAACCAGTTCATAAAATATTGGCTTTTTTTCGTTCAGTGTATTTTAAATTTTAACATCTTGTGTTTTCATTCACTACAACCACGAATGAATGAATTTTATTTATTTCTTTTTTTTATAATTTTCTACAATAATTGTATGAGTACATAAACTCTTTAAAAACTGCAAAGCTATTGCACATTTTCCTTAAAAAAAATTTGAAATCTGTTTTTTGATGCAAAATGTAAAAAAAGTATTTTATGAAAAATTTTAAACACCTGTGGTATAAAATAAATCTATAGAAACCTAGGTGGCCAACTTTCTTAAAAATACTCCCCTTAGACGAGAATATTTTTAAGTAAGTCGGCCACTTAGGTTTCTATAGATTTATTTTATACCACAGGTGTTTAAAATTTTTCATAAAATACTTTTTTTACATTTTGCATCAAAAAACAGATTTCAAAATTTTTTTAAGGAAAATGTGCCATAGCTAGGAAGTTTTTAAAGAGTTTATGTACTCATACAATTATTGTAGAAAATTATAAAAAAAAGAAATAAATAAAATTCATTCATTCGTGGTTGTAGTGAACGAAAACACAAGATGTTAAAATTTAAAATACACTGAACGAAAAAAAGCCAATATTTTATGAACTGGTTGCGATAGAACTTTTTTCTATCTGCTTTTAGAACATCCATAAGTGTAGATATCAGCCGTTTTAGGGTTGTCCATTCTCTATTGCACACCCTGTATTTATTCAGACATATTCTAAACAAAAATTCCCAGGGAAATGGTTTCGGGAGAAGGGCCCCAATCGGAAAAATGGTGAAAATTTCCATTTTTTTTTTGCTTTCCTATATTCTTAACCATTGAAAAACGAAATTCAAGCTTAAAAAATAATGAAATTTCAGGAACTTTTCAGTTAGGAGTTTTTTTTTTTCAAAATAGGCCTGATTATGACGATTACAACTCAACTTCAACTTTTTGAATCGTTATACCTAAGAAACGGTGGGTCTTAGGAAAAAAAGTGTCATGACACTTTTTATATATAATAATCTGGTCTACAATTCTTGCATTGAAAATTTTTTGATGAGACTTACCGTTTTGCTGAAAATCGTGAAAAACCAGTTTTTGTGACCTTTGACCCCCCCATAAGTTTTTTTCCACACCTCGGATCGATGAGGACTTTTTAAATTTAATTTATGATGATGTTTCCAACAATCCTACCAATTTTCAGCTTGCTGGGAATTAATGTAGCCTCACCCCCTTATTTTAGTCTAATTTGACCGGACTATTTTTCGTATATCGGTTTTAATGAAATGCTATATTTTAATTGAATCAGCAAAATAATAACAGAACAATGACATTCTTGGAAATCTGACTTGTTTTGTATTTAAAACGAAAAATACGTTAATATTGAGTATATCCTACGAAAAAACCATGAGTATTCCATTTTTATTTTTAAAATCAAAAGATATCTTGAATTTTGGCTAAAATGGAAAGATTTGGAAGATGTAAAAAAAAGCTTAAGTACGCAAAGAAGTATAAGCTAATACAGATGGAAAGTTAAAAAATAGGTAAGGTATTTTATTGTAATGAGATAAAAAACGCCTATTTATTTGTAATATTTAAATAATATTTGTCTAATCTTATCATTATCTTTTTTTTTTACTAATTTGTTATGCCACGATGGCTGTATGCAATTGGAGCAGACTTTATGGGTTTTAGTTAAGGGCATTTATTTATAATATACACCCACAGGTTGATTTATTGTCTTTAATTTTAAATGAGTTCTTTCCGGTCATGTGGCTGATTGTTATCAATTATTATGAGCAGTTCATTTAATCAAACAATAGAGTTAAAATTTATAGCAAATTTATCGAATAATAAGTTTTTGGGTTTTCTTGATTTAGTTAAAACGAAAGCAAAAACGATTGCACCCTTATAGCAACCTGATCGATTTGGGGATTTATTTATTTGTAACTGCAAAATGACTCAAGCATGACACTTTTAAAGATAAATAAAGCGAGCGAAAAAACCATAGTTTATTTTTAATTTATTATTTTATTTTATTTAGTACATATTTTTATTTGATGTCCATTACCATTTGAAACAAAAAATGTAGGATCTTTATTTATAGCAGCAAAAAGTAAAATTTGTTTTCTTAAGTTTTGCCATGCAAGTTATTTTGTTTAATTAATATTTATTATTATCAATTGACTTAAATATTTTTCCATATTGACAAACAAATATTCTTTATACTAAGTTAAGGATCTGATAGAGGACAAATATAACATAATCAACTGTAACATTGTAGTTTGTAGCTTCCGACTAGGCAAACAACTATCCAAGTTTGACATTTAATATAGTAGGCCTCTGAAATACCATATCATTAAATTAAGAGTTGAACAAAAAATAGTAAAAAAAAATTGCACACTGTGGCGTATACGTACTTTTTTTTGTTGATAAAAACAGAAAACAAGGTCTTCCGATCTAAATTCTTAGTTTCATACAATCAATTACGTTTGATTTACCTGAGTGTGACCCAAGAATAGAGAGAAAAGGTTTTAATATATATTTTTTACTTTGGCGTTAGCTAGTAAGCCACAGATATTAACATTTCTGAATTTTTATTGAAGGATTTTGTCCAATTCGAGTGGAAATTTCTGAAACGTGAACTGCCAAACTACTTTCTTGCTTCTTGTAGCCTTATACTTGCCACTGTTGCTTTTGTAAAGCTTTATAGAAGCAAAGTCGAAAGTAGTAAACTTTCTTGAATAATATGCTTCAGAGTTATTTGTTTTTTTTTTTTTTTTTTAAGTTGAAATAAATCGATGGTTCTTTAAATAATATTTATAATGCTGGTGATCTTACCTGTTCAAATAAAATGTTTCCTATCTCCTGATCAAAATAAACTGTTTTTTTTATTTTAAAACAAGGGTAAACACCTTTGGCATATACATGCTATATTTAGTTTTAATTTACTGAAACCAGTCGTAAACAAACCTAAAACAAACCAAAGCAAGACTAATTTTAGAACCAATTGCTTTTGCAATATCATGTGTCAAAAATGCGTATGCGTACCTTCAGTGAACCGTTATAAAATTTATAATCAATACATAAAAAATAGTAATTAAATAAAATTGTAGAGAGATTTTAATAAAACAAAAATATATGTGTTTTTTTTTGTGATTAAATTCTTATTAAATATTGAAATCTAGCAACTAAGTATTTTAAACCTAAATTTATTGAAAAATTGGACAACTAATAATGACAATCTTAATATCGGTGAAATAACTAAAGAATAAAGTATATAAGTTTCAATAAAAAACTTTGCGTTATTATTTTGTATATTGGCAACACTTGTCCAGTAAAACTTGAAAAGTTGGGTCAAGTCTTTTTAAAACAAGCTTTAGGATTACCAGATGCTTGATCTTTGAAATTTAAAACTTATGTATTTTTTACTGATTTACTTCTTCATTATTTTAAAAGTTTTCCATTTAATTAAACAAAATATCTACAAGCATCAAAGGGTCTAAAATGTTTTAACATGAATTAATTATTTTTTCGCAGAAAATAGATGATGAAACATTTCATCATTCAAACCATATGATTTTTTTTTTGGCTGCAATAAACAAAAACTCTATTCTTGTTCATTTTATTAGGAAAAAAATTGGAACAGAAATAACTTTGGACTTTGTACTTAAATATTTATAAATTTCCATCACAGACAAAATGATAATATTTAGTATTCAGATTCAAGCATGGCATTAAGTAAAGCGTGTTTTTTTGCGCATTAGATAAATTTTGTTGCTGAAAAAAAAAACGTAAAAATAAATATATTTACAGTTCGTATTCAATTAAAGGGTAGGTCAGGGATTACAACTGGGGCAGCATTTTAATATGAAAATATTTATAGGACTTAAGTGATAATCTTTGATTCTAATTGAAACAAATTAAAAGTTAACCAACGTTTCAGATCTAGAAATAGAAATCATGATTTATAATAAATTCATCTATAGTAATAGATAAACGAAGCACAGGCCTGTGATATTATTTAAATGAAGAAGATAGTATGAATATTTTGGTAAGAAAAAATGTTGGTTGAGGTTTTTATTATTATGTATGGGTAGCATATAACATTATGTACATATTTGCCATTTTTCTTAACGTCAAAAAGGGGAATGGAAATTTTGGCCTTTTGATCAATATTATTATGATACATGGTCTGATATTAATACTTCCAAACGAAAGCTAAGAAAGTGCGATAATCCTGACAAAATTAATAGGTACTTTTATACAGGGTGTATCATTACTAGACAAGGGAAATTTAAGATGTGAATCTTGGATATATTTTTCTCGCCCGTGCACGGAGAAAACGCCATGGATAACTTTACTTTCTGGTATTTAACCCTCTGTCGGCGCACGGGTGCGAATTTGGCAGGACAAAAATGAAAAGTGGTTACAGAAAAGTGTCTTTATAAGGGTGAATATACATTTTTTTGGAATTCTGAATACAGTATTCGAATTCCTCGGGAAATTCTACCTACATCAATTTCATATTTGATTCTCCATAAAATAGTGAGACCGAAAAAAGTTCTAGCGCCATGAAAAAGTATAAACCAAATTCGCAAAAAAGAGGTGTGCCTACAGAGGGTTAATATAATTAAATATACCAGAAAATAGTTAATTTAATCCGAAATAAAGTTAAACATACCAGATGAAAAGTTATCTCTGGTAATGCGTTTTTTTACGCTAGATGACGCAGACATTTTATTCTAGAGGAATCACTCAAAAGTGCGGTGACGCTGCGGCAATCTATTGATAGATATATCCACTCTTACGGTGGCACAACGGCGGCGTTTTAGGAATCTGCGAGTCTCTCTCCGATTGCGTTACTGCAAGAGTGGATACATCCATCAGTAGAATACGGCAGCGTCAACGCACTTTTGTGTGAATCAAATGGCTGCTTCATAGAGTGTGTGCTGAACCAGGCTTTAAAATCAAAGCTACCGGGTTTGACACAACTTCTCTTTTCTTTCTTTTTTATTGATCCTCAAGACAAGAACAATGGTTTATTTTTCTCTATATGTACCTGATTTTGAAAACTTTAACAGCTATTTTTTGTATTATTGTCTTTCTAGGGCTGCAAAAACTCTACGAGTATGGCAAGTCCACCGAGCACGTGGTATGACCGCCTATACTGGAACAAGCCTCACCGAACTACCCCCAAATGCTGCAGCCTTCATTAAAAACACCGAAGAAATGTGCCAACCAGACAAAGTTCACATTTGTGATGGAAGTAACATTGAAAACCGAATGTTGACCGAACGACTTGTCGCACAAGGAACACTCAGTCCGTTGAAAAAATACGAAAATTGTTGGTTGGCTAGAACCAATCCAGGTGATGTTGCTAGAGTTGAATCGAAAACCTTTATTTGTACAGAAAATAAAGACGAAGCTGTTGCTGGTTCACTAGGCAATTGGATTTCTCCAGAAAATATGCAAATTGCAATTAATCAGAGGTTTCCAGCTTGCATGAAGGGCAGAACAATGTATGTAATACCCTTCTCTATGGGTCCAGTGGGTTCACCTCTCTCGAAAGTCGGAATAGAGATTACCGATTCGCCGTATGTTGTGGAATCTATGCGGATTATGACAAGAATTGGATTTGATGTTGTTCAGCAGTTACAGAAGAATGCTGAATTTGTAAAATGTCTTCATTCAGTTGGACGTCCGGAGAACGGAGTTATTGAGTATCCATCATGGCCGTGTGATCCAGCTCGAACTATAATTCTTCATAAACCAGACGAGAATTTTATAGCATCTTATGGGTCAGGTTATGGAGGAAATTCCCTATTGGGTAAAAAATGTTTTGCTTTGCGAATCGGAAGTACAATTGCTAAGCGCGAAGGTTGGTTGGCAGAGCACATGTTAATATTGGGAATAACTAATCCCAAAGGCGAGAAAATCTATGTTGCAGCGGCTTTCCCATCGGCTTGTGGCAAGACAAACCTGGCGATGATGACTCCTTCTTTGCCAGGATACAAAATCGAATGTGTAGGAGATGATATTGCATGGATGCGATTTGACGAGAGTGGCCAGCTTCGCGCCATAAATCCTGAAAATGGATTCTTCGGAGTAGCTCCAGGTACCTCGAAAGGAACAAACCCAATAGCAATGGAGACGATATTCAAAAATACGATTTTTACAAATGTTGCTTCTACATCTGATGGTGGAGTGTATTGGGAAGGTTTGGAAAAAGAACATCCTGCAGGGGTATCAATAACAGACTGGTTAGGCAAGCCCTGGAGTAAAGAAAGTAGTAAAACACCAGCTGCTCATCCAAATTCACGTTTCTGCACCCCAGCTAACCAGTGTCCCATAATTGATCCAGCGTGGGAAGATCCACAAGGAGTACCAATCAGTGCAATTTTATTCGGAGGTCGTCGACCAACTGGCATTCCCCTTGTATATGAAGCTCGATCATGGGCACATGGGGTATTTCTAGGGGCTTCTATGCGCAGTGAATCTACAGCAGCAGCAGAACACACAAAAAAGGTTATAATGCATGATCCCTTTGCTATGCGGCCATTCTTTGGTTATAATTTTGGCAAATACCTAGAACACTGGCTGAGTATGGATAATAGGGGTAAAGTTCCCAAAGTCTTCCATGTAAATTGGTTCCTCAAGAATAAAGATGGCAAATTTATGTGGCCTGGATTTGGAGAAAACTCCAGAGTTTTAGATTGGGTATTTAGACGTGTGAAGGGAGAAAACTGTGCTAAAGACTCAGCTATTGGATTGCTACCATCTGATGGAGCTCTCACCACCGATGGACTTAATCTCCCTGAAAGTCTTGACAAACTTTTTGAACTTCCTAAAGATTTCTGGCAACAGGAAGTTAAAGATATTGAAAAATATTTTGAGACTGAAATAGGTAATCACTTGCCAAAGGCTGTGTCTAAAGAATTGACTTATTTGAAAGAACAAATTTCAAAAATGTAACTATGTATATGTATGTAGAGTTTTTTAAGATAAAGTATAAATAATTTGTAAATTATATGAAATCATTTTATTTTTATTAATAAAATAAACGGTTTTTAGGAACATAAAGAGTTGATTTTATATTAATTTTGAAACGCAATTCTAGCTAAAGAAGATATTTGTAATCTCTTACACAAATATAATATTGGACTTTCTTCGTAAACAAAAGATAAAAGTTATTGCTAGACCATTGTACCTGCTTTAAATATATAAATAATTTGTTTTGACAATAGATTTGCTGCTGAAAAATAAAAAGAGGTGATTTATTGAAATTTTAGTATTGAACAAAGTTCAATGGCGAATGTCAACAACAATATTGATAAACACTTGAGTTTATTAATGTCTTGTAGTCAAGGGCAATTTATAGTAATTCTTGAAAAACCAAGATAACGCATGTTTCATCACCAAATATTGTACGTTTAATTTAGTTACATAAGTCAGAATCAATTAAAAGCAACTATTTGAACGTTCTTTCTGAGTATTCTTTTCTCCAAGCTCGAAAAAATGCAAAATTTGTCAGTATACCTTTATTTAAAATGGCTTTGATTCATGCAACGCACACTTGGTTTATAGGTGGATGTTTTGAAGTAAGTAAACAACGACTTGCATAACGATATAAGTTTTTAAAACGTTGTGTGCATTAGAAGATGTCAAGACTGATGTTATTGCAACAGATTTTAGTAATGATCTCATAAGATCATTCTTTTCAAGCTCAAAAATTTTGCTCTTCCCCAATTACTCTTATCTTGGATTCAGACTATGCGACCGAGAGAACCGAATAATTTTAAGAACTTCTATCTCAAAACATATTTATGAATTCTCCGGAGTACCCTAGGATAAATATTTCGGGCCTTTTGATCTTAGTTTTTGCCATTTTGCCCCATTGTGATTTAGGAATCTATGCGGACGACATGAGAATATCAAAAACAAATCACATGTCACATCCCATCTAGATGTTTTGTAACAGCTCTATTAAATTATATATATTAAATGGTGAGCTTAACACAAGGAAATTTCAATCCATGACTTTTTTTCTTTTGGGGAATGGGGATGTAAAATTTGAATCCGTTTACAATGTTGGTTCTCGTAATACTAGTTCTAGTAGATGGCGTAATGTTTATTATCCGTTGATAATAAGGATGAATAGCTATTTCAGCATTAAATTTCGAATTCTGATCGTGTTAATGTGGATGAATCAAACGGATTGATTTGGTTCCCAGCTAGGAAAAGTTCAAATTGTAATTGACAAAGATTTTTATTCATAAATCCATCGATAAGTTTAGTGGATATTTAAAACTTGCTTGATGTAAAAATAAATGAAAAGACACGCCCATTCAAACCTTTCGCCCACAAACAAAAGCTCAACCTTTGAGATACTTTTACAATGGTTTTGCATCTTTTTCAACCTCTATTCATCCAATTTAAGGATTATGCTGAAAATATTCCGTACCTTTCCTTGCATCAACAGTTTTAGGGACACTAGACTTCAAAATCACCGTTACCAAGAAACTTTTCTACAAGGATGATAACGATTCCGTTCTTAGCTCCTTCTAGCTCGTAGCAAAATAGTGCACAAGTAATCATAGGAAAACCCATATAAAAGGACAATTCATCACAAGGAATTTAAGGAGAACTAATGAAAAACAACAACCACCAAAAAGTGTGACCGTTCTCAAAAGAAGAACATTAAAATAAATTGAAATCAAAACAAAATTGTGCCAATCGAACCTTTTGATGACTTTTATCATGATGTGATGCCCATGATGAGTTGGACTATGATGATATATTAAGTGGTGTGTTATAAGTTAATCCGAATTTTGTGTATTACCTTGCAATATCGCACGATACCCGTATTGCTCTGCCTGCCTGGTGGGATCGGTCGGGTCCCTTGTAGCAAAAACTTTCCACACAATTTCGCAAAATGTTTTCGAATTCGACCCATCAAGGGTAGTGTGAAAGATAAGACCAAAATAGGGGTGCAATCTTTATCCCGTCCAAAGTAAGAAATAAATGAACTATTTACTGTCATGGAATTTTATTTTAATTTAGAAAAAAAAAAAAAATGTATAAAGATGTACCTATTATAGGTACTAAAGTGTGCAGAAAATAAGGTTGCCATGTGGTTTAAAAATATTGTTTGTCTTAGTTAATTTAAAATAATAAATAAATTATGTAAGAATGAAAACAAAACAATCTAATTGGTCACGTTTAAGCGACGGATCCGTTTTCAGAAAATGAAAAGCTACTGCAATACTTTGTTTTGTTTATATGTAATTCTAATTAAAAGTGTATTTAGTTCACATCAATAAACAAATAATACAAAATGCTTCTGGCATATTGTGATGAACAATTTCAGTCAATTTTCATCATTCTTTGACCTGTCCTGACTTCAATAGATATGAAGTTCAAAATGTCAGCTTTTAGTGACGCACATGCTTTCAATTATATTATCACTCATACTTTAATTGTTCACAAAAATAGAACGATTTATTAAAAATACAATATAATTGTTTCTATTAATATATCTTGGATGTTTTTTTTTTATATAGTTTTTAGGTTTAAGATATTTAAGGTAAGATAAGATTTACAGTTTAGTACATATTTTTTACCTACATATATGTGGGCTTATTTTTCTACATAAGAAATTTACTTTTAAAATTATTTTTTAGCTTAAGAAACAAATAAAACCAGAAACTCTATTTTCCCTGTTTTCAGCAATGCGGTTGCGATATATATGTATTTTTACTTCTTTGACTTTATTATTCCCAGAAACCTAAAACTAACCTCGACACTTAAATTTTTTGTAGATATTTATTGCATCTATACGAACTCAATAATTTCTTTTCTTTTTAATAGCTTCGTTTATTCATTTTCTTTTTTTCTTTGAAAAACCAATGAATTTTACTTTTTTCTGAAAATAATCGGTGGTATCCCGATGTTTCATTTATTTATTTTCATCAATTAAAGTATCTAGAAATAGCCTGTAAAGGCGAGTTTTTTTTATTTTGCATACTTTGAAATCTTTCCTATCGGCAATTTAAATCGTATCTCAACTATATATTTATTTAATAAACGAAACTTCGGGAATAAAATGTTGACAAAATCACAAAAGAAATAATAAAAAAAAAAAAACTACCCAGACAGACAGGGTTCGAAGCTTAATAGATAATACAAAAAAAAAAAAAAAAAACAAAGATATAAAAAGTTAAACTTTGAATCCATCAATAATAATTTTACAATCACATTAAGTCTGTTGTTGATAAGAAAAGGAATTTTAAAGAAACAAAAATTGTGTTAATATAACAAAACAAATCTATCTTATACATGTGTAATAACGGTTAATTTCATCAAGTATTTTTTTTTATTCTATTCTAAGAAATATTTAGGGGGCCAAAACCGGTGTTATCACAAACTAATTTTCTTTTTTAGCAAAAAAAAAAAAAAAATATCTTATCGGCGCAAATGTTTTTGTTTTCCTGATTTTGCTTCCAATGAATAATAAATTAGTTGATAATGCCCTATTTTAATTTAGACCAATCAATTATTTTATTAAAAACAAATGAGTTATATGTATGAAAAACTGCTTTAATGAATAATATTATTGTTTTCACCAAAGTATTAAAATGTATTTTTTGTTAAAAGTTAATCCATTTAACAAAAAACAAAGGTAAAAAACAGGGCGCGACTTTATGCTTAAAGTAACACCGGAAATTCTAGTTAAACAACTCATTGTATTCGAAACTACACCACTAGTTCAACAATCTTTTAAGGGCATTTGGAGGCAGAGTCAAGATACTCGTACATTTACATAAACAAGTTTAACTATCAAAAGTAACTTGTTTAAGAGCAAAACTATGCTAAATAGCCACACGAATCTATTTTCATAGTTGATCGTTTTGCAGATTTTCTTTTAAGCTTTTGACTTTGGGCCCGAATTTAATTAATCGACCAAATTCCAACAAAGATAACCCTAGATTTTGAATTTTGTTTTTGCTTGGTCAATGAAAGAGTGAAAACAAATTAAATCAAACGACTGGGTCGCATGTATTTGTTCTTAAAATTATCCTAATTTATTTTTCAATATTTGCATGAACGAAAGTTATGCAAAAAATTAAACCGATTGGCCTTACAATTTTATCTTCGTCTGTCTTTTAAGACTGTACTCGACTACAACAGAGATAAAAAGAGGATTATAATTTTAAGTATCCTTGGAATCAATTACTCCTAAATAGTGAGGCGGCTTAGCATCTAAATCGTGCACTTTGTGATAAAAGCATGAAATTTATATCATGGGTATTACTCAATATTAGAGTTATTTTGAGATATTGGGCTACTTTGTATTCCATCCAGGAGCGTAGATACAAGAGATTTTCTGTGTTGCACCCGCATTGTTGCATATCATAGTATAGCTGATGAAACCTTTTTATTAATATAATACATGATTTCGAGGTAATTTTTAACGCCCGATCGAATGAAACCAATAGCAATATGCCTGGACCGTCATGTAAAAAGTTATTGCACTTTTTATAAATTGTCTTTTACTCAAACAGCAAGATTCAGAATATTACCAAGTACTCCTTGAAAAAAAGTGGTAGGTTGATAAAATTTAGTGTGGACTTTTCTAATACCATAGAAAAAAATAATAAAATATGTCCATCAAAAAATTTCAGGTCATAGGGTGTTTTTTTTAGCGAGAAAGAACACTTTTGAAATGGTACCATTGCAACACATGGAAAATTTATGAATTTTTTTAAACCGCATATATATTTTATACATCGTATGAGAATCAAAAATAATCAAAAAATGAATTATATTTACCATGGAACATTGAATTTTCATGCAAAACTTAAATTGCTTGCTTTTATTTTTTATTGAATTTTCATACAAATTAATGTTTTGAAGGAGTGAGGTGCAAAAGTAGAAGTATGAAAAATAATTGTGCAGTTTGTGATAAAAGGATCAAATTAATAGGATTGTTAGTACAATATGTAACCCTCATTTTAAGATATTGGGCCTTTTAATATTTCACCTATGAGGATGCCATCTAATAATCACAAATTTCACAAAACTTCATTTAAATTGCTTTCTGTGCATCGTTATAAACATCTTTAAAGGTAAAATATTAAGTGGCCCAATATCTTTAAATGAGGGTTATATATTGTACTAACAATCATATTAATTTGATCCCTTTGTCACAAACTGCACAATTATTTTTCATACTTTTACTTTTGCAATTCACTCCTTCAAAACATTAATTTGTATGAAAATTCAATAAAAAATAAAAGCAAGCAGTTTAAATTTTGCATAAAAATTCAATGTTCCATGGTAAATATAATTCATTTTTTGATTATTTTTGATTCTCATACGATGTATAAAATATATATGCGGTTCAAAAAAATGCAAAAATTTTCCATGTGCTGCAATGGTACCATTTCAAAAGTGTTCTTTCTCGCTAAAAAAACACCCTTTGACCTGAAATTGTTTGATGAACATATTTTATTATTTTTTTCTATGGTGTATGAAACGTCCACACGAAATTTTATCAACCTCCCCCTTTTTTTCAAGGAGTAGTTGATAATATTTTGACTCTTGCTCTTTGAGTAAAAGACAATTCATAAAGAGTCCAATAACTTTTTACATGATGGTCGAGACATTTTGGTATTGATTTTATTCGATCGGGCGTTAGAAAATACCTCGAAATCATGTATCATATTAATACAATATTTCATTGCCTATACTACGATATGCAACAAATCGAGTGCAACACAGAAAAAGTCTTGTATCTACCCTTCCGAATGGAATACAAGGTGGCCCAATATCTCAAAATAACTCTTAAATTGAGTACTACCAACTATGTTAATTTCATGCTTTTATCACAAAGTGCACGATTGAACTCTTTTTTAATGCTAAGCCGCCTCACTAAAATCCACTCAATACATTGGTGAAAGGTTTTTTCCTATTAATATGAATTAATATTGGATTTTAAGGGTGTTAGCTATATTAATATAAAGGGAAGCAATTACCATTAAATACTTCTAGATTTTAATAGCTCTATCACTTTCAAAACCTTTTCGATTTTTTCAAATCGACTATTATTTTAAAAGGGTTTTGGTACTTGCATCACAACGCTATTTTTCTTAAAAAACTTCCTTAAAATACACCCTTTCCCAAAAAAATATTTCGATGCACTCTTTTATTTTTTTAAGATAGCCCTGAGGAAAGAAAAGTGATTCTTATTTAGTATAATGATGTATAGGATACAAATTTACTTTAATGCGATTTTGGTAGCCTGCCCTTACAAATTATAGTCAAAAACAAATATGTTTTCTGTTTCGATTTTGCCAAAAAATATGAAGTCTATAAAAGTAAGTGAAAATATTTTAGTCAAGTACAAAAAACTTCAAGTTTTTTTACTTTTGATCAAAAAAATATTTTTTTTGTACTTGACTTAATTAATTAGTGGTTAAGAGTTAAAGATAGGCGAATAGTCGTTATTTTCGATATTTTACCATTTTTGAAATCGAAATACATACCTATTTTCTAACTAAAGTCACATTTTTTTGTAAACAAAATGACCTACGAGAATCTCATAAAAAAATAACTGAGCAATACATGAAAAACCACTATTTTTACCAATTTTAAGTTCTATGCGAGTTTCGTAAAGTCCAATTTTGTTTTTTTTTATTTTTAATAATTTTGACTTTTTTTTTAAATGCATCTTAGTAGAAAAATCAAAACGGCAAACCTGTTTTTCATTTAAGAAGTGTTTTTTGTTTATTTTTTTAATTGCATTTTAATTTTTTTAAATAAAAAAATGACAACCATAAACCGTACCTACTTATTAACAAGTATGAACATTGCGTTAGAACTGTCGTCCCGTTTTTTGTGTATCCTGATAAAGACAAAATAATCACTTAAATTAAATAATAGCTGCGTTTTAGTTTCCTCGTGATCCGGATCAGATCATTGTTTTTATTAGCTTTACAACAAAAGCAGAATTTTGTTTTGTTATTGTTTCGCAAATAAATAAATGATATAATCCGGATCACGAGGAAAATGAAACACAGCTAATATTAGTTTAAAGCTTTAATATTTTTTTTTACGAATCCATTACTTTTCCCTTAAAATTTCTTCATCAATAGTAAAAAAAATTGTTTATATTGACAAAAAATAAGTCCTTGTTGTCACCCGCTTTCGTTTGGAAATTTCCGTCTGTTTTTCTACTTATATTTAGTTCAATCCATCAAGAAGCATACGCCAAACACAGAAAATAATAAAAAAAGATTCCAAATGTGTTCGGCTACGTAAAGTCAATTACACAGAGATACCACAATTCACAACGATCTATAAGAAATAGGTACCTACGTATCTATCACTCATTCACTTTTTATTATTGTTATTGTTTGTTAGCAATAATCAGAGACGAGCCTCCAAATTTCTAGCCAATCCAAAACAAGTACGACCAACTTTTAAGTGGTGTGTGTCCCATATCTCAGAGACAATCTTCTACAACAATCTACCAGATACAAACAAAAATCTATTTGTATACGCAGTTTTATAACCGTAGACAGCGTACGACGACTAAATTTTTCGCATATAAAAGCATTGGCCAAACATTTTAGCCATTAGTTACTCGTAGCTTCAGTAAATGGAAAGATCAAGTGATAGAAACAGTGATCTTATTGAAAATTTTGACAAGAAACTTTGGAGGAACATAGAATTTTTAGAAATTATTTGAACAATTTATAATTGAATTTATATAAATTTTTTGTGAAATTATACATTTTTGTTGAATTTAAAAAAAACCTTCAACATGCCTGAGTTTATAGAAAAATCAAATGTGTAAGTTTAAACTCTCTTTCACCCTACACTATCTACTTTTCCTGTTATTCTGCTCTTCTTGTTTCTGACGTAACATTTTTGTTTTATTGCGTGCATTATTTACAGGTTGCCTGCATATTTGTTAAAGAACAAAGCCCAAACGAACTTCGGACTCTACAACCATATTCGAGGAGTTAATATATCCAATGGTGACTGGTCCAACTTGACTGTGAATGTTAAGGCATTCGTTGAGCAAGCTGTTTCGCTTTGTCAACCTGATCAAGTGCATATCTGCGATGGCTCCGAAATGGAGAACAAGATACTTTTGAAGAAACTCGTCGAAACTGGAACTATTGTGCCATTGCCAAAGTATGAGAACTGTTGGTTGGCAAGAACCAATCCAGGCGATGTGGCTCGTGTCGAATCAAAGACATTCATTTGTACCGAAGAGAAACAGGAAGCTGTTACAACTCCCACCGAAGGAGTTAAAGGTACATTGGGGAATTGGATTTCACCCGATGATATGGAGCAAGCTGTTCAACAGCGTTTCCCTGGATGCATGAAGGGAAGAACTATGTATGTGGTGCCATTTTCTATGGGACCAGTTGGATCGCCACTTTCGAAAATCGGTATTGAACTTACCGATTCCGCATATGTGGTTGCATCGATGAGAATTATGACTCGCATGGGAAAAGCAGTTCTTGATCAATTGAAGAAATGTGAGGAATTTGTTAAGTGTCTACATTCAGTGGGAACTCCAGCGAATGGAGTTGTGGAAATGCCATCTTGGCCATGTGATCCAGAGAGGACGATTATCCTGCATAAACCAGCAGAAAATTTGATTGTTTCATATGGTTCAGGGTATGGTGGGAATTCTCTTTTGGGTAAGAAATGTTTTGCCCTGAGAATTGGAAGCACTATTGCGAAGCGCGAAGGATGGCTAGCTGAGCACATGTTGATTCTGGGTATCACCAATCCTGAAGGTCAGAAGAAATATATTACAGCAGCATTTCCTTCAGCTTGTGGTAAAACCAATTTGGCAATGTTGAGTCCTTCATTGCCAAACTACAAAGTCGAGTGCGTTGGAGATGACATCGCATGGATGAAGTTCGACAGCAATGGGGTATTGCGTGCCATTAATCCAGAGAACGGATTCTTTGGAGTTGCGCCAGGAACTTCCGTAGAAACCAATCCGATCGCCATGAATACAGTTTTCAAAAATACTCTATTCACAAATGTTGCTTCCACATCTGATGGAGGAGTATACTGGGAAGGAATGGAGAGCAGTCTTGCACCTGGAGTACAAATTACAGATTGGCTAGGTATGCCTTGGGATAAGAACTCTGGCCGACCAGCAGCTCATCCAAATTCTCGCTTCTGTACACCAGCATCTCAGTGTCCAATGATCGATCCAGCATGGGAGGATCCAGAAGGAGTGCCAATTAGTGCTATTTTATTTGGAGGTCGTCGTCCTGAAGGAGTGCCATTAGTTTATGAAGCAAATTCATGGGCACATGGGGTATTTGTGGGAGCAGCAATGAGAAGTGAAGCTACTGCTGCAGCTGAGTTCAAGGGAAAGGTTATCATGCATGATCCCTTTGCCATGCGTCCATTCTTTGGCTATAATTTCGGTCACTATCTGTCTCATTGGTTGAGTATGGAAAAAAGTGGACGCAATCTTCCAAAAATCTTCCACATCAATTGGTTCCGCAAGGGTAGTGATGGTTCATTTTTATGGCCAGGTTATGGAGAAAACTCTAGGGTCTTGGAATGGATTCTTAAGAGAGTTGATGGTGAACCATGTTATGTTGAGTCACCAATTGGTCGTATGCCAACCACAGATGGACTGAATCTCAGTGGAATGTCAGCACAAATAAATGTCAATCAACTTTTCTCACTTGACAAGAACTTTTGGGCGGAAGAAGTTAAAGCTATTTCAACTTATTTTGAAACACAAGTTGGAGCAGATTTACCACTAGCTGTGAATGAAGAACTTAAAAGCTTAGAAAGACGTGTAGCTGAGATGTAAGCACCAGATAGAGATACTTTAGATATAACGTCATACCTACTTTTAAGTACCTACCTACTCTAATACAACAGAATTTATGTACCATGAAAATAGCATGTAAGGTTATAAGTATTTTTTTTTTATTTAACATATTTTATACATAAATGGTATAGATATATAGGATTATCGTTTATTACAGTTTTATGTTGAAACCACAATAAAAATGAACATTTCAAAATAAATATTTAAAAACAAAAGAAAATTTATGAGTCTTATTCTTTTATCAAGGACGAAACGTAGAAGATACGAGTAGTAATGGTAATGAAAGGGATTATGTTAAGTACCATTTAATCGGTATAAGATTGAGAACAAGACCCATTTCGACGGCAGTTAACATTTAAAAAAGAAAATTAAAAAGGCATTTCTTTTTAATCCAAATGATAGCAGGCAACATGAAACCGACCAGACATTCAAACAGGTTGTCGGCTTAAATTGAATTAAATTCTTTCTAGCGAAGGGTAGTTTTCACTCAAGAAAAGAAGATTGTCTTTTTATTTGAAGCTTTTCTTTGGATATTGAAACACTATTGAAAGTATTATTTTAATATTCGTGTAAATGAGATAAAGTATCGTACTGTACTTTTTTGTAAGGCCAAAGACTTGTTCTTGTATAGTGTTTTTAAATAAATCTGTTTAATGGAACAGTTTTTGAAAAATCAATTTTCAAAAAAAATATATGGCTTTTTTGAAAAAAAAAAAATTTTTGGTTTTTTTTTTTAATTTATCGAAAACGACAAGACGTTTTGGATCCAGTTTTCGTTTAAAAAAAAATAAAAACATAAAATTATGTAATTAAAATTTTGAAAGAAATAAGTTCGAAATTTATTTTTTCACTTTTTTTCAAAATTTTGATTTTGAAAAGTAATTTTTCAAAAACTAGTCAATATTAGCTGCGTTCCTTTGGAAATATTTATCTACTGCTTAGTACTTAAAACAACTTTGAACTACTTTTGCTATACTGAAAAAGTAGTTCAAAGCTGCTTTAAGTACTAAGCAGTAGATAAATATTTCCAAAGGAACGCAGCTATTTAAAATCAGCTATATTTAAAATCATATTAAAAGATATAGTTTTTAGCTTGATTTTAAATAATTTTGTATCCAAATTAAGTCATTTTTTTTAGAAAATCCCCCCTCCCGGCTAAACGGAAGGGAATAGACACCCCCGTCCTATACAATTTTTTTCTTGCCTTGACTCAACCTATACGCTCTAGCTTTTTGGTACGTTCCTCCCGTATATCGTTCATCTCAATGGTTGCCAACCCAAAAATATCGTTTCATAGCTTTGGTCTTTCATAACTTCGGTTTTTCGTAACTTCGGTTTTGCGTAACTTTGACGCGCGTAACTTTATCGCATAACTCTGGTAGTCGTAACTCCGTTACCATTTCGATTATTATCATTTAAAGTCAAAATTGTAATACTTTAATTTTTTGCAAATAATCGAGCGAATAAAACAAAAAGAAATTGAAACGAAAATTTGTAGATTTTTTTTCCAAATTCTTAGAGCAAAAAAAAAACGGAATATTTTCGAAAATATGTTTTTACAGTATTCAATACACTCCGAAAAGAAATTTTTTTTTCGAAATTTTTCCGGTTTTTTTTTTGTCTAAAAACTTGAAAAACTTTTTTCCTACAAGTACCTACCTTGAAAAAATTCGTAATTCTAAATTCTTAAAACTTGAAAGTTCGAGCTTTAAAATCGTCGTTTTAAAATTTCAGTATAACCAATTTTAAGGGAAATACGTTCACTTGAAAAACCTCAAAAAGTTTGGAGTTTTTTTTTATCCTTTAATTTTTTTCGCTAGTGTAGAAAATATGAATCACTTTTAATATTCTTTAGTTTTTGAAGGGTAAAAATCTGTTTAATTTTTCTTTCTTTAACTAAGTTTAGGAGATGCTAATCCCAAATTTTTTTTAGGTGATTAAAATGTGTTATTGGATTGACTTTTAGCCCGCAAAACCTTAAGAATGTTATGGAGGAAAGGTAACTTAAGTACCTGCTTATTAAAGTATTACTTATATTGAGATAAGTCATTTACAGTCAAGGCAACAGATTCCCGTTCGAGCGGATAAAGCTTTATCATTATAAGCTTAAACTACTTCAGTTTAAAAGAAAAGTAGGTACAAGGTATAAATGAACTTACCTATGTTCACAATATTGAAAATATGGAAATCCAATTTCGAGGCGACAAACATAAACATTTTGAAAAAGACATTCAATACAGCCCAAAATGTGCTAACTATTTAAAAGAAAAAAAAAAACGTACTTTAGGAGCTGTTATAATGCTTTTTCGGTTTTTTTTTTTATTACCAATAATTTTGACAATTTTACTATCGTATGTAAAATTCATTTTCACAGTCGTGTTCAGTTGTTTTATCAAGTACTTTGTGAAAGATAAATGCAAATTATACAAAATTTACTGAATAATAAGAACAAAAAAATTAAATCCTTGGATTTATGAAACTTAGATGTAAGTGATTGAATTTAAAATTTACTTTAATCCAAACTTAATCGAGAGTGAATAATATGGCCGTAAGTATTATAACTATGGATTTATGATCCAAAAAAGAAGCTAGGCTATCAAGTCAAAAACTTTGGATCTACCATACATTATTGTTCTATAAAAAGTTATTTTCTCAGTTGTCCGACTTTTTTGGTGGTCATAAACAGTGCATTTTACTTACATGTAACATTAGAATATTTTTGCTATTTATTACTTTGGAAAACTATTTTTTTCTATTCATATTTCTTAGTTGTTTGGGTTTGAAAGGGTTAACTCAATAATTTTAATTTAGTAAATACGAAATTATGTACAAAGGCACCTAATCTACTACCTACCGTTGAATTTAACAAAATAAATAAACTAAATTCAATACCTCATTATGATTTTCCCTTTCTTAGTTTTTGAATTTATTTGAATTTAAACTTTGGAATCCAATTAAATCTGACATCCAACACCCGATCCATCTCAATCAACTCCTTGAGTTGAAAAAAAAAAAAACAAAAATTCTTAACAATATAATCTCCAATTAACTCAAAAATGTTTGCTTAAAATTCTTTCAACCAAAATTCTTAATTACCAAAAACTTTTGCAAATCATAAGATTAAAAATGTTTTGCTTTTTCCTTTCATTAGCCTCGGACTTAACATAAATCTTTTTGGGCTTATCCTCATTTTCACTTTCCGGATGTTCTTAATACCTCATAAATCATAACGTCTCTCAAGTAGCTCAGTTAAGAAAGCAGCTCTAATGGGTGTTTAATTCTTATCAAATGACAAAAGGCACCACCTGTAAAATACCCCTGGAGTACCTATACACACGGTATGCCTTTGTCATAAAATTTATTCATACACCACATTTTTATGAGATTTACAAAAATATTCAAAATTACTTCGAGTTCATATTTTTAACGCAGGCATTTATTTTTAATTCACACCAACATCAAAAAAAGATATAATTAGTAAAATTGTTTTTTATTGTCATTAGGATAATTATCACCTAATAGGGCAAAGTTAGTCTGCACATCGTCAAAATAATAAACCCGGCCTCATTCGGCCTCATAAGCTGCAATAAATTGCTCTTGAAAAGTTTATTCTCTCTTTGCCGTCTACTGTAAATATACACAAATAAACAAACACACACACACACATAGATATCTAATGTAATTGTAGGAAAACGAATTCAATTTAATCCCTAGCACCAAAACTATGGCAGATACGGAGTCCTTAATGTGACAATTGATACCACAAATGATGGACTATTGAGCAATTTCGTAGTCTATTCAGGATAGCTGGAGTGCCATAGAGCAAACAACACTTTTCCTCCTGTGTGCTAGCTATATGCTGCTGTGCATGATGTCGTGACGGTCGGTGTGGTGCTCATCGTGTCGTCTACATGCATTGATTGGGACAAAAGACGGTATCCTTGCGTGGTGGAAAAGAGTATCCTGAACACATCAAATTGTATTGTATCTACTAATCACTTGCCATGTAGTTTTTTTTTTTTTTAATTTTTTTCTATCAATCTCGTGAGTCGTGAGAAGAAGTTCGCATGTCTGCGGGTGCTGAGTGCTCATGCTCTCCTAAAAATATTACTTTTTTTTACTTAGTTTTGTAGTTCTTCTTCCGCCACCCGATGTCGTACATGCTATACCTTTTGCTTTTCGAAAAGCCAAAGAACAAAAAGTTGCTGCGAAAGCGCATGGATGGATTCGTATATAGATAGAGATACTCATAGAAGAGGAAAATCGAATCACATAAAAGTTTCGTAATGGCATGCTATGGAAATATACAAATATTGTAGATTGAACTACCCCCCATTGTATACACATATACTGCTGCCATGCGGGGATCTGTTGTGCTTGCAGAAAAGTACCCCCAAAGCCAAAGCAACAGCTGACTCTATGTCATTTCTTTATAGATGTTTGTTTGTATACAGTGATGTGAAACAAGAAATGTACTGATACAAACCGAAAAGCTTCTAATTCTATTATTTCGATAAAGTTACACACAGAATAGATAGTTACAACAGAAAAGATAAAACCATTAAAATCGAGTTTACAGTGTTATGTTAGGAGTTTCCATCCAGATTAAATACCTAGAGCCACTAAATAGCAGATTTTTTCTCGCCAACGAAAGGGACAAGCCTTCCTTCGCAATCACTTCAGCTCTTAAAGATCTGGACCGACACACATTTAATAGTCATCCATGTCGGAAAAGGTGTTCAATCTCATTTCGACCTTTTTTCAATAATATTTATTTTTAATACTTTTTATTCTTTGAATACAATTTTATTTTTAATAAAATTGGATAGGTACTCTTTCTTTTTTATTAACTTTTACTACTATTGTTTAGTACTTTGAAGTAATCTAAAGTCCACTTTCTTAAAAATTTAGTATCGATTTATACCTACTTTGAATAGAAAACATGAATCTGAACCATCGTTCGGAGTCAAAATAAATTACAAAAATTCAAACTTTTCGTGTTATGTGTTTTATTTATTTTTGGACTCAACAAAAGGTTTCAAGTACCTGAAAAACACCATCTTTTAAGTCAGTCCCTAAAAATGGAATTATAATTCCAATCAACTTCATTTTTATTTGCGATAGTGGTACTATAGGGCGATAGTGGTACTAAAGGGTAGATCAATAATAACACTGGTCGGCAAAAAACTAAAAAAAAAGTCGGGAGCAAGAACTTTATAAGGTGATTTTGATTGACTTTAATGTGCTGAATTCAAAACTGTTTACAGATTTTTTCTATAACTTCTAGTTTTTGAGCTATACTCATCACTATTTTCGCTATAAAGCTTCAAAAACTAATTTTTATAATTGAGTTTTTTTTTATGTTTAGTCAAAAATATATATTTTCCGTAATATGTTGCTCTTTATAAGTCGAAATCAGAAGACGCAAGATGGAATTTGATTCAAAAAACCATTCATTACTTTGAAAAAAATAATCAAGATTTTGAGATATGTATCTATCATAAATTTCTTTTTTCAATATCTTTGAGAAAAAAAATAATTTTGAAAAAATATAAATACCTTTAGGACGTGTTAATATGGCGTTTTGAGAGTGTATACGTAGTTTTACAAAAAAAAAAAATTAACGGTGATGTAATTCGATGTCAAATGTACCCAAAAAAACGCGTTTTTGACCTATTAATATTCAATTATTTCAAAAACGTGACGTGCCAGTTTAATTTTGACTTCAGATTCGGACTCAGCACACAAAATTCCTCTCGAAAAGTAGGGTTTGGTTCTTGCTCTATATCCGTTGCCGACCAGTGTAACCAGTCCCCATATTTTCGTACGAATTACTTATTTATGCAAAGTATAAAGCTAAATTTTTACTCGACAATGACAATCTGATTTTTAGCTTTTTTTTGTTATGGATGTTATGGAACTATATCATAGTTTCAAATTGTTGCATTTTTTATGTCTACGTATTTTTCTTCTGAAAAAGGCTCTAAGTTTTTGACGACTATAGGCTTTTAAGTTTCACCGAAAAACATAAATTGTAATGAAATGATTTGGAAATTTGTTCGTATCTCAACTTAAAACAACCTCAAGATTAAATTAAATTTTTTTTTTTTTTTTTTTATTTTAAGACTTTTGTCCTAGATGAGGACCTATCCAAGTGAACTACAAAACACTCGTTTTTAACACGCGACAAATATATTTCATACCTAAATATGGCAAGTTAAGGATTGGTACAAAAATCGAACTCGAGATAACAATCATTTTCTCAAAAATGGCTCTAATTTTGATTCAAATATTTGTACAAAAACGTTTTAATAATTGGGTAATATGCCACATTTCAATATTTTACACTACAAAGCTCATATTGGCAATTCTGACATTGCAGTTCGCTTAGTAATGCTTAGTTCACCTGACAGATTTTATTTTTGAAAATATTCGGGAAAATATAAATCCAATTGTCTTTTTATCAAACTTAGTTCGCTTAAAAACGTTATTTTTTTGGATTTTTTAATTACCTACATAATATGTTAAAGTTACCTGAAAAAAGGTTAGATTTGATATGTAAACCTAACGTGTGTTTCTGTCTAGACATGATATTTGGCGTTAATTTTTGTTCAGGGATGTTTTCATATTTTTGGACGTTTTGGGGTAACTTTTAAGGCTTTCACGGTTTCTTACAGACATACAGTACAAAGAAAGTACTTTTGTACTCACCCCGAACGTTTCGCATCAAGTTTCATTGAGCGTGGTCACCGGTCCCGGTGTGAGTACAAAATAATTCTTTGTTAAAAAAGGACATACTGCCTAAATGACTACCGGCATATCCACCCGTCAGAAGTGGCATATTCCCCTCACATGTGGGTAAAATGCCACTTTTTAAAGTTTTTTAAAACTTTATTTAAAATGAGTTAAACGAATTAAAGTTATGTTTTAATTGGTTTTTCTATTAAATAAAATGACAATGTAATAAATAAAAAAAATCTTGAACTAACGCCATGTTGTTCATAATTTTGTATTCAAAGCTATATAGAATTTATTGATCTAACACACAATTTTGGAATATAGAATAATATGACCCATTCCTCTCTTTATTAAACAAATTAATTTGTTTTTGACTTGATAAATTAAGTGTTACTGATGCTGACGTTCCACCTGAGCCTGTTCATCTTAAAGGCCAAGTTAGTTGACACCAAGTGAAAAATAATTCAATTAACTGATCTGAAAACAATTTTTTTTTAAGAAATCGATCAAAAATAAATTTATCTTTCTATCAATGGAAACCCCCATTTTTTAGGCGCTATCGTCATGTTTTGTCCATTCATTCCCATTTTGCTTTTGTAATTTAATGTTCGATTCGGAGAAAAAAGGGGTAAATCTCGGAATGAATGTTAGTAGAAATTTTTTTTGCTCAATATCTTCCTTTTACCATTCTATAACATATCTCAAAAGTCTAGAAAAATCTCATGTCCGCTTGTCGCGATTTCAAGGTCAAATCGCGAAATGGAGATTTTCAAAATTAGCAAAAATAGGCTATGGTATTATATACACATATGATACATGATTTCAAGGTATTTTTTAATGCTAATTCCAAAAAAATCTAAAATCAAAACAATCTGACGTCTCTGGAAAAAGTTATACCTGTTTTTCATCTGTCAACTCATATTATTATAACAGTTGCAAACTTACTGCCGAAAAACCCTTAAAAGTTATGGTAGATGAACCAAATTTTGAATGAAGATTTTAGAATCCATCATTATTAAAAATCAAAACAATCCATTACAAAAAATATATATACCTACGAAATAATGGTATTTTTTGATGGAGGGGTAAATTTTAGGATATGCACTAAAGAAGATTCTTGTTCATCTTAGGAATAAGTGCTAATAGGCTAATTTTTTTCATTTTAATTTTTGTTTGGATATTCTTTAACTACCCTCAAAAATCTAAAAAAATCTCATGTGCGCAAGTCCTTATTTTCTTGGTTTGAAGATAAGGTGCAGATTTGAAAAAATTGAAAAACTACTCTTCAGATATTTGTGTCAGATTAACATGAATAAGGTACATTACTTTTAAGGGATGGTCATATTGATTTGTTTGTGGGTTTTGTTGGAATCAGCGTTAAAAAATACCTTGAAATGATATGGGTTATGTTGGTATAATATAAGAATCTAAAATTTTCTTATTATTTTTTTTAAATCTGCACCTAACTTAGTTTAACCTGGAAAATAAGAACTTGCGGTCATGAGATTTTTTTTAGATTTTTGACATAAGTTATAGAATATCCAAACAAAGATAGAAACAAAAAAATTAGCCTATTAGCACTAATTCCAAGATTGTACCAGGATGTTTTTTAGTGCACATCCCAAAATTTCCCCTTTTCTCAAAAAATACCATTTTGTCATAGATATAAATTTTTTTTTTGCATTGCATTGTTTTGATTCTTAATGATAATGGATATAAAAACCCTCATGCAAAATATGATTCCGCTACCATTACTTTTAAGGGTTTTTCGGTAGTAGTAAGTTAGCAACTGATATAATAATATGGGTTGAAAGATGAAAAACAGGTATAACTTTTTTCAGAGACGTCAGATTGCCTTGATTTTAGATTTTTTGGAATCAGCATTAAAAAATACCTTGAAATCATGTATCATATGTGTATATAATACCATAGCCTATTTTTGCTAATTTTGAAAATCTCCATTTCGCGATTTGACCTTGAAATCGCGACAAGCGGACATGAGATTTTTCTAGACTTTTGAGTTATGTTATAGAATGGCAAAAGGAAGATATTGAGCAAAAAAAATTTCTACTAACATTCATTCAGAGGTTAAATTCTTATTTGACTGGATTAAACTACTTTTCAGCGAAAAGCGATTCTACAACTTTCGTAAAATTAATTTTTCTTCGTAAATGGTACACCGACCAAAGCTTGAAAGTTTTATTTGACCTAAAAATCAAGGATCAGAAGAGTCCAACGCATTTCTATTGCAGGAATGACAATATTGAAGTTTTTCAAAATGTTCAGGAATCAAGTTTGAAGTCTAATTTTATGTATTTAGTAACTAAAAATGCTATAATGAAGATAACACCGTGACAATATAGAACTTTTCGGCCTGGTTGAGTAAGTTTTGAAAAAAAAAAAACTCCACTTACGTCGTTTTTGCAATTTAGTTGCGATGTGTGTATTTTGGTTTGAGAAGTGTGGAAGTATGAAAACGCGTAACTAAAATATTTATAAAATTTAGAATTTAGATCATGTGTTATGATCTTGAGTGTTCGTAAGCACGATTGTTTAAAATTGAAAACTCTGAAAAATCGGGCTTAAATCGTACACAGAGTCGTCAAGGATGATTGAATCCTTTAAAGTTTAAACGAAAAACATAAGTTGACACTTATTTTAAATTTGTTTGTTTTTTTTTGGTTATGCTGTTCTAATTTTCTACACACCTCTGTTAAAATTTTTTTTGCAACCCGAATTGTTGAGCTCGTGTGAAGCTGAGATGGCTGGTCGGATGGCTGCTGCTACTGCTTGTGGTATAGAAAAGTTTTGTTCTCTCCTCATTCTGCGTTTAACAGCGCAGTGTACAGAGAGTTCTCTATCAGAGCTAGAGGAGTTTATTCTCCAGTACGTACCGAACCAACTAAGCATCCACTCTGGTTCGGATCGGGCTGCTACATATAATATTGTTGCTGCTGCTATCTGGCTGCTGCAAAAAATTTTACACATACAAATTTTCCATTACTGGAGTTTTCTTATTTTAAAAAGATTGGTTTTTTTCTTGGTTTTCTTCTTTTTAATCATTATCCTTTTTATAAGAAAAAAAAGAAAGTAGTAATTAATTTTCAAGTGCAAAGCTATGTGCGGTAGTAGTTTGTTGAAAATTCGCTATCATTTTTTGTTCCCAATTATCAGTGAAGCATTTGTATCCTCGTCGTCTTGGTCGTCGTCGGGCAGGCAAGGGCAATGGTACGTATATATATGTAGATACATTTTTTTTTTATATAACTACACTTGTTGCATGTTGAGAATTTTATTGTGTACCTCTTTTGATATAATATAAAATAAATGATATTTTTTTTTTTGGTCTTTTCATTTCATTTGTGTGAGGATTAGTATCTATGCCAGGAGTATACTATTTTCACATTTTGCAATCTTCTCATGTTTACCTATTATAAGATTGTTATACGGTACGTGTTTCTGTTGGCCATTTTTTTTTTCTATTTTCTTTTTGTTTTGTAAAAGCCAGGAGACTCGTTTGTCGGATGTGGAAGCCTCTTCCACAGGCATTCATATGTAGTCTACAGGTACAATAGAGCCCAATTCGAAAAGTTTATGTAAGGCAGGTGAAAAAAAGCAATTATAAGCAACAATACGAGTATAGTAAGTCGACATACAGATGGATAGATATAGATACACAGGTGTATATGTACCTGTACAACAACGGTGGTGTACACAATATAGAAGAAAATGACGGTCTGGTTTGTGTCTCAATTCAACAGTTGGGACACATGAAGGATAATAGTATTGTGGGAGATTGTGTGATTTCCTTGTTAACAACATTTTGTGTACACAGAACCGCTTATTGCTCTAATTATGGTTCTATAGGTGGTTGGTTGGTGGAGGAGTACTTTTCGGTGTGTATTCACAACACATACCTGTGCGCGCCAGGACGACATACCTAGTCGTTGTGTTCTTTGTGGAAGACCCTTTCTCTACGCACGTAATATATTCTTCGTTACACAAAAACTACCGTCCTCGTCGTTGTCGAAATTGTTGTTTTCGTCTTCGTTCTCATTGTCGTCTATATAAGGATGTCGAATAGGTTTTTATTTGGGAAATAAAACGCTTTAAGATTATTGTTTCACATTAAGTTATATTTAATGATGTTGTGTAGTTGTTCAGCTTAAGGGAGTGGTTTTATTTAATTGTTTAACGCAGATTTCGGCAAGAAAGGACATTTAGCCAGGAATTTTTATTAGTTCTATACCTGGGTATCTACTTTCTCTTTTTTTGTTTGTTTGTTTATTATGAGTTAATTAATTCAGTGATATTTTTGTTGAATATTTAATTGAATATAGTCTTCTCAGACAACCAGCGAGCGTCTATCGTTTTATTATGGTTATTCAAACTTTACAGACATAGACAGTGTCACGTCGGTCGATGTTATCGTCGTCGGCATCGTTAAATATTCAGAATATAAATCTTAATGTATACATATTTGCCTAAACTCTTGGAAGTTGTGATCCTTGCGCTTATTGATATTATGCCAAATAGTATTAGGTTATTGTTTGTTGATTTATTCAAATTTTCACACAAAATATTGGGTTGAATGATGATGAAGTGTCCGGCTTGTGTTGATTTAAGGAAGGAAGTGCGTCCGTGTCGGTCGTCGTCGGTCGGTCATCGGAAGACCTTCATCAATGGTTTATACAAGAAGGTCAAATAACTTACATTATGTCAACATTTCAATCTGTCGAGACATTTTGTAAGTTAATAGAAAGGTTGTTTTAGAATTTTTTTATTTTAACTTTACTGATGGTTACCGAGAAGGTGTGAAAAAATTATAAAAGGCCAATCCCTTGGTATATTGATGTTGACTGACTGAATAATGTCATATGGAAGGGACAGGTATTTTTAGAGATTTTTTCTTCCTTAAAAAAATCTTAAAGGTATCGGCATGTTATATAAATATATACATTTTATTTAAAAAAAAGAAAAAATCCCAAACGATACACATTTAAATTTTAAAGTGAAGGATTCATTCTAAGAAGAAAAAAAAAGAAAACAAATCACACAGGTGTCATATGGTAGGTAGAACACAAACATATATCCCCATTTTATTTCGTTGAAAAACTAGTCCAGCGGTAAGGATGAAATATTGTCGTTGTCCCAATTTTATGTTTAAAAGCGTTCTGGTTTGATTTGAGTTATGTTCAAAGTTTTATTTATTATGAACCATAAACTGTCAAAATAAGATGAATTTATTTTTATTTTTTTAAGTTAAGCAGAATGGGTTACATCTTTGAGTGTATGCTGTACAGTAAGCATATAAATACGTGGGAAGATATTTTATAAAATAAAAAAAAAAATGAGTTTCATGAAAACATCCAGTTTTTTCCTCCCTTAACTGATTCACCAAAGTGTTTGGATTTCGTTTAGTGTTTATGTAATCTTTACAGGCTTGTAAAATAAATTCATTTTAAAAATATACTCGAGTCAAGCTTAAATTGAATCGATATTTAAACTATCTAAATTTGTATTTACTTAAACAAACAATTACCCGCCCTTAATACATTTTTCTACTTAATTAAAGCAAAAATAGGCTTGACTCATTTTTATTCTGAACAATCAAGTAAAATTTGTCCAGCGAAAAAATGCAATTTCTTCACATTTTTCTGCACCAAATTGACTGAGCTTGCATAAGAATATATAAAAATTATCATCATAATATAAAAATACATTATTTTACGAAGATAAGGCATTTTAAATTATGGGTCACTGGGGTGTATGCGTAACTTTTTTTTAAAATGTTGTTAAATATAAAATAATGTTTGTTTCTGTGAAACAATACAAAATTTGAACTGTTAAAGGATTATATTGTTTTCGTAATGAAATATTTCAGTAAGCGGCCGATTTTCGCTCTGTACCATAGAAGCTTTCCCAATGCAAAGTTTTAATTTAAACAACAGCAATAAATGCAATCAATTCATCAGTTCCATTAATTATATTAATCATATTTGTAAACCCTTAAATTTATGTTTTACTAATGATAATCCTTTTAGATGAGATTTGACTTCAGCCTTAACCAATATGCCTTTTAAGCCGGTCTACTCCATAGCAATCTGACTCAACTTACTCGTAGCAAGTTATTTTATGTCATTCTCATTTTTAAAGCAATACTTTCCTTGACTTTAGTTGACTTATTCTACATTTAACTTGAGTTTTTTAGAACTGTTAGTGCACTATACCAGCTATATAAGACTTTCAGCTCTTTTATTAGTTCAGTTGCTCGAGCAACTTGATAAAATTTTGTGATAACACTGGTCAACAAAGTTTTTGCAAAAGAAACTAAGTTATACTTTTCTAAAGGGTTTTCGTGTGCTGAGCTCGAATTTGAGTCAGAAAAACATCACATTCGAAAGTATCGCATTTTCACACCTTTTGAGATTATTTCTTAGCGCGTTGAGTTTTGTTTTAATTAAATATGAACTAGTTTTTTTCTTTCTAAAACCGTTTAATGCTTTTCAATATCTCTTCATTTTCTTCTAGAAATCTTAAGTTGAAACTCAACGTGCTTAGTATAATATGTCATATTCATTTGCGTTTAATAGGACAACTTTGGCACAACGTTGCATTTATATTTTCTTAAGTTTTATACTTTTTTGAATAAGAAAATTATATTTTTCTGACTGAATTTTCCCCCGAAAAAAGACATTTAGAAATGTAAATGGAATTTTGTGTCAAAATTTGAAAGCGATCGGTAAAGAACGTGTCGAGATTTGCTTGGCCGGGACACAAAAATTGCTTAAAAAAGTAATCAACTTGTAATCAAAGCAATTGTAATAAAACTTTAAAACTGCAATTTTAGTTTTTCTCAAAAAAAAAGTCAACTATCAGAAAAATGTCCTTGGCGTTTGCGTTTTGCTTAAATTAAGCTACATAAATAGAATTTGTGTTAAACTTTTGGCTATATATTCATATAATAGTCATCTAAAAGTATAATGTGTATTTAAATTTGTAAAAATTATTTGGACAACACATAAAAAAAAAAAATTGGGATTAGCATATTAACAATTTAATCAAAAACTTACAAGCACAAGTTTGTGCACAAAGGGTTGATAGTTGAGTCTGGTAGAATATTGTACGTGCAGATCCGAAATTCGGTATCAAAGACTTATAAACTTCAAGGAGTCGCCTCGGTTTTATAATGAGGTTCTCAAAAGAATTCAATGTTCCTCATATTCTTAAGGTTCTTTATTGTGCTCTCGTCCGTCCCATCGTTGAATATCGTAGCTGTGTATGGTGTCCTGGCTACGACGTAGCCATAAATAAAATTGAAAGTGTTCAAAAACGATTTTTACTATTTGCTCTCCGACATCTCCCTTGGGACCCGAATCTAAATCTTCCGCCTTATGAAAATCGCTTAAAGCTTCTTGGACTATCGACACTCAAGAAACGGAGAGAAGTTACCAATGTTCTTTTTATTTACCAACTTATATCCGGATCAATCAATTCACCTAATATCCTCAGTTTGCTGAACATCAACACTCGCCCAAGACATCTTGTCACATGGAGAGGAAAAATCCCAAGTTTGAGTTCACAATAATATACCTAATATTACACTACATATTTTGTTTTTAATTTTGTTAAAAAAGATAAATAAAAACATAAATTTAATTTGCCATCAACAATTTAATTCAGTTATAGTTTTAATATTTCTAAAAAAACATTGAATTTAGAAAAAAATATTTGTCTTGTTTTTTATTTATTGAAAACCATTTATAATCAATCTACCTCTTTTCAACTGAAGCCGTATAACCTCGAACTTCAAGCTAAACGATTAAACCAAAAAAAAATTTTTGTTTTTATTTTTTTTTTGTGATTGTTTTCAGTTTGATTTGTTTTTGTTTTCTTTAGATTAAGGTCTAGACTGAGTTCAGATAGATTTTGTTTACTAAGATACATTTAAAAATATGTAAATATGTAGATCTTTTCTATAATAAGAATTAAAACATGTGCTCATAGAAATCGTGTTGTTAAGAGTGGGATCAGTTAAACGCTTAGCAAATTACAACATTAAATCTTTAAATAGTTGCCTCAGTAGGTTTTTACATAACCAAACTATGTTATTCTACTACAACTGAACAAAAGTAATTATTTTGCTATTTTTCTTTCAATTTTAATATGTCTGACCTTAAACAGACCCCTTAGCCTTTTGTCTCATTCATATAAACTATGCCAATTGTTAAAATATAAAAAAAAAAAATAAATCACACATTCATAAAGCATGTTCATTATCAACCCATAAAAGAATATCGTTTTGAAGGAATACTCAGAGTTCCACCCTAAGTTTCACCCTAATCATAGAACAAAGAACAATCATTATACTTTTTGCAAACAAAACAAAGCTTTGATGAAAAAATGACAAAACAACAATCTGTGTCGAAGTCATACAAATGCACATGTTTTGCGTACATAAAAAAAAAATAAATATATATAAAAAGATTTAAGATATAATCAATAAAATATTCGTGTCAAGAGAATCATAAAAAAAAAACAAAACAAAAAATAGCCGGGTATTTAACAAAGAAAAACGTGATACTTGTAAAGCACTCTTCTTTCTAACCCTTGAGTATGAGACTCGTTGAGCACGTCAACAGGTTATAATTGCTCAGGCAATCTCCCCAGTCATACCACTTAACAAATCTGGCTGGGAAACTTTTAAGAGGTTTATGTAGGATGCTGATGTTCATCATGGGGACTATGTTGTTTATTATTATAATTAGTCCACTTTATGTTAAAAATTTGTGAAAAAATATATAAACAAAATCTTGTTTTATTGTTTAATATGTATTACGACTTATTTTCTAAAGCTGAAGAAGGCAATGAAATTATCTATGTAAATTTTTTCTTCGTTTAAAGAATACAAATAGTAAAATGTCAAGTTCACGAAGTTCACCGGCGAGTCCTAGGTCACCCAAATTTCAGCAACAGGCCTGGGAGTCTCAGGGATGCTCAAGTGCCCCAAAAAGTCCCAGATCCCCAAAAGTTCATCAGCAACAAGCCTGGGAAACATCTGGAGGATGTTCATCGGCTCCAAAAAGTCCCCACAGAACCATTCCAACTTTACCCCAGCAGCCATTTAAAAGCCCAAAATCACCAAGGTAATAAACATTCCCAAAACCAAATCACAACAAAAAATTCCATCTAAATGTATTGTATTGCTATTTGCCATGTATTCCATCATTATTCGTAGACATTTCAAAAATCAGTCATCCCTTAATTGTTATGAACAACCTAGGAGTCCATCCATAAGCACATACAGCAGCTATAGCTATGACTCTGCCACTAGTCGCAAATTTGAAAACCCTCCACGTAGTCCAAAGATCACAACCACCTTTGCCAATGATGAATCTGATTCTAATTTAAGTTATTACCAAACTCCTTCACCGATATCACGGAGCCCCAAAGCACTTCCAACTTTGCCAAATGAATCCCCAGAATATTACATGAGCGGCCAAATGTCCCAATCACCTAACCGGAGTCCACTTCCACCACGTAAATTTGTTTTCGATACACCCCCATCTTCGTCTGAGCTGACATCAGGTAAAAAAAAAAACGTTATCTTTATTCCTTACAACCTTTAAAATCTTGAATTTAAAACTTGTTTTCGATTTTTAATAAAATTTGCAGCGAAGAAATTCGAATATTACGAACCACAAACCCCAGACGATGACGAAGATGAACACAACAATGACTTGATTGTCATGGATGATGCCAACTATGGTCATGGCCAATTTCCACATTCTTTACCGATGTCAATGAGCACATCATCATACAATCACAGGAGACATAATTCCCTGAAAGGATTTGGCAAACCACGTCCCAAGGATAACATTCCTGTTTTAAATGAATGTGACAATGTGACGGATTTGTTTACATATCAGAAGGAACTTCTTCTAGCCGATGATCCCAATCGACCTGGTAATAATGCGTTTCTTAAGCGAGACTCATGTGTTACTGAATCAACACAAATATCTATGGATTCATCGGATACAAATAATACGTCGATGACGACAGCAACAACACTAAGTTCTGATAATTCGGGGGCACAGGGGTCTGAATCACGTCGAAATGCCATCCACAGTAGTAATATGGGAGACAGTCATCATTTTGGTGAGCATTATAAGCATGAGGAGCAGCACAGACGTTTGGGACGTCGACATGCTATAAATATTACATCAAATCCAGGATATCAGGTAAGTTATCAGATGGTTTATATAAGATTTTTGTTCCATCGGATGCATTAGTTTTTTGAAAAATTAAAAATTAGCCCAATCCAAAGATTTTTTTTTCTTTTCGTAATTTTTTTGCACAATGCTCAAACGTCCAAATTTAAGCTTGTACTTGTATAGCAAAATATTAAAACTTTTCACTTAGTTTTGAAAAATAAATCAAATTTTCCAATCAAAAACACCCTTTTACCTAACAAAAAATTCATGCACTCTTTTGATTTGAAGTGTCGCAAATAATTTTTAAAATGCATAGACTGACTTTCTTTCAAATAAAATCTATAACTTATTGGAACCGATGTTGTTTGATACAAGATATTCCTTTTCTTATTCAAATTTTTGAATATTCATCTTTATTTGACAAATTAAAAAATTTTGAATTATTTTCGGAAATGTTTAGTATTCAAAACCTTTTCTTAATATTTTAAAATTTATTCATTTATAAAACAAAAATTAATATACATTCAAAGAATGCAAATTATGTAGGTAAGTAATCAAATAAACAGATAATTTTTCAAGAAGATGATTTTACAGAATTTTGCAAAAAATTAAAAAAGGGTTTGGAAAATGTTAAAAAGCGCGCGCTTTTGAACATTTTCCAACCCCTTTTTTAATTTTTTGCAGAATTTTGAATTTTGAAAAACAGAATTTTGAAAAACAGAATTTTGAAAAGCAGAATTTTGAAAGCAGAATTTTGACCCCAACCCTAGAAAAAGATGTATTTGTTACACTGCAAATTATAATTTCTTGCATTGTAAAAAATATAGGAAATTAAAAATGCATCCCTGTGGAAATTTTAATTAAAAACGATTTTGTAGTCGCTCAGCGACTAAGGGTAAAGCTCAGTGTAGGTACAAACAGTCCAGTCTTTGTGATACTATTTATATCCCAAATTGGATTTTTCACGAATCCTTTACTTGCCCTTTAATGCTGTATACTTACACATATATTTTATATAGGTACCTATTACAATGAGAATGAACTTGTTGAATAGTTGACAAATTACAACATTTTCAACTAAAAAGCGGAAACCGGATTCTATGTTTATAATAGCTTCATTTACATATAAAATGGGAATAATAAATATTTTTGAGGCTGTTTTTGCTCCTTCAACTAGAATGTATGTATGTATGTATGTTTTTAGGACTTTAGGTTGACAGAACTCTTGTTTATAGTTTAAATTTTGTTTAGTCATTTACGGCAAATTATTAATTAGTCAATTAAATCTCAGTAAGAGCTTATTGGAAGGATTAAATATTTTTTGTTGATTTTATTATTCTTCATCAATAATTTATGTACATAAATTAGGAGTGTTTAGTATTTTTTTCCATATCTACTTTTAATACAAACCCTTTTATTTGTCTCCCAAAGAGTTGAATTAAAAAAAAAAGTCCTTCTGCGTTTAAATATGTTTTTGATGACAATCCAAAGAAGTTAATTTTAAATTTTTCTAAACCTAACCATAATGAATTTTTTTCAATTGAGAACGGGGGAAACATTTTTGCAAAAATAATAACCGTATAGTTAAAAAAAATCCTTTAAAAATATACAATGTTGGAAGGGAATGCGTATAATTGGGTTCAATGACTGTAATATGTAAAATATCCTTCATATATATTGTCAACTTGTAAAATGGTGAATATAAATATGAAAATGAATATGGTCTAAGCTTAAATGCAGATTCGAGTTAATTTATATGATAAAAGATAAATTCGCATCACCTCATTTAAATTTTTATGCCTAATATTGAATTGTTTTGTTTTATTAAACAACTCTTTTTAGATAGTATTGCTAAAATATAGATAATTTAAATTTTTATTAACAATTTTATATAAGGTCGCTTTTACCTGCATGTTCTTTAAGCTCTAAAGAAAAAAAAACATGGTCCACAGGTAGATCACGAATGTGAATCCGTTCTTTTGTAATTTTTTTTTTTTTAATTTTAAGTCAATTTTTAGAAAATGACCCCTCCGTCCTAAACGTGGTGTGAAAAATAATACAATTAAAAAATTATTGTTTTGAACGCTTCTATAATAAACCGTTTCAATCCTCGGCGCCTAAATTATCGTACTCGTGCCCGTGTCGTTTGCGCACTTTTGCTCATTAACAAAATATTCGCAATATATTCGAAGCTTTATCGTGCTCTATATTTAAAGTTTTTCGACGTATCTACATATACTTCGCGTCACTTGAATAGAAACAACAATTTTTCTTTAGAAAAAAGCGATTGGCGTTTTGGTGAGGTAACTTAGTAGATTTTTTGTTTTGCATTTTCAAAGAGGAACTTTTAACAAACAATTTATTTATTTATTTATTTAATGCGTTAAGGACTAACGTTAAACACTTATTATATATCTTAAAACTAGTACATTTTAAATTTACATTACATTCTCGTATTAAAAAAGATTTGTTTGAATTTTATACTTTTAAAATTATCATTAACAGAAGAGATCATAAAGTAATATTTATTGAATACTGAAATCAACTGATTAAGAGGACTATATAATCCATAATTTACTCTACTGAAAGCTGGACATAAAGGTATTTGTCTTCTTATGTTAGCTTGGCTAAAACTGAAATGTAAACGATCCAAAGTTGATGGCGATGTTATAGAACAATGCTGTAAAAACGAGAAACAGTATGGCTACTAGTTGCGTTTTTTCGCATTACTTCACAAAAAACAGTGTTTTTTTTGAGTCACTTGAATAGAAACAAGCTCTTAAATTAGATAAAAATGATGAAAAATCATGGACAACACTAATTTTAGTAAAGCAATATTTTAGTTTGACATTATTTGCACATTATAACCAATTATGGGCTACGAGCTACCCTTAGGCACCACAGAAAATGCATAAATAGAAGCTAACATTGAAAATGCACTTGCACTGTACACAATCGTGGACCTAATTTGAGAAAGTGATTTTAGTGTTTGGTAACTTCTTACAAATTAAGAAAATGACATTTTCTACAATATATGCATCCGGAATGCATCTGTTTTGTTTCTATTGCGTTGTTTTTTCTGGAACTATCCTTGCGCAATCTCTATGACGGTTGTTCTTCCACGTTCCTAAACTTGCCAAGAGCTTCTACCATTATTTCTTAGTAAAAGTTTGCATCTTTTCTCGAAGCGTGATGCTTCAATTTTGCTATTGCACATTAGAGTGTCCGCAAGAAATCGATTTTCGAAATTTGGTCGGGGGAACCCCATAAAATGTTCCGCCTTTGCAGATTTTTAGATAGCCAAAATTTAAGCTCGATTGGATAAGTCTAAATGGTGCCGACACTCGCTCAAAGTATCAAAAATCTCTGTTTTTTCACTGTTTTTCGAAGAAAATTAGCTCTAGCTCCCAAACAGATGGGGTTATTTTCACTTTTTATATATTAAATGAAAGGTAGTGTTATTACACATAATTCAGATTCAAAATTTGTTTAGTTTTACAAAAAAAAAAAATATTGTCATCAATTTAAATTTTCAGTACCTACCTCAAAAAGAGCTGAAGTGCAAACTCGATTTAAAATGAAACTTTTTTTACTGTTTTATTTAAAAAAAAAATCGAAACATTTAACAGATTTCTAAAAAACAAAATACTTAACATCGTGTTAAATTTCTTATACATAATTATTGAAGTAAATACTAAAAAATTTAATCAAGTGACTTACTTAAAGTAGTTTTGGAAGCATCAGGATATAATTTTCGGCACTCACTGACTACCTGAAGTACATATGGTTTTTGTTCCTCATCTTTAGTTAAAAGATTATTAAAATCGGTTATTAACTTGACTCCTCTTTCTGCCATGTCATTTACGACTTTAAGTGTTTTCACTTTCTTAAAGCCTTCTTTAAAATGGGGGTTTTCGGGCCAAAGATTTGGAGGTTCTTTGAGAAAACTTGTGTCTATTTTCAATCGGCCGAAAAAGTTCAATGTTTCTTTGTTCACAATATTTTTTAACCCTGCTGTGACAAATTGTTCAATTTCATGTGGATGTAGCTTTGGATTTACTATTCTGTTGGTTTCTGTTTCTCTGTTTTTTAAAATTATGTTGGCCATTTCTGATTTTTCGCCATCTGGTAAAGTTGGGTCAAAGAACGCCAGACCTACCAGCTCTGAACTCAAATACCATAAATGGTTTGAGAATTTAGCAAGAGCCTTCTCTGAAATGTCTTTGTCTATCTTGCGGTATTCAATGAAATCACGCAAAAGATCAAGATCTTGTTTAGGAGCCAGATAAGCTCTTGGGCATTAAACCAAGCCTTGCAGTAAATTTTTACGATGAAAACGCAGATATCACCGAGAGCGTTACGTTCCTCGTTACTCATTTTAAACTGGCTTCGAAACATGAATATTTTTAAGCTATAAATAGCTTTGGCCATCCACCTAGCATGATGAGTGGCTCCTGGTGTTCTGAATCCAACTACGCTTCCATCTCATTTTCCTGCTACCCGATGGCCCAGAGGTTGCCTGAGATAGAGAAACATCCATTCTATCCCCATCCGCAGAATTCTGGCTATATACTTCTTCTTGAGCTTCCTCCTCCGTCCCCTGTGTTTCCGCGTCATCTTCAGTATCTTTTAAAATCAGTCAACATTAGCAAAGATCTAATTAAAATGATAATAATACTAAAGCTTACCAATATCAAATCTGAATTCTTCAATTCTGCGTTTTTTTCAGTAATGGTCAAGGCATCTCGATGTGCTATATCAAAGAGATCGTCCATTTTCAACGCAAATTCTTTTATTTTATTTTTGGTGCTTTCAAGCGTTTTGTTTTTATTTCGTTGGTGATTTCTCCACTCATTGTAAAGTTTTTCTAATTTAACAATGGCATCTTTTTCATATTTTGTTTGAATTCTGGCTTTTTCCCAAAAAATAAGTACCTCTCCAATGACAAGTCTTGCAGATTCCTTTAAATTTAATTTTACAATTCGCAAATTAAAAAATAGTGTTGACAAAACTTGACGATTTGAGGGTAATTTACACCCTGTAATTTGATGAGACGGATAGCCTACAAGAAAAATTTTTTCTCGGGTGTTTGCTGCCAATGCCATATCAACGAACACAAAATATATCTGGAAAACACTAACAATTCTTAAAACTTCTTTTAATCTTAAAACAAAAACGCAACAGAATTAATACTCACATTTTATTTTAAGTTAATTTATTTTATATACAAAGGAAAATTAGCAAAAAGCGAGAGTTTATCTTAATAAAATTATTGAACTACCAACGAAACGACTCGTGAAGCTTAAACTTCATAAAAAAAACAACAAATATGTATTTTACAACTGCATTTTATTTTGTTTCTATAAAAAAAAACGTAAATAAACAGAAAAATTATTTCTCTAAAATTTAATTTTTTTTCTATTAAAAGCTTAAATCCTGAAAATTCCATAACACTTCGTTGAATATCTTAAGATTTGTTTTAGTTTGTCACGACAATTGTCAAAATTGAGTTAGCCCGATGTTAAAGCGCTCGCCTATCAATCCAGGCATAGCAGGTTCAACCCCCACTGGGTGCCCTTTTTGTTTTGTTTTTTTTTTTTCAGTCAATTTTACTCTGTGCTTCTATAATTGATAAAATTATTATTTATTATTATATATAATACGAGAAGCATTTCAATTAGATAGGTAACATCAATCTATAACATAGAAAGTTTTATTTTAAATCGAGTTTGCACTTCAGCTCTTTTTGAGGTAAGTACTGAAAATTTAAATTGATGACAATATTTTTTTTTTTTGTAAAACTAAACAAATTTTGAATCTGAATTATGTGTAATAAGCACTACCTTTCATTTAATATATAAAAAGTGAAAATAACCCCATCTGTTTGGGAGCTAGAGCTAATTTTCTTCGAAAAACAGTGAAAAAACAGAGATTTTTGATACTTTGAGCGAGTGTCGGCACCATTTAGACTTATCCAATCGAGCTGAAATTTTGGCTTTCTAAAAATCTGCAAAGGCGGAACATTTTATGGGGTTCCCCCGAAAAAAATTCGACAAAAATTTTTTTCTATGGGAGTTGCGGTCACTCTATTATACATATTTAAGATTTCATAAGGACCTATTTGGGAAGGTTTGTTTTGCTAACATTAAAAAGTGTTTTTTTTTGTGAAAAATTTTTAAATTTTTCATAGCGCACTAAAATTGTTAATTCTTTTCAAATTTAACTTACCAGGAACCCAAAGTGTAATTTCGCACTTCACTTTTTTCTCCCGAAGCAATAGAAGCACCTTCAACCAACAGTGGGTTTGAAACCAATTGTAAAACACATAGAACTCCCAAAGGGAGGGCACGTAAACTAATCATTTTCACTTAAAATATTTGTTTAATTATTTTGTTAATTTCTATTAAATTGAATTTTTTATAGAAATAAAAAATTAAATCGCTTATTGTTATAATATAATACTTTTGTAAATGCAAGCAAAATATTTGGCAAAATAATTTATTTAAAAAAAAAAATAACAAAAACACTTAGAATTTAATTTTGTTTCTTTTGTTTTTAAGTACACGTTCAACAGAACAATTTATCACTTTTGAGTTAAAAAATAGTCAATTTTTTGGATTTACAGAAAAATGCATAAGGCAATATTTGTAGATAATTTTATGACGAACAGATTTTCCATAGATCCCTATTGACCTCCGAGCAACAGGTCACGAGATATATGCGAAAAACTGATTTTCGTGACCTTTTGACCTCTATAACTTCTAACGCGGAAGCGATATCAATGTCGATTTTTCACATCTTCATAACAACGCCGTAACGAAGGTCTATACCAAAATCGAGCCCAGTAGGAATTTTTCCGCAGATTGGGGTAAAAAATGCCTAAAATTACTGGGCTATAAGAAATTGCTTAAAAAATATTTTTTTTTTAAAAACGTATATGTTTTCAATTGAAATGTACCAAATATTTTTAATGTCTAATTAATATTAAAATTTTTGACAATTTGAACTATTAGAGTGAGTTTGTGGTTAAACAGTTTTGCATCTAGTAGCTTCAGTTATGATACTTGCAGCTTATTAATATTATGTTTAGATTTACCAATAAAATTTGGTTTTTATTTCTTTTAGATATTGCATAGTTCCCACTCAACCTTGGACAGAACATGCTCAGACAGTGTAGTTTCTCTACGATGCAGAAAGTCTACAAGCGATTTAACTTATGACAAAGATGACATAAGCAATTCAAATGGAAAACAACACAGTGGAAATTCAAATAATCATGGAAATAATAGCAATGGTGTATCATCAAATAATCCCAAACCTAGAAGACGTGGTAGCTCCAAAGGAGGCCTTGCATATTTAGCTTCGCGTAGAAATTCACGTGAATCGATGAAAAGTGCTTGTTCAAATACTTCGATTTTTTCGAACGATGATATTGGTCCATTGGCATTTCAAGCATCGACACGTGGCCGACAAAGAAGAACTTCAAATTTCTTAGAACTTCCTGGTAAGTATGAAAGTTTTACCCTGAATCAAAAACTGATTTCTAAAAAACAATGATTTTAATAGTTCCAGATCATGTAAGGCCGAGGGTATGTTCCCTTCCGGATAGACCTTATAATCCTCGTTTAAGTGATGATTTATACCGCTTACGTCACTTCTCCATTAGTAAAGGCAATGTAGTGAATTGTGGAGATTCAATCATATCAAGAAGGTCAAGGAGTAATACAAGTGTTAACTCAACAAATAGCAGGTAAAATATAATTTGTTATTTCAACTGATATAGTGATTAATTTTTCTAAAAGACGATTTTTAACATCTATTGCTGAAGTCGCAAATTTTGAGTAGTTTTTTTAATGCTTTTTTTAAAGCTTTTTTGTAGTTTTTAAAACATACAAAACATTGTATTGTATAGCTAGTTAGCTCCGTAAAAGATTTTATAAGAATTTTTTAACTGGGCTAGCTACATTATTTCTCATAAATGTAGTTTAAACTTTGTAGATTTAGAATCCGCTTTTTATTTTATTTAGGGCTAGTGAGAGGTCACCATTTGATGGCTCATGTTGTGGTGGTGGCTATGCTAATGTAGATTCCATTCCACCTTCCCCAGATACTGATGATAGTGAACCTCCACCTCCACCAAGGCAAGTTTTGCGTAATTTTTGCTTTAATTTTAATTTTTTTTTTAATCCTTTTGGGGTTCCGAAGGGTTTGATTTTTGGGGACTGAGATACATTTTCTAGAGAAGACATTTTTTTTATATATATAAAAAATATTTTTGAAACAACAGATACAGAATTGTTATGTTAGGAGATGCAGGAGTAGGAAAAACTGCACTCGTGTCTCAGTTTATGACTTCGGAATATATGCACACTTATGATGCAAGCTTAGGTAAGTTTTTCTTCTATTTATTTTTAATATATTGAAATGAATTATTGTGAATTTGTTAATTTTTGTAAAACTATTACATATGATTAAAAAAAAAAACTAAATAACAACCTTAGACCAAGGTTTTGGGGTTTTACTTAATAATTCCAATTTGAGTTTTAGATGACGAATTTGGTGAAAAAACTGTCAGTGTTTTATTGGATGATGAGGAATCGGAATTGGTTTTTATCGATCATCCAAGTGTTGAAATGAGTGTAAGTTTTTTTTATTTTAAAATGAAGAAAACCAATTAAAATTGTTTGTTGTATTGTTTTTGTTTTTTTTTTGTACAATATTTTAGGTGGAAAATTCCTTAACTACATATGAGCCTCATGGATGTGTGGTTGTTTTTTCAGTGGTAGATAAAACTTCTTTTCGTATTGCAGAAGAAATAATAAATTATTTGTGGAAAGAAAATATAACTAAAGATAAGGCAGTGATACTTGTTGGCAATAAGGCCGATTTAGCTAGAGCCAGAGTTATATCAACTCAAGGTAATTATTATGGACAAAAATTATGTAGGAATTTATAAATGGGTTGATCCTCAGTTTGTTACATTTATGCTTTTTAATTAATGAAATGATTGTTTAAATTAAGCAAAGTTTTCTATTAAACGCAACGGGATTTAGAAAAAAAAAAAAATAAAATAAAAAACAAAATAAAATAAATCAATTAATATAAAATAAAATTAAAGTTTCGATTCAGAATCTTCTTCTGTACGGATACCTCGGTTAGCTTAATTATGTGGTGTGGTTTTCAAGGCCGCAAGTGAATCTAATTCTGAAAGAATACTCTACAAATAGGGTTTGGTGCAATTTTGATTTAATTAAGTATACTACAACATCGCGGAGTGGTCGAAATTTGTAAGACTTCACTTGCCTTCTTCTCCACAAAACTGAGAGAACTTCTTAAACAGTTAAAAGTCCTTTGATAGGTTTCAAGCTAAAACAGTTATATTTTTTGCAAGACTTTCATTGGATTGTAAAGCAATAAACATTTTTTGAAAAGCCATGAGTTTATGCCCGTTCTTGTTCAAAGTTGGTAAATTTAGAAAAAAAAAATTCTACTCGAAGATTAAATTGGAACAGTTTTTCTAAACATCCATAACAATTTTTGTAAACAATTAGAGTGAAAAGAATGCAAGGCATTAATTCATATGCAAAGGTTAAAAATGGATTTTGTGTTCGTGAAAATTCGAGAATAAAAATTTTTCTTTATCAAATTACTTGTTTTATAATGCACTAAAATAAAAATATAAACACAATACCCATCAAGATCATTTTAATTCAGGAGGTAGTATTTTTGGAAATTTCGTAACGCTATGAAAAAATTTTTCTTAAAAAGAAGTTAACTTCATGAGTAAAAAATTAAAAAAATTAGCTTTTTATGTCCGATATTGGTTATCGGCGAATTACAAGTTCTAAACGGACTTTTAAATGCTGAATCCCATATTTCATTTATGCTTTCGCACGACTAACTAAAGCATTAGAATAATTAACAAAAATAATGTCATCAAGTCTGATGAATTATTCACGAATTAAACAAAAAAAAAAGTTACGTATACACCACAGTGACTCTTTAAGTACAACCCGTAAAAATATTAAAAACAATTTAGTCTTAGACCATAAAGTTTAACATGTTGAATATGAATAAAACTACATTATTTACATTATATTAAATGTTCAGTGTAAATTTAAGATGTGAAATTCAAACATTTCGGAAATCTTAAGTCTCATGTTTAGAATACATTATAAAAAAAAAATTCTAAAAATTATCGGCCCTTTGTTTTACTTACCTTAAGGACAGTACGAACACTATGATATTGATCACATATTTTCTTGAATATTTTTTTTTTTTTATTTTTCAGCTCTCATTAAAAAATCCCTTACACTCTCACCTTAAATGATAAAAATTTAAAAAAAAAAATGGTTTAAATAAAAAAAACAAATGCTGACAATAAAGCGTTTTTAGATTTGAATACAAAAAATCAATTAAAAGCAGCCTGTTTAAAAACAAAAAAATGACGGAGCGACGCACGCACTTAGCGCGGTAAATAATGCTATCGCATGATGTTGTGCCTATTAATCTTTGCAATTACAATTTTTTTTTCAATTCAGCTTAATTTTCAACTTTTGATCAACTTTCTGCTCTATATCACAAATACATTTACGCAGTCATAAACACATTTCCGTTCGTTTCAAAAAACAAAATTGAAAATAAAAATGTTTAAAAAATATTAGTTTTTTAATAAATTTGTCAAAAACAGGATAGTGAATGTTACACTCCTTTTCATCAGAATAGGTACACAACTTTTCAAATGTTCAGTATTCGTTTTTTCCTCACAGTGTAGGAAAAATAATAATTTTTTGATTTCAAGTTATTGTTTAAGATGTTAGCAGCTAGAATTAGCTTGATAGAATTAGAAGTACAAAGATCCGAGGAAGCCTTCATGTTAAAAATACCATCTCCCAAAAAATTGAACACGACCGACTCAGTTGGTATTGCCATGTTCAAAGGAGAGATCCTGAGAACCCCGTCAAAAAAGCAATATCATATAACGTTCCAACACGAAATAAAAAGAAAGGTAGGCCTAAAAACTCCTGGTACAAGCAAATGCAAATGCCTCAGAAACGGAACAATACAAAACCGGGAGGCTTGCCGCCGATTTCTGAGGTCAGCCCGGCGAACCCCACAGGCGGATCACTAGTGTGAAGCAGTAACGTGATAAGGTTATGATCCCCTCGACATCGAGATCATAACAGCGCCGAGAAAAAGGAAGAAGAAGAAGAAGTTTAAGATGTTAGCAGAATCAGCAAAAAAAAAAATAATTCAAAACGTGTGGTTATTTTTCTTGTTTCTCTATGGCAAAGCATTTCACATCGTTGTTGTTTCATCAGAATAGGTACACATAAAGAATGATGTCAAAGTGGTCCATGAAATGAATTTAAACCAAGTTCTTCTTAAAAATGTATTTTACTTATTTTATTTTTTGTATAGTGGCGTTTTTATTCATAAAAAAAATAATAAAACTGTCCATTAAATCTCTTTATGCAATCTATCTGAATCTCTTCCCTAAATTGTTAAATGGTGGGCTAGAAAATATTTTTGTCTTAAAATCGAATATCACAAATTTTATCAGTACGGGCTAGCCATTTCCAAACATTTTCAACAAGGTTTAGGGTTGTTTTCTATGGTAGATACTCAAGTACTTTCTAAATTTGCACTGCCTCCCAATATTTTACAGAGCATTTTTTGTGGTAGGAGGCGTGGTCCTGTTAAAAAATTCAGAATACTGGTTCACAAATACTAGAGAATTAAGGAAAAATTTCTTGAATATGCATTTACAAATAATTGTGACCATCCTTCACGTTTGAAATTCATTATTTGTATTATAGTAGAAGATTACTTTCTTCCATGCTTGAACACTTCTTAAGACAATGAAGTTAATAAGAAATACCACTCAACTTTTCATGTGGTAAAGGATTTCAAAAACCTTAAACGCATACAAATCTGTTCTTGGTGTAGTAATGGTGTCTTTTCAAAATTCAGCAATTTTAGAAGATTGGGACTAATGACCATTCTATTTACTGTCCTAAAATTACAAATAACAACTGTTTTTCACTTTTATTATTGTCATTAATCCACCAAAACTGGTAGCACATGTAAAAGTTTACTCGTCTTAGAGTGTTTTTTTTTTGCATTTTTTTTTAACACCATTCATTTTTTTTTCCCAGAACGTTTGTATCTGAAGTCTGGATGGAGCATATTCACAATTCGTAATATTTTTTAATCATACCAGTACTGGTGGATCCTTCATTGTGTGTTTTTTTTCTTAAGGTGTTTTCGCCAAAATTTAGATTTTAATCCACCCATGTTTTTCAAAATGGTAGTATGATTATTAAATTACACTTAGGAAAGTCCAGTTATTTGTTTTAATGGTAAATTTGCTCGAAATCCACAAAAACATTAAAGATAACAAGGGTGTACCTATTCTGATGAAGAAAAAAATAAGTTGATTTTTCCTCAAAAAATACTTTACAAGAAAAACAATGCGAAAGTTATGGTCCATTTTGAAATAATTTTAGCTGTTGCTTTTCCCAACATCTCAAACTATCAAAAAACAATAAAACCTTGTTAGGTCACGTACCACTATTGGTAACAAACGGTTAATGAACATTTGAAAAGTTGAGTACCTATTCTGATGAAAAGGAGTGTATGTGTTTCAAAATTTTGTTTTAGATGCTGCTAATTTCCACAAATGGCATTAAGGTATCAAGTTAAAAAAAAATGTTTCTATAACTTGTGTTAAAAAATAGCTTTAACACCCAAACAAATTGTTGTAGAAATCACAATATGAAATTGACCTTACAACCAATGTTATCTACAATACTGTTGAATATAATATGAACTGATATATTATTTAATTTTAAATCATAAATAATTCTTATGAAATTTTATATTTATGAAAATTCACAACAAAATACGAAATTCTAAACGATCAACCCTAAAACCATTAAATTCAGTTGACATAAGTTTGTAATATTTCAAATTTTTTTTTTCAAACAAGAGGGCAAATCTTTAGCTGCTTCTCGAGATGCAAAATTTATTGAAACATCTAGCGGAATACAACACAATGTTGATGAGCTGCTTGTTGGAACATTAAAACAGGTAATTTAATTAAAGCAAACAAAAAACTAACTTAAATTTAAAAACACTCGTTTAATCTTAAAAAAAAAAAGATCCGTCTAAAAGAAAATCGCGAAAAGAAAGCTACCTCATCAAGGATGAAAACTTCTCGAACTCACATATCTTTACACTTAGCTAAAGAAATTTTGCAAAAAATTTGCCTTAGCGATATAACTAAATCTAAGAGCTGTGAAAATCTACATGTGCTGTAGATTATACTTTAACTTTAAGTTTATATAACTAAAATAAAAACAAAATAAAACAAAACTCTTCTAAAATATTAAATAAAAAAAAAACTCTGTTATTCATCAAAAAAATATATTTATACACAAAAAGTTGTTGTTGGATTTTTAGCCAAAGCGTACTATACTTACTCGTGAACTGAAAACAAAAATAAAAAAAAAAAACAAGGCAAAATATTTGCCTTTAAGACTTTCATTCTGTTAAAAAAAATAAATTTTAATTATTAAAAACAAATATTTATTATTGTATGTAGAATGTTATAATTATTATTGTTGTTTAGACTGTTTATGTAGATCAGAAAAATAAAATAAAAATAAAACAAAAAAGAGAATAAAAACTGTCAATTTTCTATTGCTATTTTATATATGAATATATATCATGTACTTCAAATAAAAACAAATATTATTATGATTATCATAAAAAAAAAATTATGTCTTTCGTTTAATTTAAGACAAAAAAAAAAATAATAAAACTCTTCCATAGTAGAAATTAAACGGGAACGACTGTTATTTGATGTAGACATTTCCAGTATGTGTAGCTTATAGATATGTAACCTATATTCTAATATGAGTTAGTAAGTCAAATAAATTTACAAATAAAAAAAATTACTTGCGAACATGAAGAAAGAGTTTTTACAAATTATCTTAAAATTACAAATACAGGGTGTTTAAAAGCAAAAACTGCACAGGGCTCAAAAATATAATAATTCTAAACAAAAAAATAAGAATTTCCGATACAGCTCATTCATATAAGAATTAATACTTAATTAATTTTATAATTTGTAAAACAGAAAACAAATTTCTTTTACGCGTTAAAAACTCTTCTAAGCAATATTTTTTTTATCTTAAAAGAACTTTAATTCTTTACACAACTTTTTAACGTTTTTAATTTTGCTTTACCACAAAATTACTACACTACTACAAAATTACATACTGATTACTTTCTTCGTGTTCCGAAAAGAACAATATTTGACTTCACTAAAAGCCTTTGAAAACAAAAACAAAAAAAAAAATCACGCAACTTACACTCAGTCACAAAAGTAAGTATACACCCCTAACTTTGTTTAACCAAGACCTCAAAAAAAAGAATCTAACACATTTTCGAAAAAAATGTAAATGTGGTTTTATTTCATTAATCATTGCCTACATATTTAAAAAAAAAATTTGTCAAATAATCAATACTAAATGAAAAAGTGACAAAAAATTAAACACAGTACAAAATTTCGCATTACAAAAGTAAGTATACAGAGAAGAAAAAACTATGAAAATCGATGTTAAAAGTATAAATATCTAAATTTTTTTGGGAATTAATATATTTTAGGCTACCCCCTAGACTTGACGAGGTCAAACTCACTTGAAGGCATTGATTTTACTAGATTTTTTGCAACTTTTGGGCCGAATCTTTTCCACTCTTCCTAAAAGACTCGTTTCAGCTAATCCTTTGAATGCTTCCTTACTTTTCTCACCAAATGGTCTAACAGATGCTAAATAGTATCCAAATCGAGTGACTGGGGGTCGTTTGGATCTGGTTTTGAAAGTTTTTGATCAAAAATTCACTCAAAAATACCGAGTTTTGCTTAGGGCCGTTACCTACCTAATCAATCCATCTTAGCCTAATTATTCGACACTCTGGTGCAGGTTTGTCTGTAAAATATTTAAAAAACAATACCCATCCATTGTTTCCTCAAGGAGACCAAATAACCCACACCAAAAGCTATAAGCAAAAACCCCCATACCATAAACGAATCACTGCCGTTTTTACCAGTACCTTCCTTCCTTTTCGGATCTACTTATTTTATCGGTTTTATAGAAATATTGCCACATCCATAACTCATATACACGTAAGACGAAGTGTACTGCTCAGATGGACCTGGTAAAATTTGGAGAAAGATACAAAAGTAACAAAATCCCATCAAAAAGCGGGTACTGGTAAAAACGGCAGTGATTCGTTTATGGTATGGGGGTTTTTGCTTATAGCTTTTGGTGTGGGTTATTTGGTCTCCTTGAGGAAACAATGGATGGGTATTGTTTTTTAGATATTTTATAGACAAACCTGCACCAGAGTGTCGAATAATTAGGCTAAGATGGATTGATTTTCTTCAATAAGGGTAACGGCCCTAAGCAAAACTCGGTATTTTTGAGTGAATTTTTGATCAAAAACGTCCCCCAGTCACTCGATTTGGATACTATTTAGCATCTGTTAGACCATTTGGTGAGAAAAGTATGGAAGCATTCAAAGGATTAGCTGAAACGAGTCTTTTAGGAAGAGTGGAAAAGATTCGGCCCAAAAGTTGCAAAAAATCTAGTAAAATCAACGCCTTCAAGTAAGTTTGACCTCGTCAAGTCTAGGGGATAGCCTAAAATATATTAATTCCCAAAAAAATTTAGATATTTATACTTTTAACATCGATTTTCATAGTTTTTTCTTCTCTGTATACTTACTTCTGTAATGCGAAATTTTGTACTGTGTTTAATTTTTTGTCACTTTTTCATTTAGTATTGATTATTTGACAATTTTTTTTTTTTTAAATATGTAGGCAATGATTAATGAAATAAAACCACATTTAAATTTTTTTCGAAAATGTGTTAGATTCTTTTTTTTGAGGTCTTGGTTAAACAAAGTTAGGGGTGTATACTTACTTTTGTGACTGAGTGTATATGTCATTTGTACGTCTTAGCCATTACAAAAATATATATTTGTTGTTAAATTCTTAATTTATTTTTTTCCATTTAATAATTTTCCTTCAAAAATTAATCTTTAAAAGCTGACAATCAATAAATAGAAAAATATTATTATTATAATTAAAATATGTAAACAAACAAAAAAAAAACCACAAACTTCTTATTTTGAGCTTGTTTTATAAATTCATGTACTTAGTATTGAAGTTTTGCTTGTTGAGATATTTCATTTGAAGTAAATTAATAAAATTGTATGGTTGATGTTGGTAATAAAGTGTTTCATTTATTGTAATTTTTTTGCATCAAGAACAGTAGCGGACAAGCGGACTATCAACGATGCGTCCGTCGCGACGCCAAGTTATACAAGGTGTTTCAGGAGGAATGTGCCAAAAAGCTAGAGCGTGTAGGTTATTCCCCCTCGTTTAGCGAGGAGGGGCAATTAAAAAAAAATTGGCTTAATTTGGAAAGAAAAATATTAGATACACCTACAATACCTAAGGTGCTTTACCTTTTTGAAAACTTTTTGAAAAGCCAAAAACGTCGTTTTTTGTAAATTTTAAATAAAGCCATTTTATGGCATAGTTTTTGGAAAATAATTTCTTAAAATCAAAATTTTGAAAAAAAAAAATTGGAAACAAAAATTTCTAACTAATTTTTTTCAAAATTTTATGTTTTTAAGTACTAATTTAGTTTTTTTTTTTTAATTCGATGCTCTCATTTGTTTTTAAACAACAACAGAAAACCGTATCCAAAAACATCGGTTAAAAACTGTAGGAGTAAGTTGGTCGCCCGATGAGAGCCCAGGAGCTTGCGATCATCCTGAACTAAGTCGCCATTTAAAAAATTTCACATATAATTAAAAAATTTCACACTAGCCTATTCTGTCAGTTATTGATATACTTAAACAAACTCCAAAAGGCAATTATTTTTCCCCTTTGTATTATACGCTGATGAAAATGGTGAAACGATTTCGTGTCCACAAAGTGTTATTACCCCTTAACTAACAACACCACAGTCGAAGCGTTTAGTGCATTCTTATTCATAAATTAAAATTTAAAATTGAATGGATTTGTTTAATTCTTAACTCCAATGAAAAAAAAAAACAAAGTTCCTCAACGAAATACTTAAACATCTGATTTTTTCGGACTAATCAAATATTTTAGTTTCTTTTCGAAAAGACACTTTTTAAAGAACTCTTTAAGTTTTTGCTTCCTATCCTTAATTTAAGGTTATTTCAAAACTTCATTAAAATAAAATTTGTTTTTAATAGATTTTTTTGTAAATAATCTTCATTAATTTCATCACCTCATCAAGATATTCTTATTTCTTCGTTCCTATATTAAATGGAACGTTTTTACTAGGTGCAATTCGGATTCGAATTTTGTAGCTAATTTTCACAAAAAAAAGAGACTCATTTTTAATACACTTTGTAAAAGTACCATTTATATTTTCATTTTTAGGATTTGCCATATGATTTTCCTTGTATGGATGCAGAAAAACCTCCATTAAAAGATTTGTACAAACTATGAACCAAATATAACGTTCAGCAGTTTATTGGCAGTTGGCACTAATTCGAGATTTGATCTTGTCTTCCTTTTGTCACTACAACTTCTTGTTGTTCAAAAGATAATTTTATGTACATTAGGGTGGTCCATTTTTTTGGTTTTTACATTTACGTTGTTCCCCACTCAAAAATTGGTTGCATATGTGTTTTGTATTACACACGTGAAATTTCAGCTTTTTAGGTGAAGTGTAAGTGGGCGCTCAACAGGCTCAAAGTTTTTGCTCAGATGCTGTTATAGCTGGGTCCTCAAGCCTAGTAATTAACTCTTGTTTTGATTTATCAAGTGAATTAAGTTATGATGTGGTAAAGTTTTTCATAAAAAACCAATAGTTAAGTGATATTTTCACAGATAATAATTTTTGTTCATTTAAATTCGTCTGTAAGTATTTTTTGCTTAAAGTTAACAAAACAGAATTAATCAATGAAATACGAGCTACATAGTGACTCAAAACCAAAGAAACATGAAAATCATTTACATGGTTGTCGGGAACATGCGTGCTTATCATGTTTAAGCCAAATTCCAACCTCAAGCCAAGTCCTAATACAATATAATCAGATATTAAGGGTAAGGTAAGGGTAACACAGTCTAATATTCCAAAGCTGATGAGCGCCCTCTTCCTTTTACTTTTGAGGGCTAAAACTTTCAGCATGTGTTGGTATTGATGTCTGTAGCAAAGTAATGGGTGGGGAACTAATGAATTATATAGTTTATTTTTTTGCCTTATAACGTGGACCACACTAATGTACATAGATATATTATATTAGCAGATACATTACCCAACTCCTAAAAAAAAAACACCCTTTCAACCAAAATATTTTCTAAGGTATTTCACGCTTTTAATAAAAATTCCAAATCTCAAAACACGATTTTCATAAAACTTTACAGTTTTCGATTTATAAAACCTAATAACTCCTTCTCCACCTTATCCACTTTTCCCTTATTTAAAAAAAAAAACACCCTTTAGATACCAAACCCACTTTAATAGGTCATGTTCTAATTGGAATCTAACTTTAGTAACCATGACAACGTTTTTCGTTCAAACTTTGTTTACAAATGGCGTTCAACTTCCGAAACGAACCAAGAGTGTTGTGTTCAAGAATTATTGTTTTTCTTTTAATATTGTCCTTTGCAATATGACGACTTCTTCCAAAAAAGGCAAACTAATAACAGATTTAGATCAATCAGATAGTCAAATACCAGTTAGAGATAAACCACTTCACTCAAGCAGAGTAATTATGGGGAAGAAACATCTTAGTAATCTATGCGGAAACTTTCCCAATCGAAGTCGTAGTGCTGAATGGAATCCAAAAAAACAACAAGGTTCAACTGATTTTGAGACTGTGGTAGGTGAGTTTTATAAAAACAAATGAGCATTTTTAAAACAAAACAATATAATTTCTAGCTCCACGATAAAGATAAACAAATGGAGAGCTTAGTTCAGAGAATAGGACTGCTTTATAAGTATAACAATCAATTCGCCAAAGAAAATAAAAAACTTTTAACCCTTCTTAAACAAACTGAGGCTAACAACTCTAAAGAATGTGAAGTTTGTAGTCAACTTACAGCGGAAAAGAATTCAATACTTGAAGCAAATAGTAATTTGCAAAACGATGTGGCAATGATGAAAGTTTTAGTTTACAGATTGAATGTACAAATCGAAAGCTACCAAGATAAACTCAGGAATACAAATGGAAGCATGTTGGATGATGAAACACCTCGCAGTGAGTTTCATGAGAGAAAGAACCTAGACTCTTGTTGGGGTCCTGTCAACAGTGAAACATTAGGTCCGCTATTAAATTCCTATGAGGAAATGATTAAGGACAAAAACGATTTGATTCAGCAACATGAAAAAGAACTGAAACATTTTACTGGCGAATTGAAAAAAGTCATCGATGAGAATTTGCAATTACAACAAGAGTGTGATGTTATTAAAAAGTCTTCCAATGGTTGGTTGGAAACCAAAACACGTCTTCAATCACAGCTTGATTCTTTGAAATCAAAACTGGATATTCAAACAAAACGAGCTGATTTGGCCAAAGAAAAACTATTGGAAGTCATTCAATGTTATGAACAGAAAACTCAAAATCAGTCACTTGATCTTGAGCATTTGCAGAATGCGTATTCGCGTTGTAAGAACGAACTTGTCGCCATTAAGAGCTCTACAGCAAATCAGCAAAATGCCATAGTTGAATCCCTAAAAGAATGTAAAGAACTTTTCGAAGAACTCAAATCACAACATAAAAACGAAAAATCTAGCTTAGAATCCAAAATAGAAGAACTACGCAAAGAAAACACAGAACTTTTACTAAAAAATGAAGAACTTAAAAAACAAGAAGCGGTTTTGAAAAACGAATTCAACTCAGAAAGGTGTACATTTGAAGAGTTGAAGGCGAAAACAATAGCTCTTCAGAAAATTACTGATAAATTAAAAAAGTCAAGGGATAGATTGAAAGCTCGTTTGAAAATTGCCCTTGAATGGGCTAAAAAATTGGAACAGGAGCATTCAAATTTCGAAAATAACTGGGAGGCAGTTAAACGTTTGGAAACGGTAGTGAAACATAAAGAAGCTCAATTGAGGGGACTACACGCACGTCATGTGGAGGAAATGGATAAAATGCGACAAAAGTTGGAACAGAAAGAGGATACCATTAAAAATATTCTGAAATCCAAAATAAATATATAGCGTACAGTATAATTATTATGTAGAGTTATTTATTTATTGTTTTTAGTTGCGATTTGTGTTCTGTTAAGATTTTAAATACAAAATTTGGGTTATTATAAAAATACATTAAATACAAAAAATGAAGTTAAAAATAGTTTTTAAGATTGTTTAGCTTTTCCAGGTGACATTTTGATAATACGAGGGGGGATTAAAAAGTTGGCGGAATGGAAGGGTTTGGAGATGCATGGAGCATGGAGGAATTTTCTTTGCCTCATACTATTTGGATATTCATTAGGGACATTTTGGGAGTGTAGTGATAACCAAAATGTGAGTATGCAGTAGGGTGGTCCAATTTTTTGGTTTTTACATTTCCGTTGTTCCCCACTCAAAAATTGGTTGCGTATGTGTTTTGTATTACTCACGTGAAATTTCAGCTTTTTAGGTGAAGTGTAAGTGGGCGCTCAACAGGCTCAAAGTTTTTGCTCAGATGCTGTTTTAGCTAGGTGCTCATGCCTAGTAAATTACTTTTTTTTAAATTTATCCAGTGAATTAAGTTGTGGCGTGGTCAAGTTTTTCATGAAATGTTTTTTTCTTTCATCAAAAACACTAGTTAAGTGATGTTTTCACAGATTTTTTTTTTTGTTCTTTTAAATTCGTCTGTAAGTATTTTTTGCTTAAAGTTAAAATAAAACTGAATTAATCAATGAAATATGAATGACTCAAAACCAAAGAAACATGAAAATCATTAACTTGGTTGCCGGAAGCATGCGTGCTTATCATATTTAAGCCTGATTCCAACTCTAAGCCAAGTCCTATTACGATATAATCAGATATAAAGGGTAACAAAGTCTAATATTTCAAAGCTGATGAGCGCCCTCTTCTTTTTACTTTTAAGAGCTAAAACTGTTAGCATTATGTTGGTATAGATGTCTGTAGCAAAATAATGGGTGGGGAAGTAATGAATTATATGGTTTATTTTTTTGCCTTATAACGTGGACCACACTAGTATGCAGTTTTATAGCCTAATAACGATTTCTGGCTTTAAATCGTAGCCTTATATGGTTTTCGGGACGTTAAATATCGCGCGTTTTCTAGTTAATGTGGGTCGGCTAAATTGACACAAATTCATATTCTGAATCTAAACACAATTCCTCTAAGTCTGAAGACATCAATCTTGACGATGCTACAAATAGAAATCAAAATATAAGCTTCTTAAATGAATCTTGACGATGCTACAAATAGAAATCAAAATATAAGCTTTTTAAATGAACCATATCGGCTCTATTTTGAATAAAAAAAAAAAAAAAAAACAAACAAAATATTAAACACCAAAGTCTTCAAAACAAAGCCGCTTTAACAGCTTATATCTTGAGTTCTTTTAATTGCATAGTCAAGATTGATGTCTTCAGACTTAGGGGAAATGTGTTTAGATTAGAAGAAATGTCATCATTTTTATATTCAGAATGTGCGTAGGTAAAAAAGGGCATACAAAAAAGAAAGAGGTAAATGGAGAAAACACAAGGTTTCAGTTCTCAAGAGCCATTTTGTGACGACTATCTTACTGAAATGTGAGTCCACTATATTGAATTAGCCACCTACAAACTCGGATTTGCGCTTCGGGAATTAATGCTTATTTTGAAGAGCTTGTCAAAAAAAAAAATGTACGGTATTTAATATTTATAAACTTTTCTACTTTTAAATTGTTAAGGAAAAATAAAACATTTTAGATTTCCCAAGGAAGAAGGACCATCTATTGAGGGTGATATTCTGAGACGATACCATATCATACAAATTGATGAATTAATTTTTCATACTCTAGCTTAGCTTCTTTATTTTCTTTGTAATTTAGTGTTATTAATGTGTCTCGTTTAGGTATAAATAAATAACTTTTAGTAGCCGCCAACTACATTCAATTTTTCCTCCTCTAATATTTACTGCTTCGGGCAATTGCCCCATCGATTACGTATTAAAATATCACTGGCGCTGGTGTGAATCCTTTAAAATTGGGGGATGATCGTTTTTTTATTTAAAAAAAAAAACAAACCAATGTGCATCAGGATTCCTTCTTAATCCTCTCCAATTAAGAACATTGAGTCCGTAAACAGAACGTATCTTACAAAACATGTACAATTTTTTTTTACAATTTTACCATTTATTGGTATTGGTCTTAAGTAAGTAAAACTGTTTCAACGTTTAATTAAAATGCAACTAAAAATTTAAGCTTAAAAAATGTATTTCCCTTTTAGAACTTTTCAAAAGCATATATGAATTAACATTATTATTATAAATTGGAATTATCAAAATATATCAAATAATATAAAAATTGGAAAACAGTGTAAAAAAATGAACAAATACCCGAGGTAAATAATGTTTGTTTTTTTTTGTATGCTTTTCTCACAAAATGATTTCATTTTTAAAATTTCTGCTTAATTCTTTGTCCGGCAAGACAATGCAATTTAAAAGAATCTTTTCAGATGGCACATGTACACAACTCCCTAAAAATAAAAAAAAAAAAATGTTAATAATAATAATGTAAACGGTTTATGTATTTTATTTTAAGTTTTAATACCTAATACTGTTATTGATGGATTTAATTTGCCATCCTTATTAAATAATGGAGGATTTTCCATTTTTGCAAATGGTTTATTTGGATCTGGATCACTGGGAGTACCTTCTACACGTGCCCAATTGCCAACTGTTGAGCCGCGACCAACTGCAAACAAAACAAATATTTATTAAATTTTTCTAGAATAAAACTGAAAGAACATTTTTATTTTACTTACTTATGCTATGAAGGACAAGTGTGTGGTCTTTAATCACAGCATTATCAAGAATAATTGACTCACGAATTCGAACACCAGGTCCGATTGTAACTCCTGGACCAATAGATACATTAGGACCAAGCTAAAAACAAAGATTTTAATAAAGAGAAAAATATTACACGGTTAGAAAGTCCCATCACCACACAGTGTATGTTTAATGAACTTCAACTTGGGTTGACTAAACAGGGCACAGAACAAAATGCGCTTTAGACGGAAAATAACTTATGATAGTTTCTAATATGAAATTTTTGACATTCAACCGGTTACTCTTTTTATTGTGTCCCTTGAATTTTAGGACTACCACACTAAATTGACAGAGAAAAGCCTCACCAATGATATGGTAATTTAGTAACGAAAACTGAGATGAATTTAATAAAATTTTGAAAAATGTATTCCCTGACTTTTCGAGTACCTTTGAATAGTTTTTAGCAAGATAAGGCACAGAGAAGTGATACTATTTTAACCTATGAGGTTATATTTTCAATCGATAACTACAAGGACATATTAGTGATTTTTTGAAAATTGAAAATCAACTTGGAAACTTTTTTTTTTATTTATCGCATACAAAAAACATCTTTCAACACAAATTATACAGGGTGTCCCAAAAGTAATGGATCAAACGAAATATTCTGATAGGCCAACTTTAGGGCTCTCAGAATTTGGTAACTTGTTCATCCCAAATCCTTACGGTTTTCGATTTAATGCAGTTTTTGTGAAATTTCGAAAAATCCCGACTTGGTAACAGTATTTTGCTTCCTCCGCTCATAATTGATTTTTGTTTTTTACAATTCTTTCACTAAAACATTGCCAAATAATAAGAAATAATTAATTAATCAAAATATTTTGTATTTCATACGCCATTTTGATGCATTAACAGATTTATTAACAGTTCCATGTTTTATAAAAACTCAATTTCATACTTTTATTTCAGAATAACACCTTGAAAAAAATTTGTATGGTGTGACACTGGTTTATTGCTTTAAAAACTTGCCGTGTTATTGCAGTTTTCAAAAATGTATATAAGTTTTCAAAGTTGAAGTTAGAACTAAAGATATTACAATTTCAATGCAACAAAACAGGGCTTTTCAGAGCAAAATAACAAAGAAAAATAAACACATTTTTTGTTTGTTATTTTGCTCTGAAAACCTCTGTTTTTTGCATTCAAATTGTAATAACTTTCGTTCTAATTTCATCTTTGGAAACTTAAAGTAATAAACCAGTGTCACACCATACAAATTTTTTTCAAGGTGTTATTCTGAAATAAAAGTATGAAATTGAGTTTTTATAAAACATGGAACTGTTAATAAATCTGTTAATGCATCAAAATGGCGTATGAAATAAAAAATATTTTGATTAATTAATTATTTCTTATTATTTGGCAATGTTTTAGTGAAAGAATTGTAAAAAACAAAAATCAATTATGAGCGGAGGAAGCAAAATACTGTTGCCAAGTCGGGATTTCTCGAAATTTCACAAAAACTGCATTAAATCGAAAACCGTAAGGATTTGGGATGAACAAGTTACCAAATTCTGAGAGCCCTAAAGTTGGCCTATCAGCATATTTCGTTTGATCCATTACTTTTGGGACACCCTGTATAAAATGTTCGTTTTTTACACTGTTGTTAAAGGTTTTTATATATTTCGATTTATTTTAAACAGAATTTTAAAATTGAATTTCTTTGTGTGTCGTAATTGTTTGCCGTCAGTTTTTGGTACTTTGTTTTCAACAATCCGAACAAGGGAATATGGTTAAGGAGTCGCAGTTTTTTAAGATTTTTATAAAACACTTAATTCCGCCTAAAGACGGATTGCATCATTCAAATAAGACAGTGAAGGTTGTTCCGTGCCTCCGACCTGGACGAAGTGAAGGATGTAATTTCATAACTTAAGTCCAATAAATCGATACTTATCACCTTTCATCGTATTCAAAATGCATATGATAATATCAATTGTATACTTAGATCGATATCTAGCTTCGCCATCCCTGCCAAGATCGTCCGCTTGTGCAAAAACCCAGCTCTGCCAGGGTCGGAATGACCTCACCAACTCTTTTGGTGCTAAAAAAGTTTAAGACAAGGAGATGCGTCGACATGTGTTTTATAAGCATCGAAATGAAAGCTGCATTGAATGTCAATGAAGTAAAAAAAGTGTATGCTAACATCAAAAAAGGACACTCAAACATCAACACCGATGTATTGGACAAAAAATTTACCATTGACTGGACAGCCATACCTTCAGCCAAAAAATGGGCCACCCTATTGGACAGCCATAATTTCGAGGTTTCAAATGACTTTGTCTACCTAGGCTCCGTTTTTATTAAAGGCAATAACAACAGAGCTAGAATTAAACAAAGCATTACTCTTAACTTAACTGCCCTAGGATTATGTATTTTGATGCGCTGAATGCGAGTCTGTTTGACTTGTACAAACATTGTAAAATGGCGAAACTTTTGTACAGTACGGGTGAAATAGACCTCGGACATCTTTTTTTTTGTGGTTTTTTGTTGATGTATTGGCACTAGTCCATCAGCACAAGAAATAGGAGCCGCGTGCTAGGATTTTTTCGATTGATAGCCGTCCGAGTTTTATATATAGAATTTGGAATAGGAATCATTAAAGTTTTTTTCGAATTTCGAATTTTCGAACAAAAGATTTTACGTAATGGACTTTCGACGGTCTTCGAACGGTGTAGGATGAAAAATTATATAATTTTTGGTATAAGTTTACGTTTCTCTTTCTCTTGGTGCGTGCATATACTTTGTTGTTCAGTGTTGATATTTGGGAAATCTTACTGCGGATAGCTTTGCCAAAAAAACACGCCTAGAGTTTCTTAGGTTCAAGCAAAAACAAATTTTCCAAGATAATACGTATAATTTATCGAGGTTAACCCTTTCGAACCCAAGCTATGAAAATCAATATTAAAAAATGTTTTTTCGGTATTATCGGGTCAAAAACATTACAACTAAGAAATATGAATAGCAAAAAGTTATTTTCCAAAATAATAAATAGCAAAACTAATGTGTTTTTCTCATATTACATGTAAGTAACATGCACTGCCTATGACCACCAAAAAAAGTCGGAGAGCTGAGAAAATAGCTGTTTATGAAACTATAATGTATGCTACTTCTTCTAAGCAAAAAAACAAAACACTTTCTGCATTAACATTTTTTATATCTTTTTTTCAAAATTATGACCATAAATAAAAAAAAATTTTTTTTGCAAAAAAAAAAAATTTGAATTTCAGTCCCTTTCTCTATAAAAAAAATTAATGGTATGATATTTGACTAACTTTTTGTAATAATCCAGTAACAAGGCATTATTATCTTTAAATTAAGCCATCGTAACCCAAAAAATTGTTTAATTTAATATTTTTTACGAATTTAAAAAAAAAAAATGTTACATGAGAGTAACGCTGGGTCCGAAAGGGTTAAGTGTTGCGATTTTAAGGGTTCATTAACCTTGGGAACGAATATAAGCAGAAATTTTGACTTTTATCTACACAAGTTTCAACACATGGATTTTTTGGTAGGTACATTAAATTTAGCTTGAGATTGAGACTTATTTTCAAATAGAAGTGATATTTTAAGTCTGCTGAACCTTACTGGATCAAGGACTTTATTTCATCACTGCATAATTAGATAGCCAAATTGTCAGTAAAAATTATAATTCAATATTTGAAAAACGAAGAAGTAAAGTGGTTACAAAAATGAAAATGAAACAAATAATAATTAAAAAAAAAAAAACAATAATACTCACAGTAGCTGTGGAATGAACAGTTGCCGTCGGATGTATATAAACATCAGGTTTGATATTGCAAATCAAACTGCCATCAGCATTTTGATTTTTCGACCCCGCATTACATAGTCGTTCTGGATGAGTTTTCTTATAAAGTGCTACAAAAAAATATTCATCTTATTACTTTTTACATACAAAATACAAAAATTCAAATAATCAACCTAAATAATGCCTATTGGCATATATTGCTGACCCGGCCGTCTTCAATTGTGACCACCAATTAGGAACTGGCATTGCAAACAGTTTACTTGTCCCCGCCAAAGGTGTTAGCACCTCTTGTTCCCATTTAATATGACCTTGATCCTTCCCATTGCCATTCCCATTCGAACTTGTCGCATACCAACGATCATAACCCGCCTCCCCTTTCGCATAGAATATTTCCGCCAACTTGGCAAAAACATCAGTAGAACACACATAGACGCCACAATTGATAAATGTCGACACATATGAACTTGGTTTCTCAACGTAATGAGTCACCGACCCCGTGTCACTATCCATAACTAAACAGCCATAGTGTAGTGATTGTTGTCGTGTAGCTTCAGTGCTCATTATCGTTATCAGAGCATCATTTGGACGACTTGTATGGAATTCATAGAGATTTTGCAGTGGAAAGTCTGCACAAACATCTCCATTTAAAATGAAAAATGCTTTAGGGTTGCCAGATCTTATTTGATCACGAAAATGATACATTCCACCTGCTGTTCCTAGAGCTGTAAATTCTTGTAAATATCTATAAAACAAATACAAGTAGATAATGAAATATAGTTGTTTTGCTGCTGAGCAATAGTGTGCATTTGATTGTGAAATGCGTCATCGTCGTTTTTTACCTTATATTGATGTTGTATAAATTGTGCATTTCTTCGACAAATTGATCCATCAGGACACTGGCATAGTAGCCAATTATTAGGATCTCTTTCAGATCCTTTACCATTAAACATGCTTCGATGTGATGTTGTATTATTGGGCGACCGGCAACGGGAAATAAAGGTTTTGGGGTGTCAAGAGATAAGGGCCGAAATCTAGTTCCTATGTGGCAATAAAATGTGATTGACTTTTGTTTGAACTTATCAAGTGAGTTGATTTGATTTTTACCTTTTTGTGGTCCACCGATTAGAATAATAGCTTTTAACATTTTATTTTGATAAAAAAAAACAAGATATTTTGATAAAATGTATTTATTCACTTTGTACCTAGGTTTGTTTTTGTATTTTTTTTTTAATTATTTGTTGGAAGTATACGTCAACGTTTCCAGTATATTTCCAATAGAAATTCAGCAGCTGATGATTCACAATGATAATGATTTATGGATAATTCACAATAGTGAAATATATTTTTTTTTATTTTAGGTGTGTTTTTTTGTTTATCTATATAGATTTTGTGCAAAAAAACGACAACGAAATCGAAACAATTTACGTGTTAAAAACAACAAAAACTTTATCTGTATAGATTTTTGAAAAATCCAGATAATTATCCAGATTTTACTTTCTCTCGATAAAAACAGTAGTGCCAAGGTAGTTTAATTGTTGTGTTCATACAGAAATATCTGAAAATATTAACAAAAAAAAAAAGCGGAGAAAACGAGGTTTGAAAAAAACTCTCATAGAAAAAAATAATCAAAAATTTGTTTGACATGGTTGCATTGAAATGTTAATATCTCGAGATATACGCAATGCACTTTTCAGATAAAAGTCTTAAATGGATCCTGATAAGATTGTTGAACAGATATGTATATAAAATTACCAAAGTTTTTTTCGAAAAATTAGAAATAAAAATAAAAAAGTTTTCACATTTGATTTTAAAAAAATCGAAAAAAAATTCAATATGGCTAAATGGCTACCTTCAAACGCTTATAACACAAGAACGACGCAACTAATGTTAATGGTCATGGTCTTAAAATGTATCTAAGAATATACAGATAATTTTTGGTTTTTTGTGAAAAAACAATTTTTTTGAATCCAACATGGATGCCATGGCCATATGAAAATTTTTGTTTGCATCCAACATGGATGTAATGGCCTTCCCACTTCGGAGTTAAAATAAAAAAAAAACAAAAGCAACATTTTTGACAGACAGCTGCCAAAGTATATATGTATGTACAGTGGTGCCAAATGTTTGCATGGATTTCAAAAATCTCGATGTCGTTTTTTTGCACAAAATCTATATAGATAAACAAAAAAACACGTCAGCTATTACATGAAGCCTCAAGAGGCGCGCCTCTTTTCAAACGTAATGGGTGCAAAAGAGAAAAAAGATGAAACAAAAAATTATCCTACCAAGGAGTCGTGGGTCGGAATTCTGAGACTCTTTTTTGACGTTTCTTTTTCCACTTTTCCTTTTTTCAACATTCTCTTTCATTTCTTTTTGCTTCTTGGTGCAATACAACAACAAATTTTAAATCAAAAGAGAAATGTCAAATTTGAGTCCTGGACTCAAGAGGCATCGTGTAATAGTACGTCAGTCTTAGAGGATATAAAAGGTGTGTTTTTTTGTTTATCTACACAGATTTTGTGCAAAAAAACGACATCGGGAGTTTTGAAATCCATGCAAACACTTGGCACCACTGTACATACACTTTGGCAGATGTCTGTCAAAAATGTTGCTTTTGTTTTTTTTTTTTTTTTTATTTTAACTCCGAAGTGGGAAGGATATTACATCCATGTTGGATGCAAAAAAATTTGTTCACAAAAAAAACAAAAACCATTTGTATGGCCATGGCATCCATGTTGGATTCAAAAAATTTTTTTTCACATAAAAACCAAAAATCGTTGGTATATTTTTAGCTACATTTTAAGACAATAACCATTAAAATTAGTTGCGTCGTTCTTGTGTTATAAGCGTTTGAAGGTAGCCATATTGAATTTTATTTCGATTTTGTAAAAATCAAACGTGGAAACTTTTTTATTTTTATTTCTAACTTTTCGAAAAAACTTTGGTAATTTTATGTATATATTTGTTCAAAAATCTTATCAGGATCCATTTAAGACTTTTATCTGAAAAGTGCATTGCGTATATCTCGAGATATTAACATTTCAATGCAACCATGTCAAACAAATTTTTGATTATTTTTTTCTATGAGAGTTTTTTTCAAACCTCGTTTTCTCCGCTTTTTTTTTTTTTTTTGTTAATATTTTCAGATTTTTTTGTATGAACACAACAAATAAAGTACCTTGGCACTACTGTTTTTATCGAGAGAAAGTAAAATCTGCATAATTATCTGGATTTTTCAAAAATCTATATAGTGTAACGATGAATTACTGAACTACTTTTAAGATAAAAGTCTGAACACACTACCTACTACTGCAAAGGTAGAAATGTGAACGGACCTTTAATAATCAAGAAACTACCTACCCTCTGAACACATCCCAAAATATCCAACTAGACTGGAAGTCTGAAGCGCCCCCTCTTGGAAAGGAAGTTTCGAGAAGCAAAGACGAGAACCTTCGAAGACATTCTCGAATCTCGAAATTCCGGTATAAAAGGGCAGCGTAAACACCGACCGGATACAGTTTAATCTTGAAAGTTAAAGAGTACAGTACAAAGTGAAATAAAGTGTTGCGAATTGTTAGTAGTAAATAAAGTGATTTAAAAGTGTGTTTGTTTGAGCGAATAATAAAAGTAAATTGAGTTGAAATAAAGTGTGTTCTTATTTGAACGGAAATATAAGTGGAAATTAAATAAGTTTTATTGTGAACCCGGAATAAAACATTACATTGGTGTCAGAAAAGTGGAATAAAACTTATTTATTTGTGCGAATCAGATAATTTCGCGAATAAAATAAAGAGTGCGCGTGTGTTTTAACAATAAACAAAGTGTAAAACATTTTGAAATAAGTAAAAGTGCTCGCGTTTTGAAAAGTTAAAATGGGTAAAACACTAAATCAGTTAAGTTTGACTGAGCTGAAGGCGGAATTAACTAAGCGAGGTCCTCCTACTGCTGGATCGAAAAATGATCTCATTATTCGTCTACAGGATTATTTAACCCAGAAAAACGAAGATTTGGATACATTTCAATTTGAAGTTGAAATGATAGAAGAACGAGTAAGTACTAATTCCGATATGTCGTCCATGATGGCTGTTCTCCTTGCAAAATTTGAAGAACAGAAAGATCAAATAGAACAACAACGTAAAGAACAAAAGGATGAACAGAAGAATCTTCTCGAACAAATTGAGACACAACGCAAAGAACAGAGAGAACAAATGGAACAACAACGCACAGAGCAAAAGAATGAACAGAAGAATCTTCTCGAAATCCAAAAGAACCTTATAGATGAACAGAAAAACCTCATCGAAGGTAAGCTTGATGCTATCGAGAACAAGTTCGTTGCTCTTGATGCTTCCATAAAAGGTGTTGAAAAACAATCTCAAGAAAAGTTCGAGAAAGTTGAAGAAAAACTCGAGAAAGTAGAAATAAAATTCGATGACAAATTGAAAGGAATGGAAGTTAAATTGCAAAGTTTTACTGAGGAACTTGACAGGGTTCGAAAAATTAAGGCCTGAGAAAGTTCTGGTGAGTATTTAAAGAAGAAGGAAATGCATCCACCAACCTTTGATGGACAAAGTTCTTGGGCGATCTACAAGAAACAGTTTGAGGCAGCTGCCACAACAAATGGCTGGGATGACGAAGACAAATGTATAGCGCTGACTCTTGCTCTTAGAGGTCCTGCTGCTGAGTTGTTACAAACTTTACCACCAGAAGAGAATGGTAACTTTAACGCTCTTGTCCAGGTCATTGAAAAACGCTTTGGAGATGGCCATATGCAGGAAGTCTTCCGCGTCCAACTCAATACAAGAGTCCAGAAAAGAGGAGAAACTCTGCAACAACTCCAAGCAGATATTGAAAGGTTAGCTCATCTGGCATATCCGACAGCAGGAGACGACATTATCAATCAGTTTGCGACAGAAGCCTTTGTTCGTGCTGTATCTGATATAAATCTTCAGCGAGCAATTCGAACAGCTGGAAAACGTTCCCTTCCTGAAGCATTAGCGTTTGCACTCACTATGGAAGCAGCAGAACAGGCTTCTCAAGGCGTTCATCGGGTAAGAGAAGTTGCAGTGGAGGAATGCTCTTGTCAAAAACTCGCATTCCAAAGAAACCAGCGAGACGGAGCCGCTCGATGCTGGAACTGTAACAAGACTGGACATCTCCAGCGGCAGTGCAGATTGCCACCAAGAAGAACTGCTTGCGAACACTGTGGAAACAGGAATATTGCCCAACAACAGGTAAGCGATACAACTAACACTCATGCTCATCTTGATTCCCATTCGGGAAACGAGTAAGAACCACCTTCGAGGGGCAGAAGCTGGTTTCTGGTATCGATGGCCCCAGAACCACAATTCAAGTCTCACAGACTAAACGAGACAACAAAAGTCTGACAGTCGAGGCGACCATAAACAACAAACAACACGTGGCTACAATTGACACCGGTGGTGCCACCGCCTCTATTGTACGAAGAGACTTGGTGAAGATGACATGGCTACATAACACCAACAGCTACCGTCTGAAGACCGCCACAGGAGAAGCAGCAAGGGTGTACGGTGAAGTTCGTCTTACGATCCGTATGGCAGAACTAGAGTTTTCGCATGTGTTTTTGGTGGCAGATATATGTGACGAGTGCATCATTGGAATCGACTTCATGAAGGACCATGGAATCATTTTGGATATAGGTAATCAAGTCCTGAAATACAGAAATGTAGAGATCCCAATGGTCTATGGCAACGAAAATTCAACAACAATTAGAACTGTCATCAAAGAAGACATGTGCCTGCCTCCTTCTTCAGAAGTTTTTGTGTGGACGAAACTAAAGGGGAATATTGGAAGCCATCGATACCTCATGGTTGAGCCAGAAGTTGAGCAAAGTTCCCAAAACGTCATCATCGGGAAGACTCTTGTGGCACCAAAGAACAACATGGTACCTGTACGGATACTTAACATCAAACCGTACCCAATCAAGCTTAAGAAAGGAGAAGTTGTTGGCCAATGTGAATCTGTTACCGCAATAACTAAGATCAACGAGGTGGACACACAGATGACTATGAACTCGGAGAAACTAAAGACTCAAATTCTTAAATCAGACAACTTGAGTCAACATCAGCTTAATGTTGCGGGAAGGCTTCTTCACGAATATGCTGATATCTTCTCTTCCCCCAGCGGGCAGTACGGCCGAACACAACTGGTGCAGCATCGAATCGATACAGGAGATGCTAGGCCGATTCGTCAACCATCAAGACGTCTTCCCTTGGCCAAACAAGGTGAAGTCAAAGAAATGATATCGACAATGCAGAAAGATGGGCTGATCGAAAATTCCAAAAGCCCTTGGGCATCACCGGTAGTTCTCGTCAAAAAGAAAGATGGAAGCACTCGATTTTGTGTCGACTACCGCAGGCTGAATGATGTGACGAAGAAAGACAGCTACCCACTGCCAAGAATCAGCGATACTCTAGATGCAATGGAAGGAGCACAATGGTTTTCGACTTTGGACTTGAAGAGTGGCTACTGGCAGGTAGAAATCCATCCAGAAGATCGGGAAAAGACGGCTTTCTCCACAGGAAATGGTCTGTGGCAGTTTAATGTCATGCCGTTTGGGCTATGTAATGCCCCAGCTACTTTTGAGCGCTTGATGGAGTGCGTTTTGAATGGATTAACCTGGAAATCTTGCCTAGTCTATTTGGATGATGTCATCGTTTACGGAAAAACATTTGATGACCATTGTGAAAACCTAAAGGCTGTATTCCAGAGGCTACGAGAAGCACATCTTAAGTTGAATCCAAAGAAATGTGCACTTTTCAAGACCGAGGTTAAATATTTGGGGCATATCATCTCATCCCAAGGTGTGAAGACTGATCCTGAAAAAGTTGACACTGTGAAGAACTGGCCAACCCCTCAGGACAAGCATCAACTTCGGAGTTTCCTCGGTCTGGCAACGTACTATCGACGATTTGTGAAGGATTTTGCGAGAATCGCCAAAAGCTTGCACCAACTTACGGAGAAGGGTAAACCCTTTAAATGGTCAGGTGAGTGTGAGAAAAGCTTTCAGGAACTGAAGCTGCGGTTATGTGAAGCTCCTGTGCTGGCCTATCCGACTCCAGGCAAACAATTCATCATTGATGCAGATGCAAGTAATGTTGGAGTTGGTGCTGTTTTATCGCAAGTTCATGACGGAGAAGAAAAGGTCGTTGCCTATTTCAGCAAGGTACTCTCGAAACAAGAAAGAAACTATTGCGTGACCAGAAGGGAACTTCTAGCTCTAGTATTGGCAACAAAGCACTTCCATAAGTACATCTATGGACAGAAGTTCCTTCTTCGCACAGATCATGGTGCACTAAATTGGCTTTTGAACTTCAAAAATCCAGAGGGTCAAGTAGCAAGATGGATCGAGATACTTCAGACGTATCAATGTCAGATTCAACATCGAAGAGGAAAGCTGCATTCAAATGCAGACGCATTATCTCGGCGCCCGTGCAAGCAAGACTGCAAGCATTGCACACGACTAGAAGAAAAGGAAGTTGTCGCTGTTAGAAGAACGAGAGCTGATCCCATTTGCGGCTGGAGTAATGAAGAACTCAGAATGGCCCAACAGGAAGATTCGGACATCGAACCCATCCTTGCATGGAAGGAACATCAAGAGAAACCAGAATGGGCCGACATCTCCGACCGAAGCCCCACTCTAAAAGCATATTGGGCACAATGGGACTCACTTCATGTGCAAGAAGGGCTACTCAGGCGTAAGTGGGAATCCGCAGATGGTAAATCCTATGTAATGCAGCTAGTCGTACCTCAGTCAAAGGTAAATGATGTTCTCCGAGAGATGCACGGTGGAATTTCTGGAGGCCATTTAGGCATCAACAAGACGCTGGAAAAGCTACGACAGCAATTCTACTGGTTACGTATGAGAGAAGACGTTGAAAAGTGGTGCCGAAAATGTGATACTTGTGCCGCTAGCAAAGGACCAGCTAGAAAAATCCAAAGCAAGATACAGCAGTACAATGTGGGTGCACCTTTTGAGAGAATTGCAATAGACGTAGCAGGTCCTTTTCCCGAAACCAACAACGGAAATCGATACATCCTTGTAGTGATGGACTACTTCAGCAAATGGCCTGAGGCATTTGCCATTCCAAACCAGGAAACTAAAACAGTTGTGGATAAGATTATCTTTCATTGGGTGAGCAGGTTCGGAGTACCCATGGAACTTCATTCCGACCAAGGAAGGAACTTCGAATCTAAGATCTTTCAAGAGGTTTGCTCACTCCTTGGCATCAAGAAGACGCGAACAACACCGCTTCATCCACAATCTGATGGGATGGTTGAGCGATTTAACAGGACACTTAAGGAACACCTGTCAAAAGTAGTCAATGATAATCAACGAGACTGGGACCGACATATTCCATTATTCTTGATGGCTTATAGAAGTGCAACACATAGTTCTACTGGACATACACCATCGGAAGTCCTATTTGGCTCAAATACGCCTGCCAAGTGAAATAAAATTTGGAAGTGTTCCAAACGAGCCACATGAAATGGATGAGTACGTAGATAACCTGAAAGGAACACTGGCTGACATTCACCAACGGACAAGGACAAATATAAAAGCGTCTAGTGACAGGATGAAAACAAGATATGACGCACGAGCGACAGCAACAGGGTTTCAAGAAGGAGAACTTGTGTGGTTTTACAATCCCCACCGACAAAAGGGACTATCACCGAAGCTACAACAAAACTGGGAAGGCCCTTACACAGTAATGACCAGAATTAACGATGTGGTTTACCGTATACAAAGAGGGGTAAGAGGCAAACTAAAGGTAGTTCATTGTGACCGTTTACATCGTTATAATGGTGAAAGAAGCAATGGAGTTGTTCGGGACGAACAATCCTAAGAGGGGGGCAATGTAACGATGAATTACTGAACTACTTTTAAGATAAAAGTCTGAACACACTACCTACTACTGCAAAGGTAGAAATGCGAACGGACCTTAATAATCAAGAAACTACCTACCCTCTGAACACATCCCAAAATATCCAACTAGACTGGAAGTCTGAAGCGCCCCCTCTTGGAAAGGAAGTTTCGAGAAGCAAAGACGAGAACCTTCGAAGACATTCTCGAATCTCGAAATTCCGGTATAAAAGGGCAGCGTAAACACCGACCGGATACAGTTTAATCTTGCAAGTGAAAGAGTACAGTACAAAGTGAAATAAAGTGTTGCCAAGCCTTAAAGGCTTGGCCACACCGGAGGGTACGCGGTAGCGGTACGGGTAGCGGCAACGATATTTGTATTAAAAAAATTCCACACCCGAACGTTGATGTGTCAGTTTGGAATTTTTTCCATACAAATACCCGTACCGTTACCTGTACCTCTACCGCGTACCCTCTGGTGTGGCCAAGCCTTAACGCGTCTGAAACGCGTCTGAAACGCGTTCAAAACAAGTCTGAAACGCCTCCGAAACGCGTCCAAAACGCGCCCGAAACGTGCCCAAAACGCTACCAAAACGCGTCCAAAACGCGTCCGAATTGCGTCCAAAACGCGTCCAAAAATTATAAATAAAATCATTCAAATTCGTTTATATATGAGTATATTCAAACAAAACTAATGTGTTCATAACCTTAAAAAACAAAAAAACACCTAATTACCTATTGTGAATCATAAACGCACCCTTTCCAAGTCAGCTGATTCCATCATTCACAATAATCAATTGAAATTTGTTTAAAAACTAACCTCAAAAAGTCAAGTGAAAAAAAAGAAAAAAAAATTATTCATCTGACAGCAAGAGCAAGCAAAAAAAATTGCAATCGGTTTCCTTGTCGATTTTATACGGATTTTCTTCTCTCTCAACCAAAAAAGAGTTTTGGTATTTTTCTCCTCAACACCAAAGCAAAAAAAACCCAAAAAAAACCTTTTTGAAAAATTAATATTCTTCAACTTTTCTACATTACATTTTACAACACCATAAAAGTGTTTAAAATTGAGTTTATATCAATTTCAAAAGAGTTTCCCCATTTTTTTTTACACACCACACATATCTCGGACCAAATGTTCTATAGGTTTGTATAAAGTAGATATTTTTTTTTTAATTTCCCCGAATAGAAAAGAAGACAGGCAGACTAGGTACCTAAATATACGTACAATAAAGTCTGTGTAATGTCGCAGTCTTCTCTATCTCGAATGAAAAAATTTCTGTTATATATTTTGTCATAGATATTTGCTATAATTTTTTTCTATTTGCTGCAGATTTTTTCACTAAACTCTCATCGCTTCGATCCGAATGGAGTCGTCACCAGAAATTATGGTTTTACAAGCCCTCAAAGCGGCCACCGATCAAAATGTCGATTTGGTTAAAAAAGCTGAACAAAAACTAAACGAATGGGAACAACAGCCGGGCTTCTTTCCAACTCTCATGAGAATCCTCCAAAATCAGCAATTCGATGTAAATGTTCGTTGGATGGCCACAGTTTATCTAAAAAACGGTGTCAATCGGTATTGGAGGAAAGGTATTAAAAATGAATTGCCATCTGCTGATAAGTCGGAAATTCGTCACAGTTTGTTGGAGAATTTTTCCGAACCAATTCCGCAAGTTGCTTCACAGATTGCTGTGTTAATAGCAAAAATTGCAAGGATAGATTATCCAAGGGAGTGGCCAGAATTGGTGCCGGTTTTATTGAAAAATATCCAAACTACAGATAGTCTGCAACAGCAGAGAGTTTTGTTGATATTCCATCATGTTATCAAAGCTCTAATGTCGCGAAGAATAATGAGCGAGAGGAAAATGTTTGAAGAATTGACAGCGAATATTTACGAATATATTTACGACCTGTGGGATGGATTTACAAATTTGTTTATTCATAGTTTGGAGAGTTCACAGCCGGAGGTGGCATTTGTTCATATGGAAAAGGCTTTGTTAACTTTGCGCACATTGAGGAAGTTGACTATATCGGGATATTCAAAGCCACAGTTGTCACAAAGATGCATGCAATTTCTTCAGGTAAAATTTTTCTATTGCACTTTTTTTTAGGAGTTATAGGTAATTGAGAAATCTATAATGCATTTTCACACAGTGGCGTCATAATTTTTATGGTTAGATAATTTCAAGGTTTTATTTATTTTTTTTTAAAGTGGGCTTCGGGTACTGTAGTTTTTCATTTTCATAAGTGTTTTGTATTTTGTAAAAAAAAAATAGTGCTTGTCTTCACAAAAATATTAATTTCGGAAAAAGATTTTTAAAAAGAAAAACTTATTTTCCCAGAAACTGAAAAACAATTATTCTTAAAGGTTTATTGCAAAAAATTTGAATCTCAGTTTAGTACAACCCTTAATTTGAACGCTTTTTTAAATTTTACACGCACTCAAGGGGTTAAAACTACCCTTTATAAATATGTTAGCTTCTAACACAGTGCGAGCATTTAAGAAACAGAAATAGGATTAAATAGGAGATAACGATGTACATTTGTCTTAAATGTTTGGATATTGAAATGAAAAAGAAAAATATAGTTGTCTAAGGAATTCTAAATTCGTGTAGTTCGACTAAAAAAAAGAATCCCTGTACTTCACGGTACGTCCGCAGATTTGCTCAAGGGTATAACAACGGACATAACTTGCTTTGCGGATATTACGGGAAAACTGTTTTAGGGGAAGCATGCATCTGACTATTTCACTAGAGCACTGATCAAAAAAATAGCGCTAAGACAATGAACGTCAAGACAAATTTATACAAACGATTTCGATATTGACCTATCAGTTTTAATGCTGTTTTGGACTATCAAAAAAGAATAATGTATTACTGACAACTCGTTTTTTAGAATCTATTACACTAATATTATGTAGGTTAAAAGTCGTTGACAAAAAATTTGTTGTTCAGAAAACAAGTTTTAAATTTAGTATCAATCTATTTTTGTATGTAAAAAGTTAGTTTCTAAAACAAAACTAGTGCTCCTTCTCCGTCAATTTTTAAAGTTAAGAAATTACTTTTTGTAAGATTAAAGATTACTTTATTCCAATAGCTTCTGCATTAATAATTCAAAACTCGTGATTTTTGAGTTATGACAGTATTCAAGTAAATGAGCGATATGTTTTTCTAACCTAAGATACCATCAATTAAGATTAGCGAACAATAAAGCTTTATTTTTTAAATATATTCATTATAAACATTTGAACTCATCAATATGCTTTGCTTTTTTTAAATTTATTTTATAGATTATCTTTGGACGACTAAAACAATGTCTAGAATGGCGTTATCAGCTTCAACGCCTCAATGCAGCCGATAAGCTAATTGAACTGCTGGAAAAGTTCATCCTAAAACAAATTAAAACTCTCAATGAGTTTCTAGAACATCATCCGATGGCATTTGTTCGCTTCGTTTCCCCAGCCCTAGAATTCTCATTCAACTATGTTTTCCACGAAGGTACTGTACTAGTGTTTGACGATGGCAATGTCGTCAACTTTCCTCAATTCACTATTCACTGCATTAATCTGATGAAAGGAATTTTACTATCCAACTTGTACAGTGACAAGTCCAAAGAAAGTCTACCCACAGAAGAGAGTCCAGTGCCTTTGTCGGAGTTTTTTACTTCCGAGCGAATTTGTTATATATGCGAAAAAATAGTCACTCATTATTTCCTCTTAACCCAAGCTGAATTAGAGCTCTGGGTAGAAGATGCAGAATCATTCTCACAAGATGATGCCGGTGGCGATAGTTGGAAATACTCTTTACGACCCTCTGTCGAAAGACTCTTCCTCACTGTAATGAATAAATTCCGCACAGACATGACAACTGAGACACTAAAATACATAAGAAAAGCTCAACAAATCAATTTGACTCCTCAATCAGATCTTGAAGATATTCTACTTAAAGATGCCATCTATAATGCAGCTGGACTTGCTTCATTTAATCTCTTCGATGAGATCGATTTTGACATGTGGTTCACAAATCAGCTCCTAGCCGAGATCAAAATCGATTCAGACAATTTTAGAATTCTTAGGCGAAGAGCTATATGGTTAACAGCACAATGGGCCGCAGTTAAATTCTCTCGTGATCTAAGACCTGTTGCTTATGAAGCATGTCTGCATCTACTTAGACCAGCCGAAGATATGTCCATTCGTTTGGAATCCTCAAAAACACTTGCAGCTCTAATCAATAGTTTCGAATTCGAACCGGATCCTTTTCATCCCTATCTCGAGCAAACGTTCTCCGCTCTATTTGTCCTACTTACGGAGTCCAAGGAATGTGATACCAAAATGAATGTTCTTTCGATCATCACAGGAATCGTGGAGAAAATGAGCGATCATGTTCAATCGCAGGCCGATAACCTCATTGCATACCTTCCGATCCTGTGGAAAGACAGTGAGGATCATAATTTATTAAGGTGTTCTATAATTTGCACCCTTCAACAGATTATCAAAGCTCTCCACGAAACTCCTGAACCAATGAAACCTTTCCTATATGTCGTAATTGGATTGAGTACCGATATCAAAGAACCTTCACATATCTATCTCATGGAGGAGGGACTCGCTCTATGGTTATCGGTGATGGAAAATAGCACAGTCATTACTCCACAGCTTTTAGATATCTGCAAGAATTTGCTTCCTATAATCGAAGGATCGTCGGAGAACTTCCGAACGATATTGTTCATCATACAAGCTTATATACTCCTATGTCCGCGTGCATTCCTAGAGCGCTTTGGCAAGCAATTTGTCGATTTGTGTTCACGTATGTTGGATGATATTCGACCCGAAGGCATTGTTGTCATAATGAAGGTATTCGAGACAATGTTGAAAGCAGATTCAGCATATGGTTTGGACATCCTCGAACCAGTTCTTCCACATATTTTCCGAGAAATCTACGACAATAAGGAATTCCCAATGGTTATGAGCAGTTACCTGACGATAGTGGGTCGAGTTTTGATCATCAATCAGAGTGTGTTCTCTGATGTTATACTGAAACTCAGTCTACCGAATGCTTTGGAAACTATAATTGACGTCTGGAACGCTAAAATGCCACTAGTCTCCGAATTGGAAAAAAGAAAACTCCTCAGCCTTGCACTAGCATCTTTATTTACCGTGAATAATGTAGCCATACATGAACGCTTTCCAGCTTCAATGCAGAGTATCTCAGAAGTTTTGTCCGATGTTATGAAAGAAGAGGATACAAAGAGCGAAGGAGGTCGCACTTACTATGATTGTTTAGTATTTCAAGATGAAAATGATTTGGATATAGCTAATAATGATGGCAGTGGGTTTGGGGCATTTTTGGGAGGAATTAATGATTGTGAAAATCAAGCACACCATTACGATCGTTGTCGTCAGCTATCGCTTAAGGATCCCGTCCATACAATAGTTCTGAAGGACTATGTGGGATATCAGTTGAATAGTATGCGTTCGCAAATAGGTGAAATGGGTTATCAATATTTAATGAATACAGTTTATGAGGGAGTGCTTTCAAATATGAGCGACTATTTGGATCTATCGATTATACCTAAGGCTGTAACTAATTAAAACAAAAAATAAAAATAAAAATAAAATAAAACATTTTATTATATATAAACACAAAAACAATTACAAAATAATGTGCATATACAGAACTTTGTTTTTATGTTATTTATACTTATATATATTTTTAATAATTAATATTAAATAAACTGATAAACTGATTGTATGCGATGTATGAGCAGGAAGGAATTTCTTAATAAAAATGACTCGTTGAACACCAATATGGTTGGTTTACATTTTTTTTTATCTACGACTATTTACCAAGAAGCGTTAAGGTGGCTAAAGTTGAATGTTCTGAGGTTGGTTATCTTGTTATGTATTAATGAGTATAGTTAAATAGGGAAATCCCAAATACATGAAGATATCCATACTTATTATCCATACATAACTCATGTTATGAATAAGAACAAATATACTGAGTTTGCATTGCAATAAAATATTTTTCTGTACTATCTGTTGTGCTTGACGCTTCTGTTCAATTTTTATTATTAGCTGTCTTTTCTGGTCTTTAAGATTGTATTGAAAGGTAATGTATTGTTAAAAGTACATTCTACATTGATCCAAAAATCTAATATTTATACCCTAGGGTACAAAAAACGAACACACCTGAAGATTTCTAGAAAAGATTTCGGATTGATGAGTAAGAAGCAAGCGAAACTCCGGCAATCGAAGGCTTTCTTTGGATATGTTCTTTAGCAGTGGTTATGATTGTTCTGTTGTGATGAACGTCATTTATTGTCAGAACTTGGGATTTCGCTAACTGGAATTTTAATAAAGTAAGTAAGTTTGCATTTTTTAGCATCCATAATATTTGTAGTAAGATTCGTAATCATTCAGGCACTGTATGTGAATTGACGTGTGTACAACTAAAACCGTTTTGGGCTTACAAGAAAACTTAATAAACCAAAATGTAGCAAATTTAGAGTTGTAGTAAAATAATTATAAAAACTTTTTCGATCAGATGAACCCTAATCGAGAAAAAATGTAATCACGACAAAATTTTTAAAATTTAATATTTTTCGTTATAACCTTTTATACACAAACAAAAATAAAAACAAAATGCACGACTGGGTCGCACGTATTTGTAGTTCAAAGTATCTTTATCTTAAATATGTATTGGCAATTTAAGATTTTGTTAAGTTTCGTTCTTGATTACCTGCTCGAAGGCAAAGTGACGGACCCAAAAGTGCATCAGTTATTCTTTGCTGACGATGGAGCCATCATAAGTGAAGACCCGATATCCCTGCAACGAGCACTTGATGTATGGGTGGATGTTCTAGAAGGTAGTGGGTACCGCATAAGCGCGAAAAAGACAGAATACCTATGCTGCCCATTTTCTGATCCACACAGGCCTATTCCTGACATTTATTTGAATGGTGTAGTGCTTCCCAAGTGTGAAAAGTTTAAATATCTGGGGTCTATGATAAATAACGAAGGTACTTGTGATGACGATATCAATCATCGCGTAAGCGTAGGGTGGATGAAGTGGCGGGAAAATTCTGCTATCTTCTGTGATCGAAAAATGCCCACTAAGCTGAAAGGAAGGCTCTACACCGCAGTTGTGCGTCCAGCACTCACATACGGTTCACAATGTTGGACAATGTACAAAAAGTATGAGAGTAAGTTAACGGCAGCTGAGATGAAGATGCTTCGCATGACAGCAGGAGTAACAAAGCTTGATAGAATTAGAAGTAAAAAGATCCGAGGAAGCCTTCATGTTAAAAATACCATCTCCCAAAAAATTGAACACGACCGACTCAGTTGGTATTGCCATGTTCAAAGGAGAGATCCTGAGAACCCCGTCAAAAAAGCAATATCATATAACGTTCCAACACGAAATAAAAAGAAAGGTAGGCCTAAAAACTCCTGGTACAAGCAAATGCAAAAACACCAGCATTCAGTTGGCCTCAGAAACGGAACAATACAAAACCGGGAGGCTTGCCGCCGATTTCTGAGGTCAACCCGGCAAACCCCACAGGCGGATCACTAGTGTGAAGCAGTAACGTGGGAAGGTTATGATCCCCTCGACATCGAGATCATAACAGCGCCGAGAAAAAGGAAGAAGAAGAAGAAGTTAAGTTTCAAAAAAAAATTTTTTTTTAAACGAAAGTTAAATTTTTTTTTTCAAAAACTTTTTCAATTTTTTTTTTAATTTTATACTTCAAAATGATACAAGCTGCGTTCCTTTGTAAATATTTATTTATTTATCTACTTTTTAGTACCTAAAACTACTTTGAAATACTTTTGCTATACTGAAAAAGTAGTTCAAAGCAGCTTTAAGTACTAAAAAGTAGATAAATATTTCCAAAGGAACGCAGCTACAATTGGCTTATGCTTTGATGAAAAATATGAACTTAAAAAATATATCAATTTTTACAAAAAACGGCAACGCCATCTCCGAATTTTTATAAGAAAAATTAAAAACGCAGTTTTGTTAAAATCAATAAGACTATTACGTACACCAAATTTAATCGAAATCATTAGAGCCGTTTCGAGAAAATTGCAATACCTCGAAAACGGTATATGGAAGATATGCGTTAAAAAGGAGATGTTAAAAAAATAAAAAAAAAAACAGGTCCCGGAAATTACGCAAAAATCATCTGTATCAAGTTTCAAGCAAATCCATCCGTTTTGGCCCTAGCTCTATGTACAGATGGACGCGAAGGACGTCATATATATATATATATATGGCATATTTTTATATATACAAGGATAAAATCAAAAAATGAGTAGCTGCTGAGTTGTAGAAAAAACAAGGCTAATGTTAAACTTGGTATGAAGCTTTATTTGGCGAATCTCCAGAGGGGTTTTAGGAATTAATTTTTTTGGACAAAAAATAACGGTACTTCTCATGTACCGATTTTAGTAAAGTTGAAATTGCTCAAAAACGGCTCCAACGATTTTGTTTAAAAAATTCAAATATTAGTTTTAAGACAAGATCTATCTTTTAATGAAAAAATTTTTTTTGAAAATCATTATTAACGGTACCGACACTGCTTATTCGATTTCAACGTAACTTTTTGTGAAGAAACATTTATATAATTTAAATATAAACAAAAAATAAAATTTCCAAAAAATAATTTTTGGATTAAAAAAAAATTTGAAAATTTTTCAAATTTTCGAAAACGGGACCTTGAATTTTTTTGAAATTTTGTTTTTAGATGTTGATTAGTGATTTCTACAAAATGGCATACCAATTTTATTTTAAAACTTTTTTTTTCCAAAAAATTGTTTATAAAAAATTAGTTTTTTAAAAAACGGCACTAACGATTTTGATTTTTTTTTTTTCTAAAAATGCATCTTTATATCTTTGCCACCGGGTACAAAGGTGTTAAGTCATAAATGGTAGATTGCCAGAAAATGCGATTGAAGTTGAGCTAATGTATGACAATCGATGTATTTTTGAGAATTGATCCTCTTATTTTGATACCAAATAAAAGAATAAAAAAAGCTTATTGTTATTTCATGAAAACCCAAAAAGTGCAATTTTGTGACTTACCCCTTTGCACCCGGTGGCAAAGATATATCAATCAAAAGTGCATAGGTAGAGGTACTTGTTTTGAGGGGCAATTTGATTTCAGATTTTATTTTTTTTTTTAAAACGAATTTTTTTTTTTTTGTACCTATGTATATACAGTATACACTTAAGAGCAAAAAAAACGGAATCAAAAAAAATTATTTATATTTAAAACAAAAATTGCAATGGATAAAATAATGTTTCTTTAAGTTTCATGGTCTCATTTAAAAGCTTGATTTTTTAACTTTTAATTGTTGGTAAAAACTTAAAAATGCATACGATAGTATCATAGCTATCTGTCAATAAATTGCACTTCATTTTTTTCTAAATGTTAAATTTTCCAGATACTCTCTGTTTCAGTTTCAATCTTTTTTTCCTTACATGCTTCATTTATGTTGATTGGATCTTTATAAAGTGAACGGGTTTTTAAGTTATTAGCATTGATTTAAAGCTTTTGTTTTAAGCTTTTTAATGGTGCATTTAACATTCATATATGTCAATTACATCCTGACCAATTAACGTTTTAACAGAACGCAAAAGTTTGATTCCATTTTTTTGCTCCTAAGTGTAGAAGGTACCTACATTTTCCAAATTTCTATATAAAAAGTCTTAAGATTTAAGCAACTTTAACTCTAAGAGCAAGTTGATGTTATTTGTCTTAATGTATGTCATATGAAATATTAAATTCAAATCCTTTCCAAAAATTCTCAGATGATTCAATTATGTCTGTAGTAAAAACTGAGATTTTTGGCAAAAATTAACAAACCTCAAAACTTCGGTTATGCAGGGGTAGAATTTTGTCAGTTTTTGGACACGCAAAAATCTTTCTTATTTGACAAAAACCAACTAAATACGGCATAGTGTTCAGTAGACTGATTCAAAAAAATTTGTTTTTGTTCAAAGTAATACCGAAAATATTGTTGGAAATGACAAGAAAAAAAATACTGTAAAAGTTTCAGCCCCTAATATTAACATTAAGTACCGCCGCATCGCAAATTTCTATTTCCCATATGGTTTACATGGGAAAGATTATGTTTTTGAGTTTGGAATTTTATAACTTTTTAATGGTTCATCAAAAAGGCTAGATTTAATCGTTTTCTTTTATAAAATATAAACGCTCTACAAAAAAGCTCTTATTAATTTTTTTGATAAACTGCCCCGTTTCGAAGTTATTCAACTTTAAAAACTTTTTCTTCATTTCCAACAATATTTTTTACTTTTGAACAAAAAACAAATTTTTTTTTTTGAATCAGTCTAGTGTTCAGCAAACTCGAATTATCTTTTGTATATATAAGAGCCCTCTGTTCCATTTTCGATCACAGTGTTATTAATCAAAATTTACACAAACAATTCGTATTCTCGAAAATTTGGGTTGAAAAAAAAATAAACTTCAATTTCTTTTTTTAAATCCAAAAATTATTTTTTTCATTTTTTTTTTATTTAACATATGAATGTTTTTTTTTATAACAAAATCGATGAAATCGAATTAGTAATTTGGAAGAAAATTTGATAAAAAAAGGTTCTATGGCAGGTACCGTTAATAATTTTTTTTTAATTAGACTTGTCTGAAAACTAAAGCTCGAATTATTTTATCAAAATCGAAGTAGGGGTTTTTGGGAAAATTAAACATTTCCCAAATTGGCATAATGACAAGTACCGTTATTTTTGGTCCAAAAATTTCTGTATACGTACATCAGGATCCACAAACTGCTATATGTATAACAAGTTTTTTATAAAACTTGATTTGCCATTCAAAAGAAATAATTAACAGACACTGACACATACTCGTAAAAACAAACAAAGTTTAAAAAATGCTTCTTGTCTCGTTTGCAAAAAAATGTATCATTAATTTTGGCCATAAAAAGAAAATTTCAATTTCACATCTAGACTGAGAGACACAATTATGGAATTAAAAAAATATTAAATTGGCTTTTAAAAGTACTAAAACATTGTTTTGAATGATTTTGAATCCAAAAGGATTATGCTATTTGATTTCTACATAATTTTCTTATTAAAATTCATGAAAATTAAATGTATCCATTTCCGTTTTTATAAAAATAAAATGCACGACTGGGGCCGCACGAATTTGCTCTTGCAGTTCAAAGCACTTTTATGTTAGGTTATTAGGTTATTATGTAGGTTATTAGAGCTGCCTCTATATACATTTTTAAGAAATTTGGTTGATTTAGGGGAAGAGCCGGCATGGAGGCCAAATTTTAGTTAAATAAAATTTTTTTTTATTTTACTCGACTTTTTTGAGAAAAACTAAAAACGCAGTTTTACTGCAATTACTTTGAATATTACGTATGCAAAATTTTAACAAAATCCTTAGAGCCATTTTTGAGAAAATTGCAATAACTCCATAATGATATACGGGAAGAGCCGACATCCGCGATTTCAAAAAATTTAAAGACCATATTTCCACTATCCGTATTTTTTGAGAAAAACTAAAAACGCAGTTATGTTAGAACTATATACAGCATTACGTGTGCTAAATTTAATCGAAATCGTTAGAGCCGTTTTCGAGAAAATTGCAATAACTCGAAAATTTTGTATGGGAGGTATACGTTCTAAGCGAGATATTAAAGAACAAAAAAAAACCAACCTTGGAAATTACGAAAAAAACATCCATACCAAATTTCAAGAAAATCAAGCTACTTGTACAGATGGACACACGGACGCACCGACGCGTCGCACGCACAGACCGACGGACGTCATGACGAAACCCACTTTATTGGGCTTCTCCATCATCGTAATGTTAGTTTTGATTAAAACCTCGAATTTTTTTTTTTACACGAAACCAATACTTGCCCTATTGAGCAAGTAAAAATAAATGTGAATTGCAATCATTTTAAATTTGGTTTAAACTGTAGCTCGATATAGAGACAGAAAAACACATAGACACAGCGAGACAAAATTCCTTGAACAACTTTATTTGCATTCTCCATCATCATTTCATTAATTATAGAAAACAAATTTAATTTAGGAAAGCGAAAAATAAAATAAATAAATTGCACGACTGGGGTCGCACGTATTTGCTCTTATGCTTAAAGTAACAATAATGTTAAAGCTTTTTATTCAAGAAATTTAAAATTTCATAAGTAGTATAAAAAAATTAAATCTGTTTTTATAATTAATTAAACTCCGTTTTAAATTATCTTAAAAAAAAAAAAAATTATGCCATTTTATTTCTTGTATAAAAACGTATTTTTAGAAAAAAATTTTCGAAAATTGTAGGAGCCGTTTTTAAAAAAAATAATTTTTTATATATAAAATTTTTTTAACATTTAAAAAAAAAAAGTTGGTATGCCATTTTGAAGAAATAATTAATTTACACATAAAAACTAAATTTCAAAATTTTTCATTGATCCGTTTTCAAAAAATTGATTTTTCAAAAAAAAATTTTGAAATATTTTTTAAAAAACCAAAAATTCGTTTTTTGAAAATTTTCTAAAATTTTATTATTATCTTTACTTACACACTTTTGTATCAAAATTTTCATTTAAATCGGGTTAATGTTGTACGAGATATTCAGAAACGAAAAAAAACCGTTCTATGACAGGTACCATTAATAACGGTACAAAAAATATTTTTTTATTTTTAAAGTTGGCTCTTATGTGTAGTACTACACACAAAAATTTAAATCAAAATCGTTAGAGCCGTTTTTGAAAAAAATTAACTTTTCTATTTCCGTTATATGACAAGTACCGTTAGTTTTGGTCATAAAAAAAAAATTTCAATTTCCCCTCTAGGGAATCACCAAAAACTGCTAACTACCAAGTTTGAAGAAAATCACTTCACTCGTTTAGGCTGCAGCTCCAGATAGAGACAGAACCACAGACAGACAGACAGACAGACAGACAGACAGACAGACAGACAGACAGACAGACAGACAGACAGACAGACAGAATTGCTGGACCCACTTTTTTGGCATTCTCCATCATCGTAATGTCATGTAAAATTGTTATCTCGAGTTCGATTTTTTTTACGAATCCTAAACTTGCCCTATAGTACCTATATCGCAAGTAAAAAATAAATGTGAATTGCAATCATTTTAAATTTGTAGCTCGATATAGAGACAGAAAAACACATAGAAAGAAAAACACATAGACACAGCTAGACAGAATTCCATCATCATTTCATTAATTATAGAAAACAAATTTAATTTAAGAAAGCGAAAAATAAAATGAAAAAGTACCAAGTTTTGATTAAATCGACCTGTCCCTTACTTTAAGCTGGGGCTTCTTATACAGCAGAGTCACGGCTTTACCTATATATTTGTTATTGCATTTTTTTTAAATTTAATACCTTAGTTTTATCTAGACGATCGAATGAGATTTTGCAACTAAATTATAGAAAGTTTGAAAAAGGGTCACTGTGGTGTATGAGTATTATTTTTTTTCCATAGAAGAATAGAGTAAAAATAAAAATTTGATCGCAAACGAAATTATCGAATCAATTAATTTCTCATGGTCATTTTCTGATTTTGAAACATGTTCATGATTGGTTCTTCAAAACATTTACGTACAGTGGGGATCAAAAAAGAAGTCACGCAATCTTAAAAAAAAATAAAATATATAAATAAAAAAAGGCCAATAAAAAGTTGTTTTTATGAAAATATCACGACTTAATGTACTCTATTTTAAAAGTGCAGCTATTTTTGATTTATTAAATAAACAAAATACAAACTTTATTTAAATATTATAACAATAAATCATAACAAAAAAAAAAAAAAATACATTTGCGGAAGCAGCCATAGTTGTGTTTCAATGTTCCTATTTTTCTTCTAGGCAATCTTGCCAAACAAATAATATCAATACAAGTATAAAGAAAATCGTAAAATAGTTTAGGCTCTAGCCTAGCTCAAAATAGATACAGATAGACAGATATTTTTGTTCATAAAGAAATATAAAACCGTTTTCGAAAAACTGGTTTCATACAAAAGAATTTATTTTTATGTATCGAAAAAAAAATTTGTATGATTTACTGAAAAGCTTCTTAATAAATTTTTTATAAAAATTTGTCTAGTTGTTTGAAAAAAAAAAATACATTTTTACTTGCGATATAGGTACTATATATCAAGTTATGCATTCGTACAAAAAAAAGTTGAGAGAGCATTTTTCCATGACATTACGATGGTAGAGAATGTCAAAAAAGTGGATCCCAGAAGTCCGTCTGTTTGTCTGTATAAGGAGATGCAGCCTAAACGGATGGACAGATTAATGTTAAACTTGGTATGTAGCGTTATTTGGAGACTCTCCAGAGAGGTTTTTGGAATTAATTTTTTTGGACCAAAAATAACGGCACCTGTCATATAAAAATTTCGGAAAAGTTTAATTTCTCGAAAATGGCTCCAACGATTTTGTTAAAAAAAATTCAAATGTAAGTTTTAACACAAGGTCGATCTTTTAATGAAAAAATTTTTTTCCAAAAAATTATTTATGAAAAATTAGTTTTTTTAAAAAAACGGCTCTAACGATTTGAATTTTTTTTTTTTAAATGCATCTTAATATATCAATCAAAACTGCGAACTTGTTTTGGAGGTCGATTTTTGTACCTATATGTACATATATAGAAGGTACCTACACTTTCCAAATTTCTATATAATAAGTCTTAAAAATTTAAGCAACTTGAACTCTAAGAGCAAGTTCGTGCGACCCAGTCGTGCATTTTATTTTCTTTGTTGCTGCATTTTAACTATATCAACAGTATTTTGAAAAATTTCGAAACCTTGTTCTACAAAAGATACACCTTGTAAAAAGAAAATTATAACACGGCCCTGAATGAAATCAACGATCATTATTTATTTGAGACAGTCAAGTGTTTTCATCCCAGCATAAGTACTTTAAACTTAAGGTAGGTCTAAGTGGACCTCTAAGCTGATAACAACATCACTCTAAGCTGAAGTTGACAATTAGCCCAGTAGAATTAAACATTTCAAATGGAAAAAATTATATCGTGCAATTTTTTTTCATAGGATGATAGAGGAAATCACTGGGAGCTTAAAACCAGTTTTTCGGGAAAATCGACCTTGTGCTTAAGCCGCCATCTTGGATTAAAGGTAAAACACGTTTTAGTGAATAACTCGGCCATTTTTGATTTTTGACAAAAATTATATATGTAAAACTTGTAGAAAATTTTATTTTCTTTAACTTTTGTCTTAATAAATTTTTCTATATGACCTATGTTTTTCGAGTTAATTTGAAAAAACTATACCCCTACTCAGCTTAAACTTTATACCCGCTTTGATTATAGATTTTAAGATCAACGCAATATGGGAGTGTTTTTATATGTTTTTGGGGATGATAAATCTAGTTGCAATGTTAGTTTTTGCAAATTCATGAAATTTTATAAACAAAAGGAACTATCTCAAAATCAGTAAGTGTCGTTTTAAACAAAATTAGTAAATATTATAATTGATGTCTAGCAAGACAAGCAAGTTTTTGAATTTTTCAAATCGGTTCATTAATGCCTGAGATATGACCAATTGTTTATAATAAAAGCTTAAAAGACAGAGTGAAATATAAACAATTGGTCATATCTCAGGCATTAATGAACCGATTTGAAAAATTCAAAAACTTGCTTGTCTTGCTAGACATCAATTATAATATTTACTAATTTTGTTTAAAACGACACTTACTGATTTTGAGATAGTTCCTTTTGTTTATAAAATTTCATGAATTTGCAAAAACTAACATTGCAACTAGATTTATCATCCCCAAAAACATATAAAAACACTCCCATATTGCGTTGATCTTAAAATCTATAATCAAAGCGGGTATAAAGTTTAAGCTGAGTAGGTGTATAGTTTTTTTAAATTAACTCGAAAAATATGGGTCATATAGAAAAATTTATTAAGACAAAAGTTATAGAAAATAAAATTTTATACAAGTTTTATATACATAGTTTTTGTCAAAAATCAAAAATGGCCGAGTTATTCACTAAAACGTGTTTTACCTTTAATCCAAGATGGCGGCTTAAGCACAAGGTCGATTTTCCCGAAAAACTGGTTTTAAGCTCCCAGTGATCCCCTCTATCATCCTATGAAAAAAAATTGAACGATCTAATTATTTCCATTTCAGCTTAATTTTTTGTACATCCCGACTGGGCTAAATTCAAAATCCTCAATTGTATAAATGTAAGATATACCAATCCTTTGTCATCTACCAATATTTAAACCAGTAGGAAAGGAAATTGATCTTTTCATTGATCATATTCATAAACACCGTTGCCACCTTTTCAGTTTTGTTAAAGAAATGTATCTAATTAAGGGGAGTTAAGTTTCATCAGGTGAGTGAAAAGGAGAAATTGTCAACTTTAAAAAATGTTACTCTTCACACAAACGAATCCACTATATTTATCATGCCTATACTTAAAACTTTTCCAATAAAAAAACTCTCCCATCGCGATCAGAAAACGAAACAAATACTTTAATAAATGACTTAAAAAAAAAGCTAACCCTATACACCTTATACTCTGATGTAAAGCGAATCCACTCATCCTTAACAACGCAAGTCATGCAAGCAAAAGAGATAAAACTATACTTACCCAATTGTACGTACCTACCTCGCGTATCATGTTGAATTTTTGAATTAGAAAACAACAAAAATGTACAACTTGTTACACCTGGCCTTGCAACATACAAACAAAACCAATTCCTATGATTACAGTTTACAGGTAAAACCAAAACCACCATTATCACTGTTCTTTATCCAAGAATTATACCTCCGTCTCTTTCGTACAACAACAATTTCCAATCCAGGTGTGTAATACAACTGTATTGGTGTAATTGGTGTAGCGTATACACACTGTAGGTACAGTGGGTTCGTGTCTTGGTAATAATAAGCAATGAACTCGATTTATGGAATTACGAGACCAAAAGTTATTTACCTGAGCTGGAACATTCATACCAGTCGACGTTTTACCATCGCACCGTTACGTTCGTGTCTATATACCGCCTCCGATATCTTTCTCTGTGTCGGTAGCATTCAATTTTATTGATAAAATAATGTATTCTCTAATCAGATAAAATTGCACCACAAAAAAAAATTCAAAGATATCTGGTAAACAAGATTGGACAAAATAGCAACACGGTGGTGGTCCGTATTAAGTCGAAATATCAATCAATTTTCTTCAACAACAAAAAACTTGTTGAGTTCCGGAATTCCTTTCGAAAGTTTTCTTCTTTTTCGTTTTTTTCCACAACACACAGTGCAATATTTTATACCGTGTAAACTATCCAAGTTCCAAGCCAACAAGTGTCCACATTTTGAAATCCCTCGATCTTACCAACAAAAATATAACTTGTTGAGACTTCTTCATCTTTTTTTTTTTTTTTTTTCTTTATGGAAAAAAACCTACCTACATTAAAATTAAAAAATCGTTTTTTTTTTTCTTTTACACGGTGAGTATTTTTTTTTTAATTGTTTTTTTTTTTTCTCTGAGTTGTACCTGTTTTTGGGGGAATAAAAAACCTCTTTTTACCTTTGAACTTGTTGCATATATGTAATTTTGGGTTTATTTTCTTCTTGGGAAGTTCATACAAAAAATTGTAATTAAATTTCTTGTAAATGAAGATAAAAACTGTGTATCTTCTAGAGGTTAATGAGCAAAAAAAAAAAATTAATATTTTTGTTTCCACACAAAAAAAAGTCCCCAACCAACATTACCACATAGAAAAAAAAGATCATCATCATGGCAAGAAGAATACAACAGAAAAAAAGCAGTTGAACACCTGAGATAAGTTGTGTCTTCTCTCTATAAGATTGAAAGAGATGCAATGATGTTTTTATTATTGTACATTTTTTTTTACAAAAAAAAAAAAAAATAAAAAAAATATTTAACGATCATTGTGTGCAGGTATTTGTCAATTTTTGTCTTGTCGGTAAAAGTTTTTACTTGGATTCTCTCACACTACTCTGTCGATCTCTGCAAAATGTCCTCTTGTCAAAATGATATACCGATCTTCTCAGGTAGATCGTATTTTTTTTTTTTAGATTTTTGTTGATATTTTGTTGATGTTTATCAGTTTGGTTTTTTTTTCTGTGCAACAACCTGTTGCAAGTTGCAACTGAAAATCACACGTAAAAATGACACGTGTAATACTTATGTAGGTGTTAATAATCCCTACGGACGTCCTTGTCTTGCATGAGGATTATTTTGACAATATCACCTATTGTTGTTGTTTTTTGTTGTTGTTGAAAACAGATATTCACCACGAAGAATGTTTGATTCAATAAAACAGCGGTAAATGCTTGCTACACGATCGTTCGTTACCAATGATCTTTACGGCAGATTAATATAAGAAAGAAAAAAAAAATACATATTCCCAATGTCGTTCTACAGGAATGTTTGTCTGTGGTTTGAAATTCCATCGCAATGTAGGTTTTGTGTAATTGAGAAGAGAAACAGGTTGGAGACTTCTTACTTGGTGTTATTTGTTGTTATTTGTAGGTACCAATACAATACCGAGTTTTGGATGTTAAGTTATCTACCTTATAGTGTTCTTTTTTTACTTTGTAAAAATATAATAATTATTTTATCAATTAAATGTAGTAACCACATTTAAAAAATGTTTTATAAAACGATTCTTGATTATTGGCTCAGATTTAATTCAAGAAATTGAAAACTGTAGGTAATACAGTAGCTAAATATGCTTTCAAGTTGGAAAATCGGATTGAAAGACTGGTTTCTTTGATTTATATAAACAAACGAATCAAATTATTAAAACCATACAATTTATGACTTGTCAAACTAAGTATAAACCTATTTAGGTTCCTTCCTATGAAGGGATAGATAAGAGGGAATACAACCATCTAAGCTTAGGTTTACAAAGTGTTGATGTCGTTCAACCCGAAATTTAAAATAATTTTTCTCAATAATGTTTGACTAAAAAAATTAGAGAGAGAGTCCAAGATAAAGATACGATTCATTTAGAATAATTTTATTGTTGAATTTTTCATAAATTCTCTATATAAAACTGCATGAATGAAAAAATATTCTTCGAAGTCCTGTGAGTAGAAACAACACAGATTCCAAAAACAAAAACTTATTGGGAACTACTCCATCTTTAAATGCTTTGGAAAAGTTTTAAACATTCATACAAAAAACGCTTTGGAGAGTTTTCATGATTTTTTTAAAAAACTTTTCTTTGCATTTTCTTGAGTGCACTTCTTTCCTATTTCCGACGGAAAACTTTCTTTGGTTCTCAAAAAGTTAGACTGGTGAAAGAGAGTATTTATTGTTTTTATTTTCTAAAAATGTTGATTTTTACAACTTTTATATCAGGCATTTTAGTTATTTGATAGTTTTGCCAGAAAAGTTTCTTTGAGTTGACAAACTTAGTTGTTTTATTATATCTCCCAGTATCTTTGCCGTTGGCAAAGTCCAAGTATGAAAAAATTGCTCTTTCACCTTTCAAAATAACCCGGATAATCAAATGATATCTTTTCTCAGTGTATATTCAGCACCCAAACTTTCAACACAAAATTTTTATTTTGTAATATTTTACTTTAGATTTTTATTCTTCTTTTGGTTTTTTGCCAAGATGCCTTCTCTCTTACATTAAGTGGAATTCTATTAAATTTAAGATGATAATAATCTTATTTTGATGATAATAAAAAGATTTTCATCTTAAATTAAGAGGGTTTTGGATTAATTTAAGACCATGCAGAAATCCGCTAAACATTAGGTGGTGTTTTTCTCCGTATTGATAACAATTTCGCAGTACACACTAAAGTCACATGTTCAAACTCTTTTCACAACGTATGATCCAAATTTTGTTGGTAAAAAAACAAACCACAATAAGAAGTGGTATTGTGGGAAAAATAGTAGGCACTTTGCTTGGCTATAATTTTTCTCCCTTATTTATTTTCCTAAAGAGCACACAACTTTGGTATTGCAGTTCCAAAAAACACGTTAGGAAAAATCGTCACTTGAAGAACATCACAACACATCAAACTGTCTGTTAAAAATACAATTAAAAAGCGAAAAAAATTGTTTTTTCCTGAGCGAAATTTTGTGTATTCGACTTAAATAACTGTTCCTTCAGCAGAAGAAGGAGACACATCGATTCTTGTCAATTTTGGTGGTAACTGGCAACCGTATGAAAAACTTAGTCAGGATTTCGAGATATGTTGAAAAAAAGATAGGTAGGTACTATTATAAAATATCATAAGATATCGAAATACATTTTTCAAAAATCTGACCCAAATTGTTAAAACCAGTGAATTCAGCATATCCGGTTGGTCTCCGCTCTGCTACAGAATCCAACTACCACATTATTATAATAGGTACAACTTTAGAAATTAATATTTCAATTAATAATTTCTGCAGGATGCATACAAAAATGGCCCAGATAGAATGTTATTACATTCTGAGGTACGGAGTAAAAAGGATTTTTGAGTTTGTTTGTTCCTTTGAGAATTAATTTTTTAAAATGCATTATTTAACCTTACCCACATTGAAAAATAACGTTTGTCAAAATATTTTTTCCACTCAGAAATTCGCACTGCTAACACAAAAATGACAACATCGAACCATAATACAACCCATATGGCTGACTTTGACCATCATCAGCTTAATCATAGCAAACCTTTTAAATTACCGTTTACTTGGATCTTTTATCTTTAACCGTAACAGATTATTCTCAACAGATCGATAAATGTTCATTTTGTCAAAATACTTATTCCGACTATTGTGCAACAACTTCTAATTATGTACATATTGAAAATGGTCTATTTTCCATGTCATGAAAACGAAAACCTTAAGGTACTTAAGATTCAGCTATAAAATACACATTCGTTTCCAACTATACATTTTGTATCTGTCAGAATTAAACGGACGGAAAATAAGACAAGAAAAGCGGAGAAAAAAATGTCCGTTAAAATTAAGCGTGATCTACGTACTACTTAAAGTAGGATTTTGTAAATATCAGCAGTGTTTCCGTAAGAGTTAGAAGCCATGTTAGTTAAAATTTTACACCGAAAAAAAAAAACCAATATCAATTTAACATTTTTTAAATATCAAATTAACATTTCTTAAATATCAGCCAAAAATGCTCTATAAAATGTGTTTTATGATATTTAAAATGTTAAAATAACATTTTTATTATCAGAATGATATTTAAATGTCACATTTTGTAATTTTTTTTGATATTTTATTATCATTTTTTCATATCAATTTCTCATTCCAAATTATTGAAAAATATTAAATAAAAAATTCTTAATGTGTACTAATTTAAGGGCGCTTTGTGTTTTTTCGAAGTAAAATGTATGATTTACTGAGAAAATTTGATCGGCACTAAGATTTTACTTCACATAGTTTGGGAGAAAATAACAAAACAATTATATCACCTATAATAGAAAAAATAATATCACCATTATTTTGTAAAGAATATTCCCTTTCAGTAATGTTTTGAAAAAAGAAAGAAAATTCTTAAAATAATAAAAATAACAAAAATGAAAAGGAAAGAAATAGATTTCATTATAATAAACTAAAACGTAAAATCTAGTCAACATTAATATTTTAATTATCAAAGTGAAATTTTCACTATCCACTTTAACTTAAAAAAATGTCAAAATGATATGATAAAATATCAAAATTGATATTTTAATTGTTGGACGACTTTTGTCACTGAAAAATGTTAATTTGATAGCTGTTATTATCAAATTTTTTTTTTCGGTGTACCCACATTGAAAAAAAACGTTTGTCAAAATATTTTTTCCACTCAGAAATTCGCACTGCTAACACAAAAATGACAACATCGAAGCATAATACAACCCACATGGCTGACTTTGACCATCATCAGCTTAATCATAGCAAACCTTTTAAATTACCGTTTACTTGGATCTTTTATCTTTAACCGTTACAGATTATTCTCAACAGATCGATAAATGTTCATTTTGTCAAAATACTTATTCCGACTATTGTACAACAACTTCTAATTATGTACATATTGAAAATGGTCTATTTTCCATGTCATGAAAACGAAAACCTTAAGGTACTTAAGATTCAGCTATAAAATACACATTCGTTTGCAACTATACATTTTGTATCTGTCAGAATTAAACGGACGTAAAATAAGACAAGAAAAGCGGAGAAAAAAATGTCCGTTAAAATTAAGCGTGATCTACTACTTAAAGTAGGATTTTGTAAATATCAGCAGTGTTTCCGTAAGAGTTGGAAGCCATGTTAGTTAAAATTTTACACAAAACATTAAAAACTTATCATAAAAATAAGAAGATTTTCATCTAAAATTAAATAGTTTTCCGCTTAAATTAAGACGGAAGCCATCTCAGCAAAAAATCATGCAGAAATCCGCTTAATCTTAGGTGGTCTTTTTCTCTGTGTAGGTATTTTGAATGTAATAAAATGAAAATAAAATCTTTTCTAACCAAAACAAATTCAATATAAATGTTGTTTTGATAAAAAGGGCCTTTAACTCAAGTTTTTTTCATTCATTCTTTTCAAGAATGGAAAAGATTTATTGTTAGGATTTCAAAGTTTCTTTTATACTTCTTTAACCTGTGATTGATCTACCCAAAGGCAGAATGATCTTACAGAAACATTCAACCCAGCCCTTTTTTTAAAATCTTTTTTGTTTATTAACTTAGAAGTTATTTTTGTAATTTCGTTTAAATTCCTAGTTGAACGTTATTGCTAACGACATTTCTTGACCCAACATTTTATCACCCGATTTCTAATAAGAAGATCGTTAGTTTTTTTTTTTTCATTCAAACCTTTCTTGATTGTTTACCTTGGATAAAATTTACAATAAATTTATTTAAATGTTACTTTAAGCAACATGTATATGAATACGAGTAAGTATAAGTACCTAGTTTAATATAAAAAAAAACATCATCAACAACTTGAAGAATTTCTAAGACATTAACCTTTGCCTTAAGGTTATTACTATAATTTCAGCCATAACATATGAATATAATTCAACAACTTTTTTTTAAGATGATGATGACGTCTAACATGACCAAGTTACAATGAAAAAGTACACATTTTTATCATTTTGTTTTTATTTTATTTTTTTAAAGATAAATGCTCCAACAACGTTGCCAATTTAATTTTTGCTCTCTGAACCTTTATAACACAAACAATTATAATGAAACAACAAAATAATAATAAATTTTTGTATCTTTTTGTTTGTACGCAGTGCAACACATAAATATTATGATGATGTCAAGCTCACATGAACTCACATCATAAATGCTGACAACTTGTCATTGATTTCACAAAAAATATTTGCTTGTATTTTAATTTTTTTTCTTTTGTATTTTGTTTAACAACAACTTAACGAAAGTTTTAACCAACATAATGCATTGCACTTGCCATGATCTCATAAAGAAAGGGGCTCACCATGTTTGGTGTTTTTATACAAGTTCAACCATAGGCCTACATTTTTATGCTTAAAGTCAACTTTAAACAAGTTGTACTCGTACTAACCATCATCAAGTCTATTTTAATTTAACAAAGTATCAGTTTTTTATTACTTGATAAGACAAAATGGTTCGCTTTTTGTTGGAAAATGTGATACGTTTGTTGTTATAGGTTGGTTAATTTTTTCTTAAGCTGATGCCGGGTAAAAGTGGTTTAACTGGACAATGCGTTTCGCATCGTTATTCATATATACCTACTACCAACTCTATCTAACCGGTGCGTGTATCTTCTACATTCGTATTCGGTGCGAAGTCATTAGTTATTTTCCAAATATGAACCTCTGCAATATCATATTATGATATGATATATGTTGGATTGAAGAATTAATAAATCAAACAGTCTTCATGCAATTAATTAAAATACGGATATCTATAATTAACTACAAAAATTTGATAGATATACCAGTAGCTGGTATTGTAGACTTTGTAAAAACAATTCACGTCCTTATCGGGAGCGTTTAATTGTGCATTTGGGTTGTGAGTTTAATGGTTGATGGATGAAACTACACTTTCGTTGAGTAATGCGAAAGTTTGAAATTTGACAATTTTTAACTGTTTTGCATTGTCCAACATTACTTTTTCCTAAGGTTGCTCTTTCAAGTCACGATCTTGAATAGTTTAATCATTTAGTGAAACAATAACCTTACATAGCGAAAACTTATTTTTTGTGTCAAAAATATACAAAAAGCATGTCACACCTCCACACTCCACTCGATGATTGACGTACTAGTAATTTTTCAAAACGTTTGGGATTACGTAAAACATTTTATTTTTTCATTTCTTGATATTATATTTTTTGTTTGCAATGAAAAAGCCCCTTTTTAAAAAATAAATAAATATTGTATAAAAATGATTCAACAACCAAAAATTCTTAAGCTATTTTTACAGCGTATTTTTTTAAAACGTGAAGCATTCGTAAATAATTTACATAAAGTTAATAGATTTAAAAACCGTTAAGATTGAAAATTGTTCAAGACCCAAAAATTCTAATCAAACAATGATTTTCGTGACCTTGGATAATTCAAATTGTTTTATCGCTCACGATTTTGCCATAAACTTGAAGCTTCAATAAATCCTTTTTTCAAAAGCTTGAACAAAAATAAACAAACATTTTTTTTTTTTGGTAATACAATTATTTTATCATAGCTCCCTGTGGGTAGTGATGATTAGTACGATGAACTGTCGGGCTGGATGTATCAGGTTCTGGTTTTAAATGTGTAAACCTTTATTTTTTTCGAGTTATACTGGCTGGGTCAAAGGGTTTAACAGTATCATTGTCATGAAGAAGTGCATTACACCCTAGCTGTTCAGATTCGGCAGAAAGTTGTGGTTTTCCGCACCATTCCTGCAAATAAATTACACCTATCAAAGAATGTTTGAGAGTTGAAAAGCACTACATAAGCTTTGGTTATTCGTTTTTTGGTAGATGAACCATTTTTTTTTTTACTATACCGCTTTATCATAGTGCAATTAAATCCAGTTCCTTTTGCCACGAAAAGAAAATTTTAATAAGAAAATTAACATGCAAAGTTGTAAGAACATATAAACTTATAAATCCAGTAACTTAACAATAAATATTATTTTACAAAGCAATATTTTACAATTTTTTTTTTAAATAGGGCACTTAGTAACGCAATACCTACCTTTTGTATAAATTTCACCCAGTAGCTAGGTAGGCAAGAAAAGCGAATGTGGCGAAAATTCGCTAAAACGGGTTTTTAAAAACCTACTGTATTTTGGTCTTTTGTGACAGATTTTCTTTTATGAGCTTTTAAATTGTTTAACTTCGCATTTTTATAAGTATCTAGGCATAGTGCATATTTCAATTAAATACTAGTTTTGAAGAATTTTAACCATAAAACCAATCAATTTAATAAATATTAAACAAAAAATTATTATTATTACTGTAAATTGTAAATTAGTTTTTAATTTTAAAATATTTTACAAATTCATGCAAAGCAAGTTTTTTAAGAATAAAAGTCTGGATACAGAAACAAATCTTTAACATTGATAATCACCACTTGCTAAATGATACGTTCCAAAAAAAAGTTGGTGAAAAGGTTAAAAAAAATCGACCTTAAAAACCACAATAGCTTTTCTTACTGTTATGTTGAACTCAAACAATTAAGTATCTTTTTTTCTCATTTATATGCTCTATAAATGCTAAGAACAAAATAATAAACGATATAATAAAGTTAATTTTTTCTCTTTACATATTTTATAGATTTTTCTTAATAGGTATATTTCTTAAATTTTTCCATTTTAATGTTTTTTAAATGATCTATTTCAATAGAAAAATTACTTCAATAATATTTGTTAATTGGGGTTGGGTTTTAATTTAAAAAGAAATAATAATTAAAATGCAATTGCAGTTTTTTAATAAATAATACCACCAAGAAAATTATAATGCTGAACTCTTCCTTCCTCAATAAGTAGCTATGTATTTGTTTATATTTTGTAAAAGAAAGAATTATCTTGTGGTAAAAAAAATTTAATTTTTAGTGCACATTATTTTGGAATCCCCCCCACTAGGCTCTATACAAATTTTATATATCTTGGATTCAATACAAGGACCTATACCTATCCAAATACACATATACCAATCACATTATATTATCATCCAAACACATCCACCAAGTTGAAATTGATATGAGTCCTTTGTACCTAAACCATGTACATGTTACCCAAAAACTACGGAACAACCTCATTTGAAATACAATCTAAGATCTAACCTAATCATAAAACTAAAACCAAAACAATAGCGCTACTCTGAAAATAATAATTTTTGTTAATTTTGTTCCTTATCATCTACTCTATTGATGACCTTTTAAAGCCCGCATGTCTTATTTCAATCGATGCTGTTTATTGGCATTTTTCTAATTCGCTCTTATTTGAAAATGAAATTTCACATAACCTCTTTTTTAAAATGGTGCTTTGTCTCTCTAATCCCTGACCATTTCAACAGGTGTGTTTGTGTTATGATATGATTTTCAAAAAAAAAAGTGTGCACTATTATAATATGAATCTCCAAACGGCTTATTTTCTTAGTGTCAATTTTAATAAAGTAGGAACATAAAAATCAGAAATCATTTAAAATAATACCAAAATATTTAAGAAAAAAATTATATTTTTTTTAGTTATTAAATAATTATTATTTAATATTTGAAAATATTCCTTTTCTTTTCAGTCCATCATAATCCTAACTCAAGTCAACTTTATTATACAAATCTACCCGAATATACATACCTACATACATACGAATTTATGCTTAAAAATATCATGTTGATAATTAAATTTAATTCTTTGTTTTAAATTGCCACAAGAACAAAATTAATTTTTACTTAATTTTATATATTTATATTTAAAACAAAAACAAAGAAGAAACAAAAAAAAAAAAAAAATGCAAGGACCAGAACATGTAGTTTCAATGTATGTAGCCACATGTGGCCAAAATGGACAAGGACTTGGTTCCGATGAAAAGGAAATTATACTTTTAGTATATGTTGTCATCGATGCTGCGTCAAATCAGGTAAATATTTAAAAGTTTTAATTGTATGCTTGCACAAAAATACACAATTTTTACTATTATTGGGTTGTATGTAGGTACTAATACTCATATTGAAAAAGAATTCAATTTCTAATCAAAGTACTACCAATTGCAAAACAAAGAAATAATCTATGTATTTTATTTATCAGAAATCTATGGATTCTTAAATTACCTACTCAGAAATTCATATCTTAAATCGGCAATGAAGTTTTTTTTTTATATTTTTCGAAATTTATAAAAAAAAAAATAAATTGATGAACTGCGAAATTCGGCTGTTTCATAATAACATATCGTCACGCTTAGAATACCCTTAACACCCCAATGTTTGTGAGCTATATTTATGAATGGTCCCTTATCTAATTGATAACAAGTGGCATAAAGATAACTTGTTGAAATAAATCCGTTCTGCATACTCATGAAAAACTATTTAACCTTTCGACAGTATTTCAACAATTCAACTAAATCCCAAAAAAAAATTTCATGTTTTCTTTACTATTTCTCAAAAGAATTTTATTTCTGAACCAAAAGCTTCATCGCCATTTTTTCGGTATTCCCGAAACGAAAACTCAGCGAAGATTTAATTTCACTTCAAATGCAAAATGGCATCTTGGTGATTTTTGATTCGTTCGGTAATTGTTTTAAATTATAACCAGCTGGAGTATATACGAGTATGATCTCAGATTACAAAAAAATATATTTGTGCCACATTGTTATAATCCATAGTTTATGTAGGCATTCCAAACATTCAAATTTTGTATATATGTGTATATGTACTCAAAATTGAAAATGGTTCCCATATAGAATATTTATTATTTGGTAATGTGTTGCCTGTTTCTATTTTTAAAACTAAAAAGGGTAATCATTTCAAATGCCAAGTATCTTATAGATGGATATGCTAGCTAACATTAAACCGCAGACTAACCGCACAAAGTATTTCTTAAATGTCTTCATCAAAAAGAAGAATTTAGGATTTTGCTTTATAAGAGTTATCAAGGTTTCATGTTTTAGTCGTGGATTAATGAATAAATCGAATCAGCTGTTTAACAGTTAATATTTGTTATAATTAAAAAAGATTACTTACATTGCTTAAGTATTATGGAGTCTGCTAATTATGTTCAGCTTCAGGATGGATGAATTTTATAGCTTTAGCGTTAGCTCCCATTATGTTTAATATAAAGTTTTAGTCTAAACATTGTTTAGTAATTTCAACAGGAGAATTTTTGAAGAACTTTTATTATGAATATTTTTCACACCATTTGTGAAACTATATACGAAAAATCATTTCGGTAAAAAGCGATGAGGTGGTTTTAGAATTTGATAAGCTTCTACACTTAGGCGAAAACAAAAACAGAATCAAATAAATTATTTATATTAAAAATTGCAATGGATAAAATAATGTTTCTTCAAGTCTCATGGTCTCATTTAAAAGCTTGAATTTTTTACTTTGAATTGTTGGTAAAAACATAAAAATGCATACGATAGTATCATCGTTATCTGTCAATAAATTGCACTTCATTTTTTTGTAATGTTAAATTTTCCAGATACTCTCTGTTTCAATGTCAGTCTTTTTTTCCTTACATACTTCATTTTTGTTGATTGGATCCTCATAAAGTTAACGGGTTTTTAAGTTCCTAGCATTGATTTAAAGCTTTTGTTTTAAGATTTTTAATGGTGCAATTGACATTCATGTATGCCAATTACATCCTCACCAATTAGGTATAGTTTTTACAGAACGCAAAGTTTGATTCCATTTTTTGCTCCTAAGTGTATTTTATCGATAAAGGTCTCAAAACTTTCGTATCAACGAGTACCTTTTATATTTTGTCTCACTTTTTAATTTGAATATAACTTTTAAGGACCTACCACTACCAGTCTCTTAATGGTAAAATATTTATTTATGTATTTAAAAAATCGAGGGTAGAAGCCCCAAAGTTATCTCCAAATTACACAAGTAAATACGTCCTCGGAATCTTTTTATCAATACGCAACTTTTGAGAATATCGATAAAATCACGAGAATATTTTGAGTTGCAGGGGCCCCGGGGCATGAACAAATTTTGTGGCTCCTTTGATATTTGGAGGCCTCTTTGATATAGAAAATAAGAACAAATAAAGAAGTACGTATACGCCCTACGTAAACTTGATGGTCGCTAAGATTATTCAAGTAAGTAATTTTTGGGGCCCAAAGATAATATATAATTTTTCTTTCAAAAAACCAATTTAATTTTTTGGGGCCTCTGAGGTAATATATTTTTTTGAGATGAAATATCATGTGGCTGGCTACCAATTCATTATGCATTACACTGAAGAATATAATTTGTCTCTTTTGTGTCCGAAGTGATTCATGACAAATATCTTTTTGCTTCGTTACTTTTATAATAAGTTGCCTTCTCTACATCGTTTCCAGTCGGGGCACTGGCGTGTCGGGGCCCCGTGGCACCGTCCCGCTTTCCCCAATGGTGTGTACGACTCTGCTCCTTTAAAATTACCTATTGCGCAGGCAAAGTCACGGGTTTACCGATAAAATAAAAAATTTCTCGGACAAAATACGGGCCACCTTGGTAAATACCAGATTTCCCTGGAAAAATCAGGGTTGCTTCGATAAAATTACGGATTTCCAAAATTTTTCAATCGTCAAAACGATATCGCCTAATAATAATTAATTATCGCTTTTAAGTGAAGCAAGATTATCGTCATAACGATATCGTCTGTCGTTAATGAATTGCGGAATGGTCCTGTTTGTTACTCAGATATTCTCTTAAAATATTTTTCCACTATGTATAACCAAATAGTGAATAAAACAGATAGATTTAAACCAACAACTGTTAAAAAAAGAAAACAAATTAGACGAAAAGAATTTTTAAAACGTTTAAGTGAAGTTCTGCCAACTTTAAAATAAAATTTTAAATGTTTCTATGAAAAAAGTGACGATGTTAAGGTAGCACATACTTTTTTGAGTTGAAAATCGGGAGAAAACCTTATTTTTAAACACAAAATAGGGCAATCGTTAATAGCTCAAAAAATCGGAAGAAATACGAAAAATCGGGGAATCTGGAAACGCTACCATTGGGGGAATAACTTTTGTATCACACAGACAAAACAACAAAGGGTTATGTATTTCGATGCGCTGAATCCTTAAACTTTAAACTCATGACCTGATGGATACGAACGAAACTCAGATTCGGATTCAGCGCATCAAAATACATACAGAATCCATATTATTTCATACTATTAATAACTATGACCATGGGTCTTGTGTACAAAAAAAATGGGACCTCCATTCCAAAAATCAAACTATACGAACACATAAATAGTCCGTAGTTTAACATGTCACTAGGTTTCGTTTATCTTGAGCTCATCGCACCAGAGACTTGTATAGGTACTAATTTTCAGACACAAACATTTTTGAAAGAGAAAGTCAATATCAATCTTGATTGGTTTACGTAATTTGCGTTCATTTTAGAACTTTTAATACATTGTTGTGTATTCTTATCAAAACAATCGAATAGCCTTCAAGCTACTAAGCATTTACTTATGTTTTTTTTTTAGTGCAATTATGAGAAAAATTTTGAAAATAAAAAAATAAAATAAAATTACTGTTGATATAGAAGATTATTATATTTTGTTTTTGTTGTTGTTGACAAACTCAATTTTTTTCACCGATAAAACATGTGTTCAATATAATTGAAGCGGAAAATTATCATTAAATAAAGAATCGAGGGGAGAGAGGTATAGATAGTAGTAGTAACATTTACCTAGGTATACGAGTATCTTATCGGTTTCGTGATTTCAAATTGCTATTTAAGCACACAATGAATTTTATAATGGACATATAAATATAGTTATAGGTTTATCTGAATAAAAAGTCAAATTATTATATCCAATGCGGTCGAGGGGTCAGCCTCAACATATCTATATATTATGAATGTTTATCTTATGCCAAGGCTCGTTAACTACAACCATCTAGTGTAGTCAAATCGTATAAAACAGTTTAAAGCTTCCAGAGGCCGAAACACTTATATTCATCACTTCTTTTTTTTTTTTTTCTTAACGATCAAAGTTCTATAGCACGAGCCAATTAAACTTTAAGCATGATGATGATGATAGACGACAGACATACAAATCTATTCCAGAGGCGTATGTGCAATTTCATATTTGAATGCGTATCAAACATTCAATCACTTGCTTGTTGCTACTTGCTACCTTTAAGTTACAACCATCAGAGATATCACTAAGTCATAGCATTTCTATTTATTTTTTTTATTGTTTGCATGCAAGTCAGGCAATCAAACTATGACATGGGGCATTTGTCCATAGATATTGTATATCTACCTACAAATATCTATACAAACATCTTCAAATAGATTTCTCCAGCAAGAAGATCAAAAGAGGGTGTTACTATTGCAGCTGGAATATTGAAATTTTGATTAAAAGAAAAAAATAATTTTCTGAAAGGATTTCATTTATGTACAAGTAGAATCATTTAAAATATGGGCATCAGCCGCGACTTTGAAGATAAGCTCTTTTTAACCAAGTTCGATATTTTCTCAACGGACTTTAATTTACCAAAACTCTTTCAAAAGATTCTTGGTAACACATTTCCAAATACAAGCTCATTTTAAGCTATAATAACGAACAACAAATAGTAAAAAACTAAAAAATATTTGTTTCAGCGGAGTGATTGAATAAACCTTATGTAATTCAATTCAAAAAATGAGTTGATCCCAACTTCAATGCGTTATAAGCTTTCGCCCGTTCATGATACGCTCAACGCGCTCAACATACTACCTATTTTGTTTGTCTTGTGTTTTTTGTTTACGTTTTTCAACATTTTTATAGCTCCTATTGGTCGGTTTTTATTTCACTTAGAAGTTTAAAAGTACACTTGCTGTTTGTTGTACCGATGGAGAAAAGACTTTTTTGAAACTTTTTTTTTTGTACAGTAATTGTAGCTTAGAGCTTACTTTTTTAAACAAAACCTTTAAAATTAAAAAAAAAAAACCGTTCTAGTTAAAAAATTAGAACTTGGGTAAATTTATGTTTGAAAAAGTCACAATTATACACAACAAAACAAAATTTAAAAAAAATATTTTTTTTTTTTCAAAATTTCTGCATTCATTTGAGCAAACCGGAGAAGCATGTTTTAAATTAATACCTAATTGGAATACAAGAAATATTCATAAATATTCATTGCTCAACAAATAAGCATTTAGCAAAGCTACAATTTTTGAGATTGAATTTTTTAATTTTTTGGGGCCCCTGCTTACAAAAGTCCTCAAAATAACACCTACGAAGTCTTGCAGTTGTGTTGAATGAAGTATGTTTTTAAGTATTTTGGGTGCCCACTGACCGAAACACTTATTTTTTTTGTCAGGACCAAACTAATTAGCCAAAAATAAAGTACGCGAAAGGACCCCTATTTTGTATTTCTTATGTTCCTGGTGCTTTATGCCATTTAGATAAGTATCTGAAATGAAAATTACCAACCTGAGTGAACATTAGATCCTATATTATATTATTATTAGAAACTATATTATAAAAAGAAATGGATTTTATAAAAACTTTTCCCGATCCTAAGGTGGTTTTAATGACTTCCAAGTTTATATTTTTTTTTTTTTCTCATCAAAATGGTTTGTCATCGAACATTCAAAATGGGACCTATTTTTTTTTGGATTTTTGATACAAATTGATCAAAACACATGAAAAGTTTAAATTTAATAATTTATCGTGCTTTTTCGATTAAAATTAAAAAAAAAAAACTATTTTACACACACTAAAAAACACCCTTTAATATTCAATACAATTTTAGACAGAATAATCTTAATAGCTTCACTTGTCATACATCTACCAATGATGTGTGGTATAGGAAAACAACTTTTTGGCTAAGATAAAATACATTATTGAAAGCTTAAAAAAAAAATGCTCACAGATAATGTACGAGTATATACTCTACTCATATAGTATAAAATCAACTTATAAAATAGCTTTTTTGATTAGTTTTGCTTTAAAGATAGTTACCCCGAGAGAGACATAGCATGACGATGATTACTAGCAATTAACGAGCATTCAAATGATTCATATTCGTTTTATGTTTTGTATATGTAGATACTCTTTATCTGTATGACAATAATGCATCAAGCATCTTCAAAATTCTAGATGCATAACAAAACACTTCATTAAATACAGTGAATTAGTACGAAATTGCTTAATCACTGGCGTAATCAATCAACAAAACGCAGGTGATGTAGGTAACAATTATTATTTGTTTATTTACTAATATTCCTCTGTTATCTCTTATTCTAAGTTATATCTTTTAGTTAGATAGCATTTGTAAAATTTTGTTTTGAGGTCTAGACTCCGCCTTATTAATATAATTAAAAATTATACAATTTTGTTTATATTATTGATTTGAATAAATTGACGAAATATATACTTTTCACTTTTCTTTTCCACAAAAACAAAAAAAAAAAAATGATAAGGAACATAATATTTTAGATTTATTGATTGTCTACTATTTGATTCCTATTGTAAAAAATTGTTACAAATGTACTTGAAAATGGATTTATCAATACTCTAGCACTTGGAAATAATTTAATTTTATGTCTATTTGTTTGTATAAAGATTTGATTAAGCCCCTTAACAAAAAAAAAAGGCAATAAAAAACTAACACAAAAAATAAATGAGTTTGATAAAGAAGATACTTTTAAGTTACGTTGTGAAATTGTTTATAAAATTACCAATTCTTTTAGCATTACTTTCTTCTAATCTTAACTTACTCGTAAATTAGTAAATCATAAAAGATAACCTTCTGTTTTGTTTTTTGTATGCATTAGGGTGGTCCAAAAAAAATCGGATAAGAAATGTCATTTATTTCAGATTTGTAAGTGTAGGTGTTGCATTTAGAAAGTATAATCAAAATTGAACAATAAATCTTGATTAACGTGAAAGGCCGATTTGATGTGTTAGGGCAGTTAGAATTTAAAAAAAAATGGTTTATTTGATTTTGTTGCTTTTCCAGAATGTACAATGAAGGTAATGAAAGCATTAATTGAAATTTTAAGCGGATCCCGTAAACTGTTGTGTATCATCGAGATAAGCAGTTATCTAGTCTCCAGTGTAAGACTTGAAAAGAGTCGAAATTATGTTTTAAAAGTCGGTTTCACACTCTTCATACCAATCGTTTGATGAATAAACATTGAAAAATTGTCCTTGTCCAAAAAAGGCTACGGTCGAGGACAAGAAAACCGTCGCCTCGTCTGAAAGGGGCTAGTTAAGAAGCTCTTCATTTTATTCTTTTTTTTGTTTTGTTTTTTTAAAGAAAGCTATTTTGTGTTGTATTGATTGAGTAAAAATTATCAATACCTACTTTTTTTAATAGTTTTCTATTATTTTTAAAAATCTACTATTTCGAGTAAAATGTCTCATTCACACATTTCGACTTAGAAATTTTAATCAAAAATTAAAACTTATCTAAAAACAAATTTTTATTTAAAGCTATGATTACACGGACGCGTCCCAATGGCATTGACAGATGACCCAAAAATGTGTGTCAACGCGAGTGTCATCGTACCCGTCAACGCAATGACAGCAGTTTTCGTTGACGATCAGACGACGTGACACTATTGGGACAGATTGTGACGTCATTTTTACGTAAGAGAGTCAACGCGTTGACCGATTTCGTTGACCGTGTAGTCATAGCCCAACAAACATTATCCCTTCTATAAAGCTTTATAGGAGCTACATTAACACCTGTAAAGCTTTATAGAAGCAAATTTGTTAGTCGGGAGCTTAGGTCTGAGGACTTCGTGAAACTAGCAAAATGAAACTAACAAAGAGTGGCATATGAGAGCAATACCTAATAAGAAGAAAATAATTTTTAAAATTATTCCAAGCCGAAGAAGTAATTGAACTTGATTGATAATCCTAGTAAAAGTCAACTTTAATAAAAGTGCTATTTTCAGCCATTTTTCGGATTTTACGCAAAAGTTGAGATTTGTATATTATACAAAACTTTCAAAAGAAAAATAGGTGAACTTTTTTCATGGATTCACCCCGAAGAGAATGCATCCAAGTTTTTTTTTTTTAACTCTTGTAAGGAATTTAAGATTCTCTTTTCCAAACAACTGAAACCCAATCTAAGCATCCCTGTGTGAAATTTTTGTTATCTACACTGAGGGAAAAAACCACTTTAAAATCAACGAAAACCACGTTGATTCAACTATTTCGCGGAATGATTTTGCGTTGAAGACGAAAATTTTAAAATCAAAGTAGAACATCGTTAGTTTAAAGTGGTTTGCCGTTATAAAACATCTTTAAATCAAAGTTGTTTCAACTTTGAAAAAAAGCATCAATTTATTATAAAAAAAAAGAAAAAATTGGCAGCCGGGTATCGAACCTACAACTGTTGGGTCTCTAGGCGAACGCTTTACCACTGTGCAATCTCACTGTTGGAAATTAGGGTGACAAAATGCTACAAAAGCTGAAGTCCGACAAAAATAAAAAAATTTCTTAAATTGCTTCAATTTTAATTTAAAGATATTTCATGTTAGTTTTTTCTACATTAAATCAACGTTGAACATATTACATTTTACGATGCGGTTTTTCCCTCAGTGTACATTTTATTTGTAAGCATATCTGGTGCCTTGGCCGTTGACAGCAAGTGTAATAATGACGATCATTTACCTATGCACTTTTTATTAAATGTCCATAACAGTTATATTTATCTATAATAATTGATAAATTTCTCTTTAAAACAAATTAAATGAACAACTGAATACACTTTCTCAAAGACCATTTCAATAGAAAATTGACCAGGACGACACATAGCGCGACATTTAGTGTCATTTCCTTTATAGATTTCAAAAATAACAATTTCGATCTTTTTATGACATTTCAATCATCTCAAAGTCCTATTCATATACATACTTGTATTAGCATCAGCCATCCATGAGAGAGGCATAATTAGCTCGTCGAGGGTAATTGGTACTTAATTACATCTATTATGACCTGTCTATTGACAATTACCGATGTTAATTGTGTATATATACTACTTCACTCGCAACTCTCCAATCATCTTTTTTTTTGTTTTGCAATTTAAAAGTAATTCGCTTCAAATATATAGGACATGGTAATAATATCGAGTTCGGTGTTAACCGTAAGACCGTAGGTACTTCAAGTCTTTTCTTAATTTGCATTAGATACAGTGACAATGAGTATGCATAAAAACAAAACCTATTGCTTGAGATTATTGCAAACACATCAGTGATTTGTGTAAAGAGTAAAAATTTTATTATTACGGCCAAAGGTCCAGTCTTGGCGGCATTGCGGCGCGGCGAAACCAGTGTGGTATAACAATACATTCGAGAGACTTACTTAAAAAAAAAAAAAAAAAAACTTATTTGTATCTTTTTTTGTTGGTCATTGTTGTTGTTCAAGTTATGACAGGTAAAGGTCTTTAAAAATAATAATATTTAATAATAATAATTGTCGACGTATTTAAATGGTCTTTAGTGATCTTGCCGATATTTATAAAATGTATGAAAAAAGTTGTAGGTATACATTTAAAACCGAATTAAATCTTAAAAAGTTCATTATTTATCAAGGGCACTAATTTGTCTCTTTGCTTCAAGTTATGGATGATTTAAGAATGAAGAACTGTTAGAAGTTCTTATTTGTTGTATATTCCGTTTACTTTTGATTTAAAATTAATTGTTCCAAAAAAAAAAAGATATTTTTATGATTGGTTTCATTTTTTTTTTTAAGAATTTTATAGTTTTGTCTTTAATAACTTCTTTTTTTATCAATTCACTAACAAAAATTAAAATTAACAAAAATTCTTGCCCGAATTCTTACAAGTGCACACAAAAACTGAAAAAATTACATTTTTTTTGGTTTTGGTTAAAGATTATGATCATTTACGAGTAAAGTCAAAATCTTGATTCTTTAGGTAATGTTTTTGCAAAAATTCAATCGAATAAAACAAAAAACGGCTCGATGGATTGAATCGAAAGACTAATGTAACTTATAACTTTAATTGAGTTCGCATTGAGCTTAAGAATTGGAACAGCATTAATCATCTTCAATTAACAAAATCTGTCAAATACAGAAATCAATAAAAATAGAATTGATCTAAAAACCAATTTTTCAGAGCGAAATCATTTTGGTTCTGCGTAAACTACAATTTTACTCTTGAAAGCCAATTTTGATTCCAAGTTAACTCGAAAAACTTAGTGATTTATCCGCAACATCTGATAGAATAGAATCAATTGTCATAATATATTGCTTTTCAATTCCTATAATAGCTTTACAGACTATTTCAGCTGTATACAGACTACTATTTGAGGATTGATTTAACTCTGACTTAACTAAAAACTTAATTCAAATTGTGACTCTTTTTTCATACTGTGGATTTTTCCCGAATTTCTTTTAAAGTTCATTGAAAAAAAAAACTACTTAGCAATTCATACAATTTCACAATCGAACGATTAAAAAAATATAATGAAATAGAAACAATCTACATAAAAACGCCGCAAATTATTTTGAGCTTTTTATTAAAAAAAAAAAAAAGAGCACAGAAAAAAAGAAATTATCTGACCACAAAAACCCAAATCAAAACTTTTGTTTTCTACTTTATCCTATTTTTGGGTATTTTTTTTTATGACTGACTTGTTAACTCCAAATAAATCTGTCGTCTTCCGATTTTTTTTTTAGAAATTCTAAATGGAAATAATCCATCAAGCACTTCTTTAGTTGAAATAAAAACAAAATCGGAAATGGGCAATGCATGAAATTCAAATGTTGTCTTCATTAAAAATGCCCATATCCCAATAGGCGTTTTTTTTTTTTTTTTTGGTTAGAATGTGTAAGTCAACTATAACCTTGAACGAACATACGTAATTTCATTTTTGTCGTCATGGGTATTTCAGTCTAGACTCTTTACCTTCTTCTACCAAAACTCTTGAAATAATATTTATTCCCAAGTTAGATAGTTTTTGAATATTTTGTAAATAAATTTTCATGCACGAACTTTAAAGAAAATACTTCCCCAGCTATACGTTTAACACCTGAGATGGTTTAAACAAAAAAATATATTTAAAAAGGTTAAAAGCTATATATTCTAGAGCTCTGTAGCTGCATATTTGATGCAAGCATACGTACATAAACATTTATTTTTTTGTTAAGTGGATGCACTTTTATAAATGCGATAACGCGTATTACACCCAATAATTTAATATTAATTTATTAGTTCATGGTTAATTCAAAACAAAATGCACGAGAATGGTGTTTGTCTGCCAACCGTGTTGTATATATGTAGTACAAAAGTATATATGTAGGTTCAGAATTTGGGGTTATAACCTGCACAAGCTCATTATTCATAGATCATAGTATATAACTTTGGGTTTTAATAAAATTTGAATAGCAAATTAGAGTGTTGTGGTTTGGCTTTTCAGTTTTGCCATTGCGTTAAGCCACTGTGTTGGAATAATATGTGTGTGTTATGTGTTATTTTGTGTTTGTTATCGTCACAACAAACAAAAATAACCCATCTAGACTTTTAGATCTAAGTTTTTTTTTTTGTAGGTAGGTAATCCAATTTTGAAAGTCAATTTAGAATTTGAGGATAATTGATTCAAGGGAATATATTAGGATAACCGATGGATATTTTTTGGTTTTTTTTTTTAAAGAACGATAGATACTTTAAAAATGCGTTAATATATGCGTATCTAGTAGCTGCTTATTAATAAACGATAAGGAAATGTAGATATTCGATCAAGACATGCATGCGTATTGTTTTTTTCGTTTTAGTTTTGTTTTTTAAATTTATAACACGTTATTTTTGTTTAAGATAGTCGAAGATACAAATTGAATTATTAAAAAATATATTCAATTCAGAGAAAATAAATTGTAAATCATGCTTGTTTGTGAAACTACTACCTAGTATATAAAAGATTCCGCCAGAGATTTACCCGCCATCATCGCTTTTTTTCTAGGTTTCTAAGCAAAACTAGTAGGTATCTAATTTTCCTATATCTTAAAAATAAGTTAACAATGTTTTCTTTTAGGATGAAGGTATCAAAAGATTAATTTTATGCTCTTCTTAAAGCCCAAAATGTTTGTTTAGTAAAATGCGCTTATACTGACTTAATTTATGAAATACATCCTTGCACAAAATAGGTGGATCGAGTAATCCCTCGATGTTAAAACAGTATTGAAAAATATTCACGATTTGGATAAAATTCGAAGAGCAATATTTTCGAAGCCATTAAGCTAACAGAGATGCTTTCAGGCTCAAATTTTACTATCTTATATGGCGTGATACATCATTTTTGACAACAACTAGTCCTTTCAGGCTAAAGTTTCAAAACACAGTCAAATTTGGGTATTTTTTTTGAAATTTTATGCATTTTAGAAACTGATGGGTCCGAAAACTTAAAATGTTCACTCAAGTAAGCCCATATAAACAAGTCCTTTACAGAAACGAAAAAAATATAGATTAAAACATAGATAGGTTTTCAAAAAAATGATATAGTTTTCAAAATTCCAATTCTAAAAAAAATTTATCTAATTTTAATAATACGGTTTCTTAAAGGCTTTTGTGTATGAGTTCTAGATTCTAATTAAAATAAAAAGTAAGAAATCAGAAAAACGATTTTGTGACAGATACCTACCAAGTTGCTTCAGTGGTTTAAGCTGTAGCTCAAGATAAAGACAGAACAAAACGCGGACAGGCAGGATCGCGACCAAATGTTGTTAGCTCGAGTTATTTTTTTGAACGAATAATTAAATTATATACATGGTTGGTACATATATCGAAAGTTAAAATGTCGAAATAACTTGCAAAACGAAAAATTGAGAAAAAAATAACTCCCACAAGGGCCTTTCCTAAATTTAGGTATTATAACCAAAATGTGAGTGAAGGTATTTCCCTTAAAAAAGGTGTTTGGTCTTCGAACTTGGAAATTTCTTTCCAACCTATAGCGACTTTATGGATCAGATAACTTGTTTATTCAACTTAAATTTGCTTTTTTTTAAAATTCGATACGAGCACTTCTTGGTGAGATATAAAACATTGAATTGTTTTTAACCATCAATATCTCAGCAACCACTGATTTCACAAGAAAATTAAGGAGGGTTTTGAAATCTTGAATAAATTTCTTCTCCTGAAGCATCAAATACATATAAGTTTAGTTCCTTTAACAAATTAGGTGACTTTTCTTATATTTAAAATAATTTTTTTTTATTTTAGGCTTAAAGTCAATTTTATTTTATATTTATCTTTTATTTTTGGCGCTACGTTTCAGGGATGGTTATCCCCTTCATCAGGCAAAATATAAACAATATTTGCTTTCATCAAATATTGTTTATATTTTGCAAATGATCAATTTAATTTTTCAGACGTTTAACATTGCTTCTTTTCTCTGTTATACTCTCAGCATTCTACAGAATAGAAAATGAAACTCAGATAGCTATTTGATTTTTAAATCATGTTGTGTCGAAATTTAAAGATGCATTTTTTTTAAATCAATCTTCCTCTTAAGATTTCTCAATTATTGCTTCGTTCCTACAATGTATCAGTGGCGCTTGATTTTCTTTGCTCTTTTTGTTTTTTTTTTTTTCTTTTTTTTATGACGGCAGTTTGTCGTTTACTGTGACTAAACTGATTTACATGCCATTTTTTTATCATTTTCTTTAAAAGATTTACTTTTATTTTTAAACGAGAGTTAATGAATATTTTACGTACAACGTACAAGTAAACTACCACAATTTTAAAAACAAAACAAAAAATAAATCACACATTATCCTTTCAATCCACGTCATACCTACATACAAACATTAATTTTTTTACCCATTTTAAATTTTTACTTTTTTTTATTTTTAGATTGTTGGTGTTAAGCAAATTCTGGTGCGACCGATTGGACAATTCGGAAAAGATAGATCATTGTCGACAAGTTCGGATACATCTAATACCACAACTGCAGCAACAAATACTGCTACAACTCCTACAACAACAACGAATGCAATCACATATGTACCGACATCGCCCTTATTGGGGGATGTTCCACAAAATGTGAATGGACCACCGACAAGTGCCGATCTGCCAATAGCTATTGCACAAGCTGCTGGAAAGCCTCTTAGTGAGGCGATAAAAGAGGTGAGTTTATTTTTTGTATTTCCAAAACCATTTGTACGAGTATGTAAAATGTACCTACATACATATATGTACCAGTCAGCATCTATTGTATATTTTTTAATAGTTTGTTCTTAAAGTATTATTCTATTTATAAAATTTCTATTCATTGGGCATAGAAGAAAGCAAAAACAATGTACGAGTATATAAAATCTACAGTCTGTACAGAAAGAAAGTTTACACTATTGATTTTTTTTTTCAAACAACTTGACTTTTCGGCAAGTTGTTGAACACTGTTCTCAACAAAATTGAATATTTTATTTTTCGGTGAATCAGATTATACTTTTCATTGAATATTTAATTTTGTTGAATATACTGTAATTTTTTATTATTTTTTTCTTTTTTAAACTTTGAATTTAAACATAGTTGGCAACAATATTAAGACAAGTTCATTTTTATATGAAAATTCATAGAAAAGTTGTCAAAATAGTTCCTTATTAAAAAAATACTAATAAATGGCTTGAAATGCAATAGTTCTAAAAATATCGAATTGGACTATGGGCTTTGTTTTAAAAACTTTTAAATTTTTTACAATTATTCCCAAATCAAAATTCGACCACCTTTTTGATTTTTAAGTGCTTATTCTGGCAAACGGCCAGAGTCCGCCACTTACAGAAAAAACTAGAAAGTTTTTTCGTATTTTTCATCTTAATATTTTTCACTGTACAAAGTTTCACAACTTTTCGTCAAGAAATGACCATGCAAATGATTTTTGACAGCGAAAATCATGAAGGCTGTGCAACACGATCAAAAATTATTATTTATTATTGTTGTATCAGTTCAAAACATTTTCAATTCCACTCCTTATCTGTTGTAAAACTGCTTTTAAAAGTATTAAACTAGATAATTTCAGTCAGCTCTGAACGTTCAGTTTTTTTTTTTTTGTTAAAAAATAGTGTGCAAATAGGCCAAACTTTGTTTTAGCGACATTTTTTTCATACAGTTATCATGTTCATACCCAACACCACTGATATGTATTGTATGCATACATATATATGACCAAAAAAAACAACAAAATTAGTGTTACAAGATATTGTTGTATAAGTTGTATGATATATGAAAAGGCCCCAATTCGTAAATTTATCAGAACTGAATATAAGCATTTTAATGTATAGTTTAGTTGTTGTTAGTTTTAATAAACGAGACTATTTCATAATAACACTATTTTTATATTTAAAAACAAATATACTATTAATATTTCCTAAATTTGCTTTCACATTGAATAAGGTGAGACTTTTGTAAAATTCAAATTTTTTTTGCATTTTTCACTTTCCATCAATATTTAAGTAATATCAAACAAACTAAGCACTACATTTATTTGTTTAAGTTATTTATTCCGAGCGAATGTAAGCAAGCATATTATTTATATGAATGATCATAGCTAAAATTAAACCTAGTTGAATATTTAAAGACAGAAATAGTGTAAAACGAAAACATACAATACGTCCTATTTATAATACAACTTATAAGTTTTTGGTTCAGGCAATGTTTGTCTGTCACTTTTCTTTCCTTCTGCGATTATTAAATTTCAAGACTTTACTTACATCTGATTTTTATTTAACACCCTATAAGCAAATGTAAATACTTATTTCAATACTTTCAAAGTGTTTAACCGTAACAATCTGTCAAGTCATATAGAAAAATTGCATCTGTCATATTTTGAAAAACGACAAGAACCTTAGCCAAAGTAACTACTTATGTGTATAATTAGCTTATCGGTTAATAATTTTAATGATAAACGTTTTGTAAGTTCAAAACAAATATTGAATTAACAATTAATATGTGTTATCCACAATATTCCACTAATGGTTTTTTGTAAGATTTCTAATAAATTTATTGCAGTTATACCTTTTATAACCACATTCTTCTACAAATTTGCATCCCTTCTCTAATTTGAAGAAATGATGAATTATTTTTTTTTTTATAAATAAATATAATTGATTTCGCGCCTTTTTTTGCATACATATATATAGACTTGTGAGACCTATATACCGACTCGTTTAATAAATTTATCACACAAAGGCTGTAAAGTAAAAAAGACATAAATAAATAAATAATAATAATAAAAATGAAACTGATAAGATTAATCAAAAACAACCTGTTAGGTATTGGGCTACGTATAACTGGGTATAGAACTTTGTCACTTTTATCTTTCATGTGAAATTGAAACCGTTTATATCTTATCGACATTAAGCAAACTGCTGGTGCTGCAACTATGATTAAAACTTTTTCTTTAGATTATTATAAACATTTAAAGGGATAACGACTTATACATTTGAGGTTGTAGAAATTTGTGTAAATTTTACAAATGAGACAAATGACTTTTCAAAAAAGAATAGAACCATTTTCGCATTTTATTATTCAAAAAGTCTGAACTCGTCTCAAAATCTGGAAAGTGCTTCTCTAGAAATGCAGTTAAAAGTTTGGGACGCTCTTCTTAATCTAAGTTTTCTTCTAATATCACAATATTACTCCAATTTTTGACATTGGACTGATATGACGCCACGCCCCCTTTATACATATAAGATTATTTCTTAGGCTTCAAAGAATTGATTGCATTCATGGTTTTTTTGCAACAATGCTAAAATAGGTTATACTCCAGTCAAAGCGTCATTTGACCTTGCGCACAGAGGCACTGTCAGTTTTTATTTCATGGATCGATAGGGTTGTATGTAAAAGGCTTAAACCCAATTTCTCACCACCTGATCATTCTTTTTAGCAGAGTTATTCACAAAAATGCATTTTTTTTGATATTTTACTTCTAAGCTTATATCTTTGCTCCAGATTGGCGTAGACCAAAAAATAAACATACATTCTCTTCATTATAATAGTTTCTATCGTTGTATGTAATTTCATTGTATTTGAGTGAGTAAATACAAAATGGCTATGGCAGCCATTTAAAGTCAAATTCTTGTTTTTAAAAAACACATTTTTGTTATTATTTCGAAAAAAGCTTATATCATGATTAACATTTTTCTTACTTATCTTGTTTGTAGTCCTATTTATGTCCTGCATTTTAAAGAAAAAATCAGCTCTTTATCACCAAAGATGGCCGAGCAATTGATAAATGAACGCATACAAAACCGGTGCGAAAACACCCAAAATTTAATTTTTTGTCGTAGGACATTCTGAAGCCGAGTTATTCCCAAAAAACGATATTTTTGGGTGTTTTCGCACCGGTTTTGCATGCGTTCATTTATCAATTGCTTGACCATTTTTGGTGATAAAGAGCAGGACATAAATAGGACTACAAAATATGTAAGAAAAATGTTAATCATGATGTAAGCTTTTTTCGAAATAATGACAAAAATACGTTTTGGTACCATTTTGGTTGTTCTATCATGCATGCAATTGAAACTAGAGAGAAAATAAAATTGTGCAGCCCATACATTTCCTCACAGAATAATTTTGTTTTTTGCGTTTTCTGAACAATTTTAGAAATGTCGCTTAATACATTCTTACGAGAAGGTATCGATATGTTCCAGAAAAGCTAAACTCCCATGACGAACCCCAATGAATAATATCCGGAACCTACAATTTTTCATTAAGCACCAAAAAGTTGTACATTTTTATTTCAGACAGTCTAGAAATGGATATTTAAACTAAGCAACAATAACAAAAATTCTTGATTCTGAAGGCACTCTCTTAGATTGCATTCAAAAACACTATTGGTGCAAAAAAGTAAACAATTTTGCTTCCTTAAACTTTAGTTTAAGTAGTCAAATTTCCTATTTCTTTTTATCATGGAATTTGACAGTTCATTAGTTAAGGAAATGAAAACCAGATTCTTTTTGACTTAAATTAAATACAAATTCAATCCTAAGTGGGCTTTAGGTCTGGTTTATAATTTTTTCTATCTTGTCTCCGACGTTTCGACCGTGTTTACAGTCTTCTTCAGGATTATTTTAAAAAAAATAAAAAAAAAAAATTATAATAAATGCTAAAAATCTATTATCTATACTTACAGAGTATTCTATCTTCTAATTTTAAGAATTTAATCTTAAAAATGTTAAGGTTTTGTTTGTTTTTGTTGGTTTTTATTTTTAAATATTTTAAAACTTCAAAAAATTCGAATTCTTGAAAAAGACGTTTCAAATCATCGAAATTTCAAAATATAAAAAATTTTAATTATTTGATAAGAAATTCAAACTTTCTTATTAAATCTAGCCTACAGAATCAAGTTGAACATAAATTCAACCTAAAATATTTCTTTGAAGAAACTGACTATAAATGTTGCTGAGCCCTTCACAATCTGTTCTTCTATTAACAGTATTGTCTGTATCTAATATATGCAACATTTCTATTAACATTCTTTTACTGTAATGTTTTTCTATCTGTAAAATATCTACGTCAGTAAAATCTGGTCTATGCCCCTCATCAATACAATGCAAAGCTAAAGCTGTTTTTTGTAAATGTCCGCTATTTATATCGGACCTATGACCAGCTATACGATTTTTTAGTTTTTGCATCTAAGTTCCTACGTAAACTGAAGGACAATAGTTTGTCCCATCTCCTAAACATTTTATTTTATAGACTATGTCACGAAAATAGGAATTATTATTAAATTAAATACTTTTTTCTAAATTTCATCGTTTTCCCAAAAAAAAACTTAAATTTATAAAAAAAAATCGAAACAAGGTAATAAAAAAAGTGTGAATATATTTAGAAAAAAAAAAAGAAAAGCAACACGAATCATGCTGCGAATGTTCCTAGTAAGGACATATCTAGTGTTATTCATTCATAAAGCACTCACTTTTATTTTCTTCCTTAAAGTTTTCGAAATCAGGACAAAATCGGGTCAGATATCCGGACAGGGTCCAAATGTCGGGACTGTCCCACCAAAATCGGGATGTCTAGCAGTCTTAGATCCCTTAAAAGCCATTCAATTGGTGACCTACTTCATTAAATTCTGACTAGCATTAGCATTCGTTTTGATGGGAACTATGTAAGTTTTTTTTTTTAAACTGCAAGTGCAATTTCCAGATCAAAATAATTTAAGATATTTTCTAGTTTAAATGGACTATACCCTGACAACGCCCCAATTAATATTACTTTTTAATATCTTTTTTTTCCTCAGTATATTTAAAATTGAGCTACATAGATAATAATTTATAAGCAGTCATTTCCTTTGTGACGAGAATAACTACTTTAAAGAAAAATAAAAAAAAAAAATTAACGTGTTTCAAGTTGTGTAGATGCAACGCATGTAGTAATTAGTGCCTGCATTTAATTCAGTCATCATCGTATCCTGTTTAAAGAGCCAAAGTCATAAACTTAAATCATATATAAAGTTGAACAAGTTTTGTTTGTTTTTTTTTTGTTTGCATTTGTTTTTGTTCGTTTCACTGATTTTTTTTTTTTTTAATATAATGACATCAAATGACTGGTATTTAAATATTTTTTTGAAATCAACTCAACTTATAGTGTACTGAAATAATGCTTTTTTTTCTTATTCTTCTAAGTTAATATCTCTAATTAGGGCGAATAGCTTTTAATATCAATTTTCTGCAAATTTTCCTGCACTAAAAAAACTGGGTTGCCAGATGTAATTGATCTGGTTTAGGGGTTTGCTACAAAATATAAATTTGCACTATTTTTCTGACTTTTTTTTTTTTTTTTTTTTTTTGTGGAAGCTCAACAAAAATTAAAGCTTTTTTTGAAACTATTTAAAACTGAGCCCTATTATTGAAATAAGCCATGTTCAAAATGGTTTCAAAGACCTACTTTCCAGAATCAGTTCCTGGTAACATTAAAAAAATCATACACGTAATAGCCCTCTTAACTCGAATGACCCATGCAACGATGCCGTCGGGGATCTACAAAATATATAAGATGCATGTTATGATGTGCATTGTTTGTCTCAATAATAATTTCAACCATATTTTTTTTTCATCATAACCAACTTTTAACAAAAACGCATTATGAGAAGTGTGAAGGCTAAAACGTCTTACGTCGTCGGTTGTCGGACCAGCGATCGTTTCGTCTCCACGTAGTCTTACATGTGTGTCTAATGTCAATAATGAAATTCTATACAACCTTATATTGACTTTGAATCTCTTAATAGAACTTCAAATCTGCACATTACGTTATAGGATTTTCTGCAAATATTTATTAAACAATTTGTACAATTTGAAATATTCATAAATGAAGATGAAGATGATTTTTGTATTTACATATTTCGTAGGAAAAATCACATCCTCATCATTCATCACTTTGAACAAATAAAGTTCCAACAAGGTACCCATATAGAAAATTAAAAGCAATCTACAGACACTTTATCTTGTGCCATATATAAGTCATAATTATAAATATCTTATCGTTGAAATGAGTTTCTTGTTATCGATAACATTTTTTTTAATTGCTTTGCAAGAACACAGGTAAGTTATACTTGAATGTGGAACAAGAGGAAAACAAATCTTAATCTTAATCTTTTATTTTTGGAAAATTGAGTTTTTTAAATATATATCTACAATATTTGATTAAGTAGGATTTTGCATTCGATTAATTTTTATCAACAAGATTGATATTTATGTATGTGTCACATCCTCATTTAGGTTAGTGCAAGGTGCCACTAGTGCATATACACTTACTTTAATTCTTTTTTTTACGGGGGTAGTTGGTAGGGAATTAACGCACCGTTCCGTTTTATGATCGGCCACTATTCAATATTTAAGATTTACATGCACAGCTCAAAATTGAGATAAATTTTAAAATTTTACTAGTAATTTTTTTTGGAAAAATATATTTTGCATCTATTAAGGGGTAATATCCTTCAAACAACTACAGGGTTTTGAATGTTTAAAAAAACAGAGAGTATTCAAAGCATGGAATAAAATAGCATAAATTGACATTGATGTTGCAATATAAGCAGTGTTTTATTGGTAACACAGTACTTAGCTCAGTAAAATTTAGCACGGGAAACAACAACAAATGAGTGCTAAAGATAAACAAAAGTTTTTTATTTGTTGGTTTACAGAGAAAATTGTTTTTCTTAACTTATACATTTTTTACCCTTAAACAATGAGGATTATTAATAAATAAATAAAAGTAATCAATTGTTGTTGTTAACAGCATAAATTCTTTACTCAGTAAAATACTGAGTACCAATAAAACACGGCTATATGATAAAATTTTATTTTAACAATTTTTACAATTTATTTAATTATTTTTACAAAAAACGTTGGTGCTACATTTGCGCAAACTTGACTCCGTCAATTTACACTGTAGAATGCTCAACCAAGCAAGAGTCATTAAAAACTATATTCCTTTTTTTTGTACATTTATATAAAAATAAGTTTAAAATAATAAAATAAAAAAAAAAAAAAACTATTTAAATAATATAGCTATGCATCTAAAAAAATGTACATATATTCGTTTAAGTTAGAAAATGAATTATATCTATTTTATTCGGTCTAATATATCGCACCCTCAGTGCAAAAGAGCGAGAACTCAAAAAAGTTCATTTCGAGAAAACGCTTCTGCAAAATACATACTGACTCTAAACTTTCCCCTATAACTTTCCATGGGACAGCAATTTCCATAATGTCAAAGCTCTATTACAAGAACCATTATGTTTATTTTGTAGTTTTAATAAATTTATTTTTTTAAGGGCCAATTTTTCAATAGTCAGTTAAACAGTCAGTTAGTACTTATTCCTAAGGATAGAGAAAAAATCAATTTATCAACAGGCAGATATAGCTTATTCCTAAGAATAAATCTATCTGCTTCTTTTAGAGACGAATAAAATTATTCTAAGGAATAATTTCAATAAAAATATTGTGTCAGTTGTCAAAGCTGTTTTGAAAGAATTTTGAAAAAAATACAGTGGAAAACAAGAAAACAAAAACAATCGTGTATAAAAATGACGTTTAATTTTAAATATTTTTGAATTTGACAATTTTTTTTTTGTTATTCTGTAGAATAAATTATTCTTGATTGAAAAATTCAATGTTTTTATCTGATTGTTTATGAGCCTAATAACTTTATTCGTCGAACAGTTAACTGACTGTTTATTAGAAGATTGAAAAATTGGCTCTAAATTGTTTAAATTAAGAAAAAGTTTGACTTTTAATATAGTAGGAATTGGATACAAACAGTCATAATCTTTCGAATTTTTCGTTTACGTTAACAACAAGCCCTTTGAAAGAAAGGTAATTTAAAAAGCAACATTTCCTCATCATTATCTCAAAAATGTCATTTTTTGACTCATCGCTCTTTTGCACTGAGGGTGCGATATGTAGGTAAGGTACCCAAAAAATCTTTCTCGGAATTCTTCCTTAACTAAAAACTATAATTCAATTGACTCAAAAACACATTAAAATCAATTTATTTCTAAACACCACTTTGCACAATATTCTCAAGAATTTCTGCATGTTAAAAAAAAAGTAATGCTTCAAACGAAATATCTGATGGCTATCAAAATTTGGTAACTTGTTCATCCAAAATCCTTACGGTTTACTATTAAATGCAGTTCTTGTGAAATTTCGAAAAATCAGAACTTAAAAAGTATTTGCCCATAATTAATTTTTGTGTTTTACAATTTTTGCACTAAAATGTTGGTGGCGTTCGCTTAAAATTAGTTTACAGTTTGAAGTTTTAATAAAACTCAATTTCTTACAATTGTTTGAGAGCAACTCCCTGAGCAAAAATGTGTATGGTTTGCATTCGTTTATCATTTTAAAATCGCTCCAAAGTTGAAGTTAGAATGAAGGATATTACAATATCAATTCAACAAAACAACTTTTTTTAGAGCAAAAAAAAAAAACAATTATGGAGGCTTTTTTTTAAGAAGAAATAAACTAACAACAGACAAATTTAACTTTTTAAAGATGATTTATCTCCAAATTAAAAATATACCTACAGTCACTCACATAAATATTGGGCCAAATGCAAATAAAAAAACAAATATTTACAATAGTATACTGATAGCTAATAGATGTAACCTAGAAAGCTATTTTTTTTCGATAAAATTAGTTTTGTGGTTTAATTGTGGCTTACATTAAGACTTAACATTCAGAAATTAACCGTTATTTTTACAAATACACTGTATATTGTACAATAAGGAAAATCGGATAAAAAAATAATTTGTCTCGCAAAACCTGGTTTAAACTATATGAAGAGAGCTAAAAACGGTATTATATAAAAGAGTTATTCAATAAAATGCTAAATTAAAAGTTAAACTGAAACTACAGTGCCCAAATTCGATTTTTGCCTTTTGGCATAATAATTTTGTGGTGACTGTCACTCTGTTTTACAATTTCCTATTTCTTTTAGGAAAAAATATATTTTGTTTTATTTGGCTTGTCGAACTAACGGTTTGAAGAATATGAAAGTATCTATGCATTTTTTTAACTCAAGTTTGTCTTGAGATTTGGTTCAATAGTTTCGTGAGTGACTGTATCTCCAAAAATTATTTTGAACGAATGGAACCATTTTTTGTGTTTAGATATTTTGAACATTTTTCCATAAGACTAAACCTATTTGAATGCAAGTTTTTTTTGTAAAGAAATATTTACGTTGACAAAAAAAAAAAACAAGTAAACAAAATATTTTTTAAAATAGTAAAAAAAAAACGGTTCAAAAAGTTTTATTTTCTTAAAAAAAAAACTTAAAAAGACTAATATTTTACGTTTTTTTTTAAATTTAAATTTTGGGTTTTATATTGTATTATTGTATTTTATTTTAAATTAAGAATTTTATAAAAGTATACGTGGACTATATTCCTCTTATTCTCGTTCTCTATTCCCTTGCACTAAAATCTTCCAGCAGCTCTTAGAGTGTTTTGAAATGGTTACGCTACGAATATGTCAATAGATCAGAGAGAATCTTACAAAAACGCTGGGATAATGAGGGCTTTGAAATCGTATTCCCTGTTGCAAAAAGGCCTAATTCTCCGATAACTTTCTCAAATCAACAGAAAAGCAATAGAAAAAATTCCAAATTTCTCAAAGTTAAAGTAAAAACTTATATTTTGATAGAAAATTCAAAATCAAAAATTTTAATTTTAAATAATTTTTCAATATTTTTTTATAATACATAAAATGTTTTTATGTCAATTTTGTATCTTAATTTATTAACATTTTTTTATATATAATTTTATTTTCAGTTCGACGATTATTTACGCTCTCTCTCAATTGATCCAGATTCTGTGTCAAATTTTAAATTAATCACAGATGGACAATTTCCAATAAGACAATGTTTACATCCAGAAGCTTGTGCCAAAGATCTAGAATTACCCGCATACTATTGTAGATTTAGTGATTTACGTAAAGAATATGTAAAATATAAGTCTGGTGATTTATCAAGAGCACTTGTTCCAGTTAAAGATATTAAAAAAATACTTCAAACACCAACAGCAATTATACCTCAAAGTATTGCTGAAATGGTAAAAGGTAAGTTTTGGCTTAAAATTCATTTTTTTTTAAACTTAGTTTTCGAAGTTTAACCCTATTTTGAGTCTGTTTGTTTCTTTCGGAAGAAGATAAATGTGTGCCTCAATTATTTTGAATTTAAAACATTTACTTTAATTTAATAAGAACATCATACACGTGTTTACCTGCTTACTTCCTTAATTTGCTTACGAATTTTTTTCTGAAGTCATGATGGTTTAGTTTATCGTTTTAATAATTAATTAATATTTAAGGTGAACATTTTAGTGTCTAAAATTTGTTATTTAAAAGATTGAAAAATATAATTACCTATATATTTTGCTATCACGCTTTTTAAAAGGTATTTATTATATTTGCATTGACATGACTAAAAGTAGTTTAAAATACTTTGTAAGTTCAACAGAGTCTATGCCATTGCCATGTTACGACCTAATTTTACTGAGGTTTCTATTATGATATTTAAATTTTCATTTAACGCTGATAATGATAACAATATGTTCTGCATTAGTTATACAATTTTAAAGTTTCATGTTAATACATGTGGATAAAACAAAAATAACTACTGCACATCATTATATCAATAATAATTGTTAGCCTTGAAATGTTTATTGACCCAAACAATATTTGATTGATCTTCGATAAACTAGTACCTAAGTTGTTATTTGTTTTTTATTACTTTGAGATAAATTCTACCAGTTTTTTTTTTTTGTTTGCTTTATACTGACCCCAAGTGTAAAATGCAAAGGGCACAGTAAGAGAAACAGTGACATCAGAGAAATAAACTTGAAGAACTGACTTTAAATATTAGTTAATAATAGTTAGGTAACGATTGCGTTGTGTAAGTTTTTAATTTTTAACCGCAATGAAAATGATTAAGCAAATTAAAATTAGTTTTTTTTTGCATTTTTTTAATTATTCTACTTTATAATATTCAAGAAATCATAAAAGTATTCAAACTGAAGTAAATGTTTCAACATTATAGGTTATTAGTTTTATTAGCATTTTTGTTTTTTTTTTTTTAAGTTGGCACGTGTAAATCTCAGACACAGTTATTTCACTTTGCTGATCAGTAAAACAAAAACCATCTCTTTTTCATTCAGAAAGTACAAACGATGATTTAAAAATGAATGATATCTAAGTATTAAACTGTTCTAGCTCAAAAAGTTCTTTGAAAAAACTAAAATATTAATATTTCTATAAAAACTTTTATATCTACTTTTGTAAAAAAATTAAATTAATTAAAAATATTATTTCTTTTAGAACTCAATATAACCACTTGTGATGATACAGAATTTTACGTTAAGGAATCTCGAGACATGGTTTCAGTAATTCAAGCTCTACTAGCCAAAGGTACTGTTTTTATTTTTATTTATGATCAAATTTATTAAATTATTTTTTCTATATTTATTAAAGGCCACAAATTTGATAGCAATGAAATAGTAAACCTACTACTAGAACCAGGAATATGGTGAGTTTTTTTAATTTACCTTGATTATTTCTAATTTTTCATTTATACAAATATTGTTTAAAAAAATTTTTTTTCAATATATGTACCTATATGATTAAAACAACGAGCAATTAAATGTTTTGGAAATAAATACTCTCCTTGTCATAATTCATTAATTTATTCGTTTATTTTCAAAACATTTTCAATGTTTTTTTTAACTCACAAAAATAATGGGTTTTCCAATTCTTATGAATTCAAATCTTAGTTAATAGATACTTTCATATACTCGTATAAGTATAATATTTGCATTAAAAGTAAAGCTAAAACAAATACAAACAATATGTTGTCAGAAACTTTTTTTGACCAAATGGACTTATAACGTTTTGAAAATAAACGATTCAAATAATTAAAAATATACTAATAGTTTTATAAATATGTAATTAAAAAGGGAATAATTTTGGTACGAAATATTTATTTTTAACATTTTCTTTGTACATAACAATAAATATGTACTTCAAATACTAATTGGCTTCTGTTTAAAAAAAATAATAATAAAAAAAAAAATGCAAAAATGAATCCGAATTCATGCTTCTTTGTTTTTTGTTTAAGCGAGAAAATTTCGATATAAAATTGTCTATTATTTCATCAAAACTGAAAGTCAAAACAACTTCGGTATATCAAAGTTTTTCTCCTTAAACAATATAAATATAAAATGAAGTTCAAGGAATCGATCATGCGTTACGTTTTTACTGTCTGGTCAAATTAATTGCTATCGCTATAATTTTGCTATGATATTCTCTAAACCTGTTACCAGTTTTGAATTTAATGAAACATGTTTCTTCTTTAGTATATGTTTGATGTAAGTTTTTTCAATGTAGAATTTTGATGACATATACCTATTTCAAAACTGAGTTTAAATTTTTTTCTCGAGGCTAGTATTTTCTTTTTTAAAAACCTTTATTTTTTGTTTAAGGAATAACCTCTATTTTTTCCAAAAACAACCATTGTTATGATTACAATATTTGAGACATTAAAAAAAAAAATGGCAGACTGAGTCAAGACTTGACTAGAGTTCAAGTGGCTAAAGTTTTAAAAACATAAATTAGATTTTAGGAATAGAAAAGACTTTTAAAAGGAATGTAATGTTCAGAAATACGAAAAAACAAGTATTTTATTGTTAATAGTAGTAGGTACAAACAAAATGATATTTAACTAAGAACTTTAAACTTTCGCTATTTAACTTTCAACAATAAGGGCTATTGAATGAAGAAAAAATAACTTTATATTTAAATGTTGAACTTAAAAAAAAAAAAAAATTTAAATTACGAAAACGTTTTAAAAAGGACATGTTAAAATTTTTTCAATAATTTTTTTTTTTCAAAAATCTGAGTTTAATAACCATTGAGTTTGAAAAAACCATTTCCTCAATTTATTTAATTTTAATTTTAAAAATATGAATAAGCTTATATTTTTTCAAAAATGTGTATTTAAATTTTGTAGGTGCTGCCGTTGTGTTCAAATATTTTTTTTTGTGTTTGAAGTCAATTTGTGAGAAAATTGCATTTATTGCCTAAACGATGGAAGGTTGTCCTTCCCTCCCATAGAATTATTTTCCTTTAATTGCTAGACAATCTTTTGGCATTAGTAAATTTATGAAATTTAAGCAAAATTTTAGAAGAAATTTTTTTGTTCACAAAAATCTTCAATTAAATTTAAAAAATCAAAACAGCAACAGCGGCAATTTTTAATCATAGACTTTAAAGTATTTTTAATTACAGACATTAAAAAAAAAAGATCATCAAATCAGAGCTGTTCGGCCGGGTTCCATAATATTGCCATTTTTTGAGCTTTAGTTACTTCACTAGTACAATTGTTTTATGTTTTCAGTTAGGTATCCAGTTTTTGTGTTTTTTTTTTTTTTTTTTTGGAAAAAGAAACACGAAATGAGCTGTCGGAATTATTTAAAAATTGAGTACTTTTATAAAGCAAATATATGATGTATGTAAGAAGTTAATTTGTAGTGTTTGAAAGGGTTTGATCTAAAAACTTTTTAATTGACACGATACTTGCAATTGTTTGTGCGATATACACAAATATTATGTTCAAAATACAATGTATTGAGTAGGAATTTTTTCTAATCTTTTTGCACCATTTTTTTTTTTAACGAAGTATTTTGACTACTTGACTACAATTTTATAGATACAAAAATATATTTTACTTGATGTTGATTAAAAAAGTACTAAAAAACTAAATATTTAAAAAAATACTTTTTTCCAACAAATATTGTTCAAATTCTGATTTCTACAGACAAATTTTATTTCAATTTTACTATAAGTATTCAATATTTATAGTTAATTTTTTTAAAAGAAGCAAGAAATTGATCCAAATAAAATTTATTTTTAAATGTTTAATAAGAGCAAGTAGATGTGACCCTTAATATTTCAACTAAAACAAAGTTCGAACCAAAAACTCTCAAAACAACAACGAACTCCACTAGCTTACTCACTTTTGATTTGTTTATGTAGCAAAAGGTGAGCCACTGAATGATCTCAAGACCTAAAATAACTACATTGATAGCTGAACTTTAATCTTTACAAATAATTTACTAAAATGGAATAGCAAAAGTAAAATTTGATAAAAGATAAAATGTATGTAAGTCCAAAGGTGTTTGTTACTTTTATGCGTCTAGATTTTCATCTTTTCAACATTCTTTCTTAGCTCAATGGAATTTATTGACATTTTTGTGAAATTTTCAGAACAAGTTCCTATAAATACATACAGTACAGTGGTGGAAAAATAATTAGAAACACGCTCTTTCTTTTCAAAATGTTTGTATGTTCTTAATATGAATAAAAAATATTAGAAATATTTTTTAACAGAGGTATTTGAAGAGCTTGTATTTTACTAAGGATCTCCTCTTTATTGCACCTTCTTTTTCTAAAATATAAGGGGATTGTTAAGGACGTTTTATTATTTCTTTGGCAACCACATTAACCAACTAATAGAAATTAGTTGGTGATAGTCCTTTTTATTAATTGTACGTTTAATTAATTGACCAAGTTTGGCAATTGTAAATGCTAAAAATCAAAAACAGGATATTTCTTAGTAATTTTTCATCAGTGTTTCTAATTATATTTCCACACAAAATTGGACTATATTTTAGATTTTTTGCAATATTTTTCTTTTGTTGGATAAATTCTAAAATTTGTTTCTTAAAATGTTACAAGAATTATATCATCACTTGTGTTTGCTAAAAATTTGTTAAATATTTTCTATTTATAGTAAGAAAAAAATAACATTTTGTAAACAAAGGAGGATGTTTCTAATTATTTTGCCACCACTGTATATTCCAAATGTTGTTTAATTTTACAAAAAAATAATTTTTGAACCTTTTGTTGAAGAGTTCCCTTAACATACATTCTCGAAAATGATTTTTACCTAAGGTTCTCGAGTGCCATAAACTCTATGTCTTACTTTTTACTGAAATCTCTATTCAAATTCTCTCATTGGTGTCTTTTTTTTAAAGTTCAAAGTATAACCAACAAGTAACCGTACTACTGACCTAAAGGTACATACTTTAATGTCGTCTTTTTGATTTTCTTTGCTTTGAGTCGAACTTCTTATCAACGTTTTTTTATTCGATCGAACGAAAATAAATGTATCTCTGCCTAAGTAAAGTATATATCTATACACAAACATACAGTCGTACGTTATACTTTGAGTGAAAACCTTCCTTGAAACCGATGAAGATTAGAAAATTATAAACTCAAGTCATTTATTCGAAATAGAACTCAAAACAGTTTCAATCCGAATGTTATCCATAATCGATCGTTATCGAGTAAAGCCTTCTGTAAATGTGTCAATAAAACTGTTCATGTTTATATGTGAGAGATAAACTCTGTATCTTAGAAACACGAAATGGTATTCGATAGATAATACAAATCTTTTTTTTCTTTGGCGCGCTATTTATATTTAATTTTGGAAACTCAAATAAAAAAGAAAAAAAACAAAGAAATTGTATATTGTTGTTGTTGTGTTTTTGAACAAAGTAAGTGTCAATCTAAAAATCGGTTACCTGTGATTTTGAGTTAAAAAGATACTTCAAGTCTTATCGACAAAACATAATAAAAAAAAAAAACAAAAAAATTCGGATTATATTCTCTGATCTACAGGTAAAGATTAATATCGATATAGAGCTAGGTTATTACTGTGTTGCCTCTCCTCAAAAGTAATAATTTATTGTGCTTATCGTGCATATTTCTTACAAAGTGTTGAGTTGTTAATCATTTTACAACGAAGCTTAGTTAAGACTTGAGGGCAAAATAATAATGTGTTCGCAATAAATTTACAAAAAAAAAGTTAACGTTCTAACATAATAAATCCAATATTTGCAATCCATTAATAAATTTCTTTAAAGGTATATATGCAATTCCAAGATAAGCAAGTAAATGTTAAAAAAATGCAAACAGTTCATTGATGTATTATTTTTGTATAATATTGTGCTTATTTAGTTCTTTTTTAAATTTTAAATTTTATTTTAAGAAAATTCGATTAAATATATGTATTTTTTTGTTTTAAAATTATAGTTCGATTGATGACGAAATAGATGGTGCCTGCATAGTACGAGCTAGAGGATTACCTTGGCAAAGCAGTGATCAGGATATTGCCAAGTTCTTTCGTGGTCTCAACGTGGCAAAGTGAGTTCATAATAATACAGTTGTTTCATTATTGTTTTCGATTTCTTTTTGTTTTTTATTTCAATTTAATATGAAAAAAAAACAAGATATTTTCCTATCGTTCGATATTTCTCATAAAAAAATATATATTTCGAGTCATAGCGTTCGATTAGTTATATTTTTGCCCTCCTTTGATAACAGGCCAAAGGTCTTTAGATTATATTACTGGAGTTTTTTTTTTACTGTATGAAGGAAATGACGACACACAGTGGGATAGAATGGGTTCTAAATTTGAAAAAAAAAAAAAATTATCGAAATATCTAAAAAGCTAAAAAGTCATTCTATTGATTTTAAGGTTTTAAAAGAAATCTTTTAGGTGAAATTTAAGAGTTTTAACAGGTTTAACGTTCAAAAAGTAAAAATTTTCTTAGTTTCCCTTTCATTTTCGATTTCATTTCGATTTCTCTGTCAGATTTTTTGAATTTCTAGAAAAGATTTTTTTTTTGCTACCTATATAAAAAATGACGAAACTTCTGTTTAAAAACCTTATTAGCAGGGGCGTACACTCCCTTGGGGCAAGCAGGGCGACGCCCCGGGGCCCCCGACCGACCTCAGGGCCCCCACTGAAGACAATGCAGAGAAGGAAACTGTTAGCATAAATTGAGTTACGAAGTAAATTAAAATGAGTTTGAATCACTTCGGATACAAGGGAGACAAATTATGTCATTCAGTGTAATGTATAATATAGCCACATAATATATATTGATTTGATAAAAAGGCGCTCCAAAAGGAAATAAACTGCTTTTTTAAAAGAAAAATTATAATTTTATCTTAGGGCCCCAAAAAATATTACTTGAAAAATCTTTGCAACCACAAATAATACATTAGGGGCCCCAAAAAAGCAAAAAACAACTTCAAGCCAGGGCCCTGCAGGGACCCCAAATGCCTTTACTTCAGTACTTAAAAAAAAAATTAAGTTAAAAAAAAATTGTTTTTTTTTGCCCCAACATAAATACATCAGGGCACAAAACTAAATGCACAAACGGAATGCCACCGAATATTACATCAGATTAGAGGCTTCAATACCTATTAATTCTTGGCTCCAAAAAAATTATATTATATTTTAGGGGCCTCTAAGCACTTAATTTTGATAATTTTGAGGCCCCAAAAATTATTTTTCAGGGGCCCCAAAAGAAATAAACTATGTTTGATGATGGAAAATCAAATGTGTACACATTACTTTAGAACAGACACCCCAAGAACTATCAATTCTAAGCTAAAAAAATTTTATTTTAGGGGTCTCTTAATATTTAATTTTAGTTTTTCAGGGGCCCCAAAATAAAAAAAAATATGTCTGATGATGGAAACTCAAATATGTATTTATTACTTCAGAACAGAGACCCCAAGAACTATCAATTCTAAGCTAAAAAAATTTTATTTTAGGGGTCTCTTAATATTTAATTTTAGTTTTTCAGATGCCCCAAAATAAAAAAAAAATATGTCTTATGATGGAAACTCAAATATGTTTTTATTACTTCAGAACAGAGGCCTCAAGAAATATCAATTCTAAGCTTCAAAAATTTTTATTTTAGGGGCCGCTAAATATTTAATTTTGAGGGCCCCAAAATGAATTTTTCAGGGGCCCAACAATAAAAAAATATTATGTTTGATGATGGAAAATCAAATATGTACATGTACATGTACATATTACTTCAGAACAGAGGCCCCAAGAACTATCAATTCTAAGCTAAAAAACGGGCCCCCAAATATGAAAGGGGCCCCAAAATTTAGTCTTGCCCCGGGGCCCCGACGACTCAACGTACGCCACTGCTTATTAGTTTCTATTAAGACTAATTTTTTGACCAATTGAGGAATTTTTCAGTATATTTTATTCAAATAATGGAAACAATAATTTTTTTAACCCACAAAACCATGAGAAAATAATAGCCAAAAACCACGATCGTGCTAATTAGGTAATACGGATTAATGTGTCGTTTTCGAAAATTTGATTTTTCAAAAAAAAAAAAAAAACAAAATTCAAAGAATCTTTTAGAATTCTACCTTTAACCTAATAAAATAAAACCAAAAATAGCATGATTTTGCGGATTTACAATTGCTGACAAGAGCAATTTTTTTGGCACCGAAATTATTATCGATTTCTGGAAGAACTATGTTTTTTTTTTAACCTCCGGTCGCAACTATGTTAATCATATGTGTTTTTTGGGTCGCCTTAATTGAATCCGAAGTCAATTTTGCCCTATCACGCCAGGTTAAAAAAAATATTTGTGTGGCTGTGACATTTTTTTAGGTTATCTCAAAAATCTGACGTGATAGGGCAAAATGGACTTTGGATTCCTAAAAACCTAAAAACCTAAAAACATAGGTTCAATATAGTCGCAACCCCAGGTCAGTACTTTTTTTTGTGGCTATTTACCTTTTTTTCCAAAATTAATTAAATTTTTCCTACTGTAACATACGTCGCCGTTAGTATAAATTATGGCGCTATTTATTTGTATCGACAGTATAAAAAAAAAGAACTCAATTTCTATTATTTTCTATTGAAAAACATTTTATAATGTACAATTCAATAAAAAACAATAATAAAAAATATATTTTTAACCTCTTTTCAAGCTGCAATCTAAATTTATTTAGCGGTAATCTATAAATATTTTTTTAAAGCAGAAATCTAAATTTTCCATTTTTAATGTCTATTTGTTTTTTTTTTTCTGACTTCTTTTTTTTTTTGCAGAGGTGGTGTTGCACTTTGTTTATCACCTTTGGGACGCCGAAACGGTGAGGCTTTAGTCCGATTCGTTTCACAAGAGCACCGAGACATGGCGCTTAAAAGACACAAACATCATATTGGTAATCGTTACATTGAAGTGTATCGTGCCACAGGGGAGGATTTCCTGTCAATAGCTGGTGGCGCCTCAAATGAGGCTCAAGCTTTTCTATCAAAAGGTCATCAAGTGATAATTCGAATGCGAGGATTACCATATGATTGTACAGCGAAGCAAATTGTAAGCAAAAACTATTTTTGTATAAAATTTTCCTTTTCAATAAAGATTTGTTTTTATTTTAGTTGGATTTTTTCACAACTGGCAATGATCCATGTCATGTTCTAGATGGAACTGAAGGAGTTTTGTTTGTTAAGAAACCCGATGGTAGAGCTACGGGAGATGCATTTGTTTTGTTTTCTTCTGAGCTTGATTCACCAAAAGCATTGTCACGACACAGAGAATCAATTGGACAGCGTTATATTGAATTGTTTCGATCAACAACGGCTGAAGTGCAACAAGTTTTGAATCGGTCAATGGATCCAAAAACATATGAACCACCACAACCACCACTGATTGCTCAATTACCACCAATGCAATTATCACTTTTACCTCAAGTAAGTTTATCAAACAAAAAACTGTGTGTTTGTTTTAATCATTATAAAAATGTTTATATCATAAACTGCCTATCGTAGCTATAACAAAAAATGATAAGAAGGTTTTTGGTTGGTTTAATTTCCAAGTAGGTACCTAGTACAATATGTAGCTTAAACAAGTTTCTTACATTGTAATTGTTGTTATTTTTGACCTAGTTAGTATCGGTTAAGAGCTTCTCTGAAAGCTCAAAACATAAATTTCATGAAAAACTGTATGCCTCTTAACTTTTAATGGCTTAATAACTATGTATTATAAGTTTTCGATCAGCTTAACGCATGGAATTCTTTTCGTTCTTATAGAAAGAGTATTGACTTGGTTTACGAGAGAACTTTCAGTAGTCAAAATTTTCGTTGAGTCATGTCCCGTGTTTAATAAATTGCTGACCTTATATCTTTGGCCAAAACCAAAAGCCGCTAAAGTTGAGAAAAAAAAAACTGAGACAGTAACAACTTATTGTGGCCACTTTGCTATTAGTTGAAAGTTTAAACTTAGAAAAACGTCTTTCCCACTTGCACCTTTGACAAGATTGGTTCGCCTGTAATTAAATCGTTGCATTTTTAAAGCGTGTGTCCAATCCATATAAGCCACTTTAGTCTTCATGTTGAATATTAGGTTGGTCCAGAAAATCCATAAGATGTTTCGGAGATATTATTTTAAGAACGTTTATAGAGCGGATTCAACATTTGAGCGGTATAGTCGTAGCATTGTCTTTAAGCTCAAAGAGATATTTAATCTGAAAAATTACTTCTTACCAAACTTAAGACTAAATTATGTTATTTGCTTGAAAACGTCTTGAAATCAAAATAAATTTAAAAATAATTTGTTGCACCTTTATTGAAGCTAGAATACATTAGAAAAAATTTAAGTTCCTTCTTTGGCAATATTAGAATTACAAAAAAAATTATATTTTGTAGAAATTTAATTTAAAAAATCGAATATTCAGGACTTTTAAAAATTTGATTAGGGTAAACAAAGTGAATTGAAAAAAAAGATTGATTGGAATCGTTAGGTATACATAAATGAATATTATACAAAGAAAAAATTGAAAAAATCAACAACTCGAGACATGGACGTTTAAAAGTTATAACTCTCAGAGTTCGATGTTTAAGAAATACCTTATTCACAAAAAATCTTATAGAAAATTATATGTTATTAGAAAGATAAAATTTTATAACTTGACACAGTCTTGCCAAATTTTTTATTTAACTTAGTTTTTTCATAGGTACTTTCTTTTTTTTTTAATTCACCTCAAAAATCTGGATTAAGGGACAGAAACGGTTTTTTTAAGATCTTCAGTTGTTGCAAAAATTAAAATTTTGTCAATTTTCAATAGCTCAGGGAAATTAGTCAAAATATGGGCATGAAATCGCATTTTTCGCGGGACAAAATTTTTTTCATGGAATGTGTTCGGGTGGTTGTCCTTATCATAAAAGTCAATTTGTTGGCATAATTGGAGGTTGGGAACAGCCGCCATCTTGGAAAAGAGATTGGTATCGTTTTTATTGAATAGCTCCATTGTTATTCATTTTAACAAAAAATGACAAAGGTAAGACTTATTAACAATAAAATTATCTAAGAAATGATATACAAAACAATTCCGTGAGTTGATTAAATAAAATTTTATAGTTGGTCAAAGTGCGGGTTTGTATCGCAAGGTTGGGACAAAATGACATTTTTTCATATATCTGACGAACTTTTGATTTGTTTGGATAATTCTTCAAGAATGAATTGTAGTACTTATAATTACCTATAAAATGAGCCCACAATCGTTATTGTCACCATCGTATTGTAGAAGTAATCTAACTCCGAAACTCTCCATGTACTAGTCAAAAGTAAGAAAAAAGCTGTTTTATTGCTAGTAGGCCGAGAAAATTTTGGGAGTAGAGGTATAACCAAAATATAAGTACGCAGTTTTGCAGCCATACGCGTGTTAATGTCGATTTCAAAGGTCTGACAACTCTAATTTTGTGCTTTATACGGTTTTTGGGGGGTTAAATAACGTAAGTTTTCCAGTTAATGTGAATGGGCTAAATTTATACTATTTGAAATTATAAATATACAAGCTGATGCTCTATTATTTTTCCTAAATCTGGACACCTCAATCTCGGCTATGGGGTTAAAGGAACTCACGATATAAGCTTTTTTAACTAACCATATCAGGCTTTTCAATTCAAATAAACAAACAAAAATCTAAACAAAAAAAGCTTCTAAAACATAATCGTATAAACGGCTTATATATAGTTCTATTGGTCACATACTCAAGATTGGGGTGTTCAGATTTAGGAAAACTAATAGAGCATCAGCTTGTATATTTATAATTTCAAATAGTATAAATTTAGCCCATTCACATTAACTGGAAAACTTACGTTATTTAACCCCCCAAAAACCGTATAAAGCACAAAATTAGAGTTGTCAGACCTTTGAAATCGACATTAACACGCGTATGGCTGCAAAACTGCGTACTTATATTTTGGTTATACCTCTACTCCCAAAATTTTCTCGGCCTACTAGCAATAAAACAGCTTTTTTCTTACTTTTGACTAGTACATGGAGAGTTTCGGAGTTAGATTACTTCTACAATACGATGGTGACAATAACGATTGTGGGCTCATTTTATAGGTAATTATAAGTACTACAATTCATTCTTGAAGAATTATCCAAACAAATCAAAAGTTCGTCAGATATATGAAAAAATGTCATTTTGTCCCAACCTTGCGATACAAACCCGCACTTTGACCAACTATAAAATTTTATTTAATCAACTCACGGAATTGTTTTGTATATCATTTCTTAGATAATTTTATTGTTAATAAGTCTTACCTTTGTCATTTTTTGTTAAAATGAATAACAATGGAGCTATTCAATAAAAACGATACCAATCTCTTTTCCAAGATGGCGGCTGTTCCCAACCTCCAATTATGCCAACAAATTGACTTTTATGATAAGGACAACCACCCGAACACATTCCATGAAAAAAATTTTGTCCCGCGAAAAATGCGATTTAAATTACTAATTTCCCTGGGCTACAACTGATATATTCAAAAATATATATTATTCGTCAAAATAACGCACACTTTTTTTTTCTTTAGTTATACCCCTGCATCTTGTTTGAAATGGCTTTAAAATTATTTGTTGTATTTTTTTGTGTTTGCTTATTGTTTAGCAAGTCAGAAAAATGCTAAATTGCAACAGTATTATTAACCAAAAAAAAGATAAACCAAATTTAGCAATTCAAGGTCTGAAAACTGATATTAAAATAATTTTTGTTTTTTAAGAAAAAAAATTTAAAAAAATGGAAACGCGTGACAGTTCTTTCCAATAATTTTTTTCAATACTTGGCATTGTCTCCTGTAGCGCATATGGTAATTTGGAGTCGTCTATTCATTCCACGAATTAAGTTTTGAAGGTTTTGTTGTAACTTTTCTTTCACTGCAGTTTTCTGTTAATCAAGAATGCTTGGAGGTGGAATTCGGCCGCAAATGCATTTTTTTCAACATTTCCTAGGCATGTTCTATTGAATTTACATCCGGATATCTGTGTGGTCAATTCAAAGGTGGCACATTTTAATTATGAAGATATTCTCAAACCACTCTAGCATGCATTATCGTGCATCAGACTGATTTGTGGACCAAATCTAGGGGTGATTGGAACCGCATGCTGTTCGAGAATATCAGCCAAGTATCTTTGGGTACTTAAATTAGGTCTAGGAGATCTCACTAACTCCGTAGGTGTTGTGAGGCAGAGTTTACTCCATGAAAATTTATGACTCATCTCTAAAAGGTTCGCGGGTTGACAGATAGACTTCAGCATACCTCTCCAAATCTTCCCCACAAACATTTTATTCCATACCTTCAATTTAAGCTAATTCCTGTCTTATTTGAGAAAATAACCACGATACTGTGAGATAAAGTAATAGTAGGACTTTTTTGTAAAATAAATAGAGAACTTGGCTGGGCACTAACGTGCCCCTTGATATGATGTGCGTTAAATTTGAGCAGGAGTGTAGTTTTAAAAAACTCTTAAAATTATTGTAATTTACTTAAAAAAATATATTGAGTGGGACTAAAATAGGGACTTATTTGCATATCGCTTTAGTAGAAATTTTCTCTAGATTTAAGCATGTAAAAACAACCTAGATACAAAGGTGCAAATTATTTTGAAAAATTTACTTTCCATAAACGTTAAAGTTGGTTCTGAAAAAAAAACTTTAGATACAAAGTTTTAAATAAATTTACCCAAATAAACAATAATTGGCAGACAGAATAATTGGATCCAGTTTTTAAAATTTTCACCGCAACACAAATTCTGATTTGCATTTCAAGTTTTTAGTTCATAATTTATGAAATCAGTACTTTGATCGCAAATACAAATTGTGATTGGTTTCATTTAGAAACTCAATTATTTTCTTTTCTTTAGTTCAATGCTTTATTTTATTTTACTTACTCATAATTTTCTCTACAGCACATGATAACTTCGGGAACAACCAAAAGCTGTATTCGGCTACGTGGTCTACCCTATGAAGCCATGGTTGAGCATATATTGCATTTTCTTGATGATTTTGCCAAAAACATAATGTTCCAAGGAGTTCATATGGTCATAAACGCTCAGGTAAATTGTCATAAAACTTGAAACTTAATTTTCTTTCAAATCAATCAAATTATATTTTTCTTTTCATTAAAGGGTCAACCCAGTGGAGAAGCCTTCATTCAAATGGATTCGGAAGAAGCTGCACGACAATGCGCCCAACGCAAACACAATCAATTCATGGTGTTTGGTAAAAAATATCGTTACATCGAAGTTTTTCAATGTTCCGGCGACGATATGAACATGGTGTTAAGTGGAGGCATGCAATCGCCAGTCAATCATCATCATCCAACGAAACCTTCTCTATTATCACCGGGTATGTTATCACAACCACAGCAGACAACAACACAATCAAATAGTGTCCATCCTGCAATTCAATCCAATGCGCCTGCTGCGGCCGCCGCAGCAGCAGCTGCAGCCATGGCGCAGCAACAACACAGTTATCAACATTTGTCAGCTGCGGCGGCAAATTCTCAAGCTGCTGTTGCAGCCAATGCTGCTGCTGCTGCTGTCAGTGCTGCTAGCCTCAATCCATTCATAGCTAGACATCATTCCCTATCGCATCATTCGCCAGCACCAATGACAGCTTCATTGCCCATGCATAATGGCCATCCAAGTGCGGCGACGCAAAATCTGACAACAGCCGCTGCCATGCATAATCAGCATCATTCGAATTTACAAGGCGCCACTGCTTTGCCATTCAATCTGTCCATTCCGCCACCGCTAACAGCGAATTCAGCTCTTATAGCTCAGCAGCAGGCTCATTTTATTGCTCAGCAAAATTTGCTTGCCCGACAAGCTGCTGCTATGGCTGCTGAGCAACAAGCTCCAATCTATCAAAATCTAATGAATCCTTATCTGCTTCCAAATCCTGCCGCGGCTGTTGGTGGCAGCCCTGCTGCTGCAGGGCATCCGCAATACGTTTTGATGCCACAAAGGCATCAGTTTTTTCAGCCTTTTCAGCTGAGTTATGATCCGACCGTTTTTCAATTTACTGGTCATCCCGGTGCCGCGACTCCAGCCGGTCCTGGAATCGGCCAAGCCGGTATTCCTCAGTCAATGAAACGATCATACGAAAATGCATTTCAACATGATCCCAATCAAGTTAATAATGCTGCTAAACGCACTTTAACCCGTCCCCCACCAGGCAGCATGTACTTTTATAATCCTGGGGTTTAAGGTTTGAAATAAACCTTGAAATAATTCCTGACTTATTGCAAAAAATCGACAATTTTTTTTCTATATCAATGGCAATATTAATGTTTAAGAAAACTATATATAGTTTTATTTTTTTTTTTTTAATATTTTTTTTATCTACTTTTTACTGAAAATTATGTAGAAAAAAATTCCCTCAATTTTTATCATGCAAGCATTTACACTAGCTTTAAGTGGATTTATTGTTTTTTTTTTTTTTATTAAATAAATCTTACATTTTAATTTTTATTTCTACTTAACTTTAAGTAAAAAAATAATTGTTGTTGAAAATTTGGTGATTTTATCAAAAACAAAAACAAAAAAGTTTTAAAAACTGCTTGGACAAATATTTTGGAATTGATGAAAAATTTTCTTCTGGCAATTCTATGCTGAAGCATTTCTTAGCTAAATTAGGGGAAACAAATTGAATGAGGCTAACAAAAATAATTTCATAAATTTCTACAAAGTAGTAACTAATTAAAATCTATTGAATAGTTTCGGAAACTTAAAATACCAAACAAGAAATCTCATGAAAGAAATCTATCATGAGATTTTTTTCTTTTAAAAAAACTGTGTGGATATTTATGAAATTAATTTTGTCAGGTGTTGGGCTAAAAATTGGTTGAATTGTGTTCGATATTTAGGAATGGTTATCTTCTGGATGTTTAGGAAAAATATAAACACACAGAAATAAAATTAAAAAAATTATTATTAATTATAAATATTTATCGAGAAAATTTGAAAAATGACAAAAAATATTTTATTCAATCATGAATTTTTTTTTTTAAACAACTTCAAATCATTGTGTATTTTTTAACTTTCATATTTTATTAATATCTGCATTAATTTTTTTTATATATATACATTTACATATAAAAAAATACATTTAAAAACAAAATAATTTTCAATACTTAATATTTGTAATTGGTGGTGTAAGTCGCAAAGTCTTTTTTTTTTACAAAAAAAAAAAAAACTGTTGTCCTTTCTGTTCTGTAACGCACCTTAATATTTTTTTAAATGCTTTTGTTCATGTACTCTAAAGTGGCGAGCAACGCTTTATTGCTTTAGCGTAGAGGCGTAATTTTATTATATCTTCCGTGGTAAGCAATTTTTTTATTATCTTTTCATTTTTTTTTTATTAAAAATTTTAACAACATAATTAGTAATATTTGATTTTTGTCAAATAATAGAATTTAAAAATAAACAAAGACATAGGTGAATGGTTACAATTTGTGATGGCAATGGTTCAGGGTGAAATATAACTTATAGGATTTTTAAAATAGTCTTCCATTAGAATAAATAGATATTTTCTATTCTTATATTTCCAAAAGGTAGCAAAAATTTGGGAGCATTTTGTTGAACAACTTCTTTCCCAAATCAATTTTTTGATATCAAACATGGCATTTTTTAAAGGATCCAAGAAATATAAACAAAAATCAAGAAAAAATCATTCAAAAAATTCATTAAATTTTTCGAATTTTTAAAATTTTGCCTGCTTACATAAATTGCTTTGTTAAAAATTTATATGAATATCTTCAACTACCTTTTTTTCAAAATGTCTTAAGGCCTTAAAGTCAATTAAAAATGTGTCCTTAAAAAACGTACTTTTAAAAAAATAGCGTTAAATGTTTTTTAGATAATTTTCGTGCTCGGGAAGATAAAGCTGAATCTCGTTAATTCATTCGGTCTGTAAAAACAAATTATCTCTGCTATAATGCTATGATTTTTTTTTAAGATACTATTTGAGCTTTATATTTATTTTCTTGGAATACTTGTATGTATTGGGCTTCCAGAGTTTTTATAATTCCAATTATGCATACTTAATTTCACTATTGAAATAGACTCCCTTTAACTCATGAGAATCAACAAGAACGAAGGTTGAATTGCTCGTCTATATGTTTAAATTTCCAGATTGCTTAGGTATTTCTTATGTTTTTTTTTTTAATTGTTTGTTAAGATTTTACCATTGCTTAAATTCTATATATATTTTCTGTGATATGATTAATAAATATTATTTTAAACTATAGAATAAAAGAACCATTGCTATTCAATAAAACTATTAAAGCGCAGCAAGATAACTTCAGATACTGGCTCTGTAACTTACAGCATCATAACATTTTTCATTTACTTTGTCACTAGTTAAACTAGTAAACAAAAAAAAAACAAAAAAATACAAAAAAAAAACAACTCAAATATTTGGGATAAATAAAAAAAATTAAATTTAAAATTTTATAGGCTTTACTCTTACATTTTAGCTAGAAATAATATTAATAATAATAATAGACATATTTACATTGTACGTGTCTTATTGTAAGTGTATCCTAAAAAGGTGTTTGGTTATCATATTTTTTTAATTAAATTTTATATTCAATGTTATAGAGTTGAACATGATGAGAAGGAAGGAAATTAAATTTTTAATAATACATAAATAATATTTTAGTTACATTCCAATGTAAATTAACACTTTTTTTTTTATGCATAGTCAGTCTTGAAATGACAAAAATATGTTATACTTGGTTGGCTATTTCATTTAATTTTTTATTCTCATTTATTATACATCTGTGGTACTCTGGGGTAATCACTGAACGCACATTTAAATATTTTTTTTTCTTGAATACAAAAATTTGAATACTACATTGAATTTAAAAAAAATAATTACTAAAAATACACAGACTAAAATAAAAGAAAATAAATTCAATGAAGTAGTCAAAAAAACAAGTTAACAATAATAAATCTATACTTTTTATAAATTAAACAAAAAAAAAAAAAATACACTGAAAAAAAATCAATTAATGATATTATTAATGATTTTCCTTTGCCCTTATATATTTTTAAAAAATAAAACTGTTTGCTAATAAAAATAAATATTTTTTTTTAACTGGTTCCTCTAAATCTTGATAGAAACTTTTAGCTTTTAGTGCACATGTTAAAGGGTTTTATTATTTTTTTTTCTAAAATTCATTTAAATATGGTTCACCTGCGCCGATTTTTTTAAAATATTAATTTGCATTGTGGGTTTTTTTTAAAACATTTTTTATAAGGTGGTAAATAAATTATAAATTTTGTTTTTAATAATAATTATTTTTACATAGAAGGGTACAATACAATGCCGCGCGAAAATGCAAGCTTTACTACTATTTTCTCCTTCTTCTACCGCCTTTTTCGTTGTAATTCTTTTTTATAATATTTTATGTGTTTTTGTTAAGTTTAAATTTAACAATATGGTTTTTATTTCATTCATATAGTTTTGTGTCGTCTGCAGCGTGGAAACAACTTTTGCATACAAAATAGATTTTTTAGATTTTTTTTATTAATCTTAAGTTGTGGTTGATGGGTTTTGTTTGTTTCCTTGGAATCTACCTTGCAGTTGTTAGAACATAATTAGGTATAATTTTTTAGTGAAATGAACGAGACATACGTACATATTTTAATTATGTTGTGATGGTGGGCGTAACGCAACTAATTTCACCTCTGTGATTGTTATTTTGAATTAATTTACTATTTACACGAGCAAATTCAGCGCAAAAATAACAACAAGATACACGTTTTGACGTTGCATTCATCCTTTTGTCCTAAAAACAAACGCATAATTCCTTCTCTATATTGTAATGGTGGTACTTTTTCCTGGATTAAAAAAAAAAATATATAAAAAAAATTGTTTTGTTGTCCTTCATCGGCAGAATCAAAGGAAATGCATTTCCATGGTGGTTGTGTGTACTTAAAAAAAATTCTCTTGTATGGTTGGGCAATGGTAAATATTTTTGTACTTAAAATATTTAAATGGCTAAACGGTGAGTGTTTTTATTTATATTTAATTAAAAAAAAAGTTTTGTTTCTTTATTTATTTCTTCTTCTAATTCTTATAATTAAATTTCTAACAAACATAATAAATCAAAATTAGTGCGTCCTATTTATTTTTTTTTAATCTTTAAATGTGCTGTTTTTGGTGAAAATGTAAATGTAAAACACTTAAAATTTCTTATTCAGCTTATGAAATCTTTTTATATAAAACAAACAAAACAAAAAATCGAAGAAAAACAACAAATTAAGCATGATCGTTTCAATTGAATAATATTATTTTTTTTTAAATTTAGGAATAGAATTTATTTAAGAAATGCATGAAAATAATTTGAATTTTAATCAATTTTGTCTTATTTGTATGTTTTTGTTTTTGTTTATTTATTCAGGTGGCACATTGATTGGCCCTCCACCATTTGGACCTTTTACTCATTTTGGACCAGGGCCAACTGCTATTTTACCACCACATCGTGCACATCCTGCATTTTATAGTCCACCATTAGTGTTATGGCCTTATCCAAGTCCACCGGTGTCGCCGACAACATATTATGGTCCACCACATCCACCTCCACATATGGCAACAAGTCCAATGTCTCCACAACATCAGCATTTGGTAAGCATATGTGCTAACTTTAAGTTAAAGCACCAATAATTTTTCGATACAAAAAAAAATATATAGGTACAATAAAAATATCGTGGATTTTTGACATTTTCCACACTATATAGTAGGATGTTTCACTTTTATAAGTACTCTAATTTTGCAATGTAATAGTGGTCAAAAGTTTTATTAGGGTCTAAGGTTTAATAATATGTAAAAAAAATTATAAAGTTCGGACGTACCGGCTTCCTACACGAAATGCCCCTTGATTTAGTAAAAAAAAAATAAAATTCTCAATTTTTAAACTTTTTTTTCATTGATTTTAGGTTAGAATTGTAGTCAAAAATAATTAAAAATTTTTTTTTTTTAACTTGATAGAAAATTTAATTTTCTATGAAAAGTGTCAAAGATAGGCTTGGTTTTCGAGTTAAATCAAAAAAACTGAATACCGACCAGTGTTGCCGTTTCTCAGAAATGCAGATGTATTCTTTTATGCCAAGGAATCATATTCAGCAATAAAAACTCTTGAACGAATTTGTTCCATTCAAAAGGGTCTATTCAATAGACCATATTATTTCGCAGCTTCTTTACTAAGTGTTCAATTCCAAAAAAATATAAGCTTAAAAGTTTTTTCTTGGAATTGCCTTCCACTTGAAAGCCTAAAACTATTTAATATATTTGTTTTTGTATCCAAACGGAGCAAACATATATTTCAAAAACCTCATAAAATCAAAATTTCTTCGATTTCTTCCTATATTTTGAGCGAGCCAAAGATATTAATTAAAATGAAAATTGTAAACACAGGATTTAGTTTTGATAAGCAATGCAACTTTTAAAAGCTATTACATTTGAAAATTCCATACTTTAGCATTTGGACACACGCTACTGTATAGTTGAAGCAACAGAATTTAGGACTTGATGTTCTTTCCAATTGTTGCAAAAGTGTCTTGGCCATACATTAATTTACTCTTACGGCCCTATAATGGGGCATTTGGTTTCATGTAGTTTTCGATTAAACTATCGGTTTTAATTTTACGTTTTACTTGAGTATGTAAAGTAAGCCCTATTTTTTTAAATTGTTGCTTTTGCAAGTTGTTCTCGATTTCTTCCGGAATGTTCCAAATTTGTTTTGAAAAATAAATAAAAAAAAAAAATATTTTGAATTTAAGGGCCGTCAAAATTCTTGCCCACTTTTTTTCGATTTTTTAATATTGTATATTTTTCAACTTTTATAAAGTGTTTTATCCATTATAGTTCCAAAACTTGTGGTCGTAAAATTTGTATTTTTAAAGATACCGCTTTCAAAAAGCTCAAGAAACATATTTCGCATATTTGTTTTTCAAAAATTTCATTTTCTTACCCCACTTTTAGATCCCTTTTAAAAATTTTAAAATCAAAAAATAAAAACCGGTTGATTTTCTCTAAAACGTGTTAAAATCTTATCTGTTTCAAATTTCAAGTCCCAAAAAATTACAATAAACCTCCAATTTTAGAATATTGCAAATATCTTGTAACCAAATTTATATACCTAATTCAATTGTTTTTCTTAAGTTTCCAGTGGACTATGTAACAGCTCAAAGTATGCCACCAACTGCAACATATCACTCTCAGCCATCACCGGTGCCCGGACCCGCACCATTGGCCACTTCTCCGCCACAAAACATTCAAATAGCTAATTCCCCAAAACCACAACAATACCATCCAAAGGGTATTCAAATTCAACATCCTGGACCGGGATCTGCTCAAGCGCTTACCATAGACACAACTACTCATGCATCTCAGCTAAATGATAGAACACCGACTCGGGTCATGAAGTCAACTACAATCATAACTACTCCTGCACCATCTGCATACGCTCTGACCCCAATTTCATCTCCTATGATCCAAGCCGGTACTTCTACAGGATCTCCCAACGGACCTCCTCCAGTTGCTAACCAGTATGTGGAACTTTTTATTTCTTAAGCCAAATTCCAAACAATTTAACTATTATTTTCATAAATTAGTTCGATATTTAAATAATTAAAAAATATATTAGATAGATATTATGTACTTAAAGATCAAAAACACACATTGAGTGCACTTTCCTCGAAGAAATTTTATAACAAATTTATTGCTGGCCAATAATAACAAAAAACAAAAATACAAATGTAAGTAGAAAATATAAAATTAAATATTTTTTTTTAAATAGAACAAAATTATACGTATTTATATCTAAAGTGAAAAAAAAAACAAAACATTTAAAAGTGAAACTCGAACTCTTGCCTTCACACACAATTTATTACATAATTAAATACATAGCAGTAATTTAAGAATCATAAAATTATATAATAAAATTCCCATAATGATATTGATCATTTAATGTCGTCACAAAAAAGCTATAGAAATCAAATATAATAATAATTTTAATTAACAACGAAATTTAATTTCATTATTTTGTAAGAATTATAATTAACATTAAGAAAAGAATCTCGAAATGTTAACAAATGTAATTTAAAAAAAAAAAGTTAAAGTTTTGCTAAAAGATGTTTAAAAAAATTTAAATCAATGTGCAATAGTGTTAGCAATATTCAAGTCGTCATTAAATTTAATTTTATAAATAAAATAAATATAAATAAATAAATAAATAAGCCCTAGTCAATAAATACAAAAAAATAAAAGAAATGTTAAATTTGTTGCTTAAAATCTGTTATTCGTTTTATATTTGAATTTATTTTCCGATGAGCAATTTTTTTTTGTTTAAATATAATTAAACGTATAGATAAATTTATATAAAAATGTAATACGTTTTTATTATGTTGTTATACATTTCCGTAGATAAAATATTGTTTTGCTGTTTTTGTTTTCTTTTGTACATCAAATAAATTATTATTAATAAAAAAAATAAAACAAAAGATAGTTAAAAATGTAATGTAGAAAACCAATATCTTTTCATTAGTTATAATTTAGACAAAAATATTAAGATTTAATTTATAAAACAAAAAAAAAAAACATAAACGAACAAATACTTTTTCATTTACATATATATTAAAAGAAACTTATATAAGTAATTTTTTATATATAAAACATTTATGTATACTGATACCTAATGAAAATTATACACTATTCGATCAAATCTGTTAAATATGCCTACAATAAATAAAAAAAAAATAAAATCTATGCTTTATTGTTGTTATCGAGATATTTTTGCTATGAATGCATTTGGATAGGTACAAAAAATAACCGTTGACAGCGTTGCGCACTGGATGTAAAAGATGAAAGAGTATTTAGCGAGCTCTAACTTCCTCAGCAATTTATGGTTTTGAATAATATTATTCTTAATATGCCAAGAAGCGTTTATTTTGGTTCTATAAATAAAATTTTAATCTCCCCTCTAGAGAATCTTTCAAAAAACATAACTGGTTTACAGATACGAGTTCACAATGAACAGGCCTATCTTTTTATGTTAAAAAATTACAAATTTATTTTTTTCGGATTTTCGCAAAAAAATCAAGGTCTCTTGCCTAAAATAAATACGTTTTCAAAAATATCTTCCAAATCCATCGAGTGAGACATCAAAAGAAAGGTCTCTTTAAGCTCTATTCATAACTGCAAATCAAAAGTTTCTTCGAGGTCTGGTTGCTGAAATATTCGCGATCGAAATATTTTTTATTTATTTTTTTTTCTTCTAAAGCTGATATTTTCTGATCAAAGTCTCGAAACAACTACTTTTGGTTTCCAGATACGAGTTCACAATGAACAGCCCTATTTTTTCATGTTAAAAAATTATAAATTTATTTTTTCGGATTTTCGCGAAAAAATCAAGGTTAACCCCTTGCCTAAAATAAATTCGTTTTCAAAAATATCTTCCAAATCCATCGATAGTGAGACATCAAAAGAAAAGTCTCTTTAAGCTCTATTCATAACTGCAAATTAAAAGTTTCTTCGAGGTCTGGTTGCTGAAATATTCGCGATCGAAATATTTTTTATTTATTTTTTTTTTCTTCTAAAGCTGATATTTTCGGATAACAGTCTCGAAACAACTTTTGGTTTACAGATACGAGTTCACAATAAACAGGCCTATCTTTTTATGTTAAAAAATTGTAAATTTATTTTTTTCGGATTTTCGCGAAAAAAAATTTGCCTAAAAAAATACGTTTTCAAAAATATTTCCAAATCCATAGAGTGAGACATCAAAAGAAAAGTCGCCTTAAACTCTATTCATAACTGCAAATTAAAAGTTTCTTCGAGGTTTGGTTGCTGAAATATTGGCGATCGAAATATTTTTTATTTATTTTTTTTTTCTTCTAAAGCCGATATTTTCGGATCAAAACTTGAAACAACTTTTGCTTTACAGAACAGCCCTATCTTTTTATGTTAAAAAATGAAATGGTAACGGAGTTACGAATAACAGAGTTACGCGCGACAGAGTTACGGCCGTCAAAGTTACGAGAAACCGAAGTTACGAAAAACTAGAGTTACGAATTCTAAAGTTATGTTAAGTTATGACATGTGATTTTTGGGTTGGCAACAATTGCGAGGAACGATATGGAATTATGTATTTATTGTAAATTTATTTTTTTTTCGGATTTTCGCGAAAAAAAATTTGCCTAAAAAAATACGTTTTCAAAAATATCTTCCAAATCCATCAAGTGAGACATCAAAAGAAAGATCTCTTTAAGCTTTATACATAACCGTCTGATTCCTGATATATTTCCAACCAAACAGTATGGTAAAAAAAAACACTTATCTATTTTTTTTTTTTGATTTTCGAAAAAAAATTCAAGCCCTTGCCAGAAAGAAATAAACTTTTTAGAATTTCTTCCAAAATCAACGTGTGAGATATCAAAAGAAAGGTCTCTTTAAGCTGTATTTATAACTGAAAAAAAGTTTCTTAGAGGTCTGATTCCTGAAATATTTTAAACCAAACTTTTTAGTACATTCCGAGGCCGATATCTTTTAACCAAAGTTTCGAAATTGGTTTTGAATTAAAGTTCTGAGTTTAAATTCAATAGGCCTATGCATTCAAGTAAAAAATTTACAATTTTTTTTTAGGGGTGCCCCAAAAATATATACATTTTTAAAAATTTCCCTCAATTCCATTGTGTGAGACATCAAAATAAAGGTCTATTAAGCTCTGTTTATAATTAAAAACAAAGATTTTTTCGGAGTTCTTGTTCCTGAAATATTTCCACCTCAAATTTTTTTTTTCTTTCTTACATTCTTAAGCCAATATTTTTTGACCAAATTGGTATTGGGCCGAGCTTAACTATTCGATTTCCAATATTTTTTATGGCATCTAAGTTTTTTCAACTATTTAATAAATAAACGCAAACAACTTAGAAAATGTTTTATAACATCTTTAGGTTTTTTATTTAACAATTTGCAAAAATAAAATATGATTAAATGTATGTAATTAAAAAATCTGAGATTCATTAACAATAAAATAAACAAAGCTGCATGTAGAAGAATCTGTGTTCTCCAAATGAACACGTTTTATATTATACTAATATCAAAGAAGGCACTACATGAGATTCTATTTGCTTTGATGAAGCCACTATAAGATGTTATAAATTTTGGCAAAAATGCTTGGCCAACTGTTTTGCATGTTTTTAGTTTTAACTTTAATAATTTACTGCGTGCTATATTCTATTTTTCCTTTTTTTATAATTTAGTTTTTTACTATCTTAGTTCTGGACAAACAATTCGTAGTCAGTGTAGGCCAGTTCCTCTCCACCATAAGGAATGTAACATGTACCATGAGAGGGTTGCACCTTGCCAACAACAATAGCTCCATTGTGGTTGCAACGTCCAATGAACAATGGTTCACCGGTTTCACTTTCACCAGCTGGAAGAGCATTTGGTGGGATGTTGCTACCGGAAACGGGCACCCATTGGCCACCGCAGGCACACAATACTTCGTATTCATTGTGTCCATGTTCACCACCTCCCCATGCAACGTAGGTAACACCATGTGATGGATGGAGTTTTCCAGGAATGAGAGCTCCTTCATGGACGGCACGGGCAATGTACAATTGCTCGGAGCCATCGAAACCTCCTTCGATGGCGCCTGGTGGAACTGCACCATCAGCAGCTGGTACCCAACATCCGGGACCGCTGCCAGTGGGGTTTGCGAATCCCATTACTGGAGGAGCTGAAGGTACAGCTGAACATTGATCTGTAAAATTAAGCTCATAAATTTCGAGTTTTTTGAAAGTCTCTAAAAAAATAATTTACCTTCATCAATCAACCAAGTACCAGTAGCACCCCATCCTGTGCAAATGCCTACATAGTTAACTGGGGCCATTCCAGGTTCTTCCCATGACATGAAAGCAGCAGCCTCTCCCTCCTTTCCAACAGTGATCACATTATCGTACCAACGGATCCAGAAACCACGGAATTCGCCAGCATTCAAGATTGCAGGTGTGTTCACTTCGACAACGTCGGGCTTTGTACGGTTCTTACGAATGACCGATTTTGAGTTGGACCAGCCACCCAAGAAAATCTCGAACATTGGATCAGATTCATGTGGGCCAGATGTAAGAGCCAAATGGGCATCACTTGCTGAACGAACCTTGAAGGTGAAGCAACCACTTGTGGCTGGGTAGAAAATGTATTCCAACTTGTCTGGAGTGTTGACTTCTGGAAGATGGGAAAAAAAGATAAAGAAAAATAGTATCACTTCGTTTTTTGGTTATTAAATTTTAGAAATAAAAATATTCAAAACTATTGCCAAACATCTGAAATCCGCATCATAAAACAATCCCAAACAATTCCGCGAGAACGAAGCTTTCGCAGAGCTTTAAAGCGTATAAAATGTCGTTAGCCTTGTGAATCTATGAAGTAATGATGATACTAATGACATGAGTTGTAATAATTCTTCATTTTGATATTGTAGCCTTCTAAAAATAAATGATGGAATGTTAACTAACTATAAAGGTTGTCATTCTCGTTGATGAACCCACACTTACTATGAAATAAGATGCCTTTTAAAAGCTTATGATCTAAGAGCACACAAAAATTACTAAAGCACGTACAGATTTTGTCGTCGCGTAATAGAGTAGAATTAAATATCTACTTCAAAGAAATTAGTCATAATTTCGAAAACAATTGTGAGATAGGATCCCATAGCAATTCTAATTGCGTTTAATTATATGACCAAACCGAACTAGCTTACGAGCTGTCTGAGAGAAATAACATGTTAGCGTTGGCGATGAATACACAGTCACAGTAGAGTGCATCGTATAGTTGTTTTATGAATCATATTCAAAATTTTAGGAAAGTCGAAAGTTGTACCTACCAAAAAATTAGGAATTTATGGAATGCTCATCAGCAGATAGGTTGTAAAGTTTTAAAGTAATTGAACTTTCTAACCAGTTCAGTTCCAAATCAATGTCAAAAAAATATTAATTGAGATACATATTATAATGCAAATTATAAGACCCGATAATTAAAAAAAAAATATTGTGAAAATGCAAATTAAACAACTTTATTATCAAAATAAATGAGTAACTATATGTGATTTTTACGATGCACTTAATAGTAGGTACCTATGTATGGGTGAGTTGAATATTTGTTGTTTTGGGGAACGAATTTAAATAATCTACTGGTTCGATAAGAAATCGAACAGCATCCGTACGTGTTGTCGATACATGAGGAAATATTTGCAAACATTGCTCGAGTATAGTTAGATTAGTGATACACCAGGCTGTGCGTCAAATCCAATAGTTCTGATTTTTGGTACAGAAGTCTATAGTTATTGCCCAATGAACATCATAAGCTTACTTAAAGTCATAGAATTCTGTATCTGCATTAGCGTTCAAATTGTTAATTAATATAAGAAATCAAAAGGATTGATGCCTAATTTTTTTTCGCATTTTTTTTTGTCAAACAAGAAATACTCTTGCGGCAATCTTTTAAGTACTTCTTAAGGAAAAGTAAGTAGAACGTGTAGTTTCTTTCAAGAGGATCAGTCATCAAATACCAAAATGGTGAAGTTCAAATTAACGAACAAATATGTTTGATAAGGGAGGGTTAAGGGCTAAAATTCGTTTTTTTTTTTTGTATTTTTGACAATATTGCGTTAAAAAACTCAGGATGTTCATTGGGTATAATGCCATATAAAAAAAACAATGCAAAAAAAATTAGAATAACCAGAATTTGACTCACGGTCATGCTCTAAAAAATCTACGAGACTACTGGGTAACTGGGTTCAGAATTATCCGAGAAAATTCAAATTTACATAGAAAACATTTTTCCTTTCATACATTACGCGGATCAAGAAACCCAAACTTTTTACTTCTGCAGTAGGACATCGAAAAACTGTCCTGTTTTTTAAACATTTTTATTTTAATTTTATTTATACAAAAGACAACCAAAATTCTTTACAGATCATTAAAGAGGCCGCACTAATTGCATGTAAACAAATACATAATAAGTTAATAAGTTTGATAGTAAAAAACAACATAAACTGAACTATTTTCTTATTAATTTGTTTTGTTTTTTCATTCGTTGTAATTTTTGGTGGAGTGCAATTTAAAGAAAACACCATAGAAAGTCATCTTTCGTTGGTGGAAGCTAACAACAATTATGCTCTATCCGAACCGACTTGTCGTGAGTGGTTCCGACGATTCAAAAGCCTCCTTTCTCGGATTTTATTGCATTGCTTCGTAATTTTATTTTTAAACCATCTGAAAGAATCAACCTTCTATACTTTAGGGAAAGAATAACTTAACATTAGGTGTTATGTAAGTTTCTCAAAGTGTCGTGTGAGAAAACACGAAAATTAAACCTTAGGTCTGTTCCAGACTTTTTGTGCACTAAATTCGGCAGTCTGTCTAGTTAATGAGAGTTGGGAGAGAATTCTCTCAGAAGGAAATAAAACTACGAAAGACTGTTAAAAAGTCTGGAACAAGTTGAACACCATTATTCAACACAATTTCATATTTTCTGCTTAATTCGATAAACATTAACACTTTTTTAATGCAAAAAAACACGCAAACGCGATTCTATTTAAAAATCGCCACAATTTGATTTGTTTTCTTCTTTTGTTTATTTGTTTGACATACGTCAACATTTCATTTGACAGAACTCATATTTCTGCCGGAAGAAATTCTTTGGGCTAAATTTGTCAGGGTGGGGAAATTTTTTACTCTCTCATGAGCGCTCTCTTCTACACAATTTTTGAAGTTGGGAACAGACTCTGACCAAAAATAACCAAATATTACTAAATTCGGCAGTTGCAAACTGAGTGTGGAACGGACCTCTTATGTCACATCACTATTACTGTTGTATCGAAATTCAAATTGGTAGGTACCAACATTCCCCGCGTTCAACCCAGGCCACCTGAACTTAAGATCTGAATTTTCAGAGGCTCTGATTGGTCAGATGTCATAAAAAGTTAGGTGTCATTTAGTTACGTTTTTGGACATTTAGTTACGATTTTCTGGTGTAAATTTTTATCTGAAAATTTAGATGGGTGCGTTTGTGTTGGTAAAGCTGGTAAACGTACCAAATATCTTACACACCAAAATTGAACTTTGTGATTTTAATACACCCAGAGAAAAAACGCATAGTAATTTTTAATCCGTTCTACATTGAATCAATGGTGAAAAATATATTCATTAATTTTCTAAAAAGTCGTCCTATGCTTAACTTACAGTTTGTCACATCAATTTTTATAAGTGAGATGGCACAGTGGTAAAGCACAAGCTTGTCAACCCAGGTATAGCAGGTTCGATCCCCAGCGGATGCCAGTTTTACTTTTTTTATTTTTTTAATGTGTGAACAACTTTGATTTAATGTGTGAACAACTTTGATTTAATATGTGAACAACTTTGAATTAAAGTGTGCTACTTTGATTCAATCATTTTCCACTTTAGGCTAAAAATGTAGTGATTTTCCATTGATTCAAAGTGGTTTAGATTGATTTTACGTTGTTTTTTGGCTCAGTGTACAAGATATAAATGGATTTGTTTATATTTCTTTTGTGTTTGGACATTTGTTGCGGTATTATTGTTAATTGTTGACCCTGTGCAGGGACGGGTTAGAATATTCCTGCAGCGCCTCCCCGCTTGTCGTAAAAGGCGACTAAAGGAGCAAATTTATCTAGGTCACAAACACCAAGGTGAACCTAGCGACACTTAACACCTGTAAACTTTCCCAAAAGTGTGCATGTCAGTCCCTGGGTTGGCACGACTGGAGATCACCGGTGCTGTTAAAGAGAGATCAAATACAAAACTGGAGTATGCACGCGCCGAAACAAAACAACAACAACGTTTCGCAAGATTTTGTGAACTGAAGCATTATGGAAGTACTCGTCCAAAGAAATGACACTACCCCGCCAGGCACTACCATTACTAATGGTACTGATCCTGGACCGAGTAGCAATGCTCGGGTCAGAGCTAGGCGGATTCCGGGGGCTAGCAAAGTAATGCCACAGATTATACAAAATCTGAGAGTTGCGAGTTGGAACGTTGGGAGTATGACAGGTCGAAGCTTCGAGCTGGAAGAGATGATGATAAGAAGGCGAGTAGACATCTTGTGTGTCCAAGAAACTAAATGGCGTAACACTGGAAATAGGGCCCGTTTCTTGGATACAAGGACAAAAAATTACAAGATGTTCTACTATGGAACGGAAAAGGGTAAGAACGGAATCGGAATCATCCTTGCAAAAGACCTCTTAGGCAGCATTTTGTCCATTTCGAAATCCAGTGACCGTTTGATGTCCCTTAAATTGGTGATTAAAGGAAAGTTGTGGAATATTGTCACTGCATATGCTCCCCAAATTGGATGTGAGCAGGTGGAAAAAGATGTATTTTGGCTAGATTTTCACAACCTACTTAAGGACATCCCAAAGGAAGAGTTTTTGTTCGTGGGCGGAGATTTAAATGGACATGTCGGGAAAACAAACGAAGACTATGAAGATTGCCATGGAGGCCTCGGATACGGCATCAGGAACTCTCCTGGTGAAGACATCCTGAGCTCGTGCAAAACATATGGTCTTATCGTACTTAATACCATGTTCATCAAACAAAGCCGACACCTGGTCACTTACAGCAGTGGTGGAAATGAGACTCAGATTGATTACCATTTGGTATCTAGTTTCATGAAACCTCGGGTCAAGGATTGTAAAGTGATACTGGGAGAAGCGATCGCCCACCAACACCGTCTCCTACTGACAGAATTTTTTATGGAGACAGTGAACGACAACAAAAAGACAAAGACTTTTGGGAAGATCAAATGGTATAATCTGGATAAGGAAAAAGGCGAAGCTTTTATTTCGAATATGCAAAACTATCTGTATAACAACACCAATATACATATTTCGAAATGAAGAGAGTACAGCACAAAGTATGTGGGACCTCCTACAGCGAACTTGCATAGAAAAAGCCAAAACACTGTTAGGGGTTTCAAAAGGACACAACCAACAAGGCAAAGAAACATGGTGGTGGAATGATGAAGCTAAAGTAGTTGTAAGTAAAAAGAAAATGGCTTTCAAAGCTTGGTCGAAGTGCCCCTCTAATAATACAGAGCAAAAGTCACGCCTAGAAGTGGAATACAGAAACTGCAAGAAAGAAGCGAAGAAGATATGTGCCCAAATTCAAGCCAAGAATACGGAAGACCTGTATCGGGAGCTAGATGAAATTTCTTCCCCGACTGCTGGTGCTATTCAAGAGCTACGACAAAACGTGAATAAGGGCGCAACCATCTTCAAAATAGCCGCTCAAAGAAGAAGAAATGCTCAGGAGATCTGTTCGCCAAAGTTTATTAACAATGCTCAAGGCCAACTACTTGTGGAAAACGAAGAAATCCTCCACAGGTGGCGACAGTATTGTGACGAACTTCTAAATGAACAATTTCCAAGGCTACACTTTCCAATAGCTTCACCTAACTTAAGCGAAGTATCCGATGTCACAGTCGAAGAAGTTAGTGAGGCTGTAAAATACTCCAAAAAGGGAAAAGCTGTTGGGCCAGACGAAATACCCTCAGAGTTTTGGAAAAAGATGGGAGACATCGGGTCTAAATGGCTCATGGTTCTTGTTTCCAAGCTTATACGAGGTGATCGAATGCCTAATCAATGGAGGGAAAGTTATCTTCTTCCAATATACAAAGGGAAGGGTGATACTCGAAGCTGTGATAATTACCGTTCGATTAAGCTGATGTCACACACCATGAAGATCGTTGAGCGAGTCTTGGGTAGCCGACTGCGAAAAATAATAAGGCTATCTGATGACCAGTGCGGGTTTGTTGCGGGTAAATCAACCACAGATGCAATCCAGAGTATCAGAATCATTATGGAAAAACATCGAGATTCTTTGGAGGATTTGCATGTGGTATTGGTTGATTTTGAAAAAGCATTCGATCGACAACCACGAGATCTGATATGGGTGGCCCTCAGACAACGAGGAGTTCCGGAAACCTATGTGCGGATAATTATGGACATGTATGATGGAGCAGTTACTAAAGTAAGATGTGCAGCTGGAGTCACCGAAGAATTCGAAATCACAGTAGGTGTACACCAGGGAAGCGTCTTGAGTCCTCTGCTCTTTATTACCGTTCTTGATTACCTGCTCGAAGGCAAAGTGACGGACCCAAAAGTGCATCAGTTATTCTTTGCTGACGATGGAGCCATCATAAGTGAAGACCCGATATCCCTGCAACGAGCACTTGATGTATGGGTGGATGTTCTAGAAGGTAGCGCGAAAAAGACAGAATACCTATGCTGCCCATTTTCTGATCCACACAGGCCTATTCCTGACATTTATTTGAATGGTGTAGTGCTTCCCAAGTGTGAAAAGTTTAAATATCTGGGGTCTATGATAAATAACGAAGGTACTTGTGATGACGATATCAATCATCGCGTAAGCGTAGGGTGGATGAAGTGGCGGGAAAATTCTGCTATCTTCTGTGATCGAAAAATGCCCCCTAAGCTGAAAGGAAGGCTCTACACCGCAGTTGTGCGTCCAGCACTCACATACGGTTCACAATGTTGGACAATGTACAAAAAGCATGAGAGTAAGTTAACGGCAGCTGAGATGAAGATGCTTCGCATGACAGCAGGAGTAACAAAGCTTGATAGAATTAGAAGTACCTACAAAGATCCGAGGAAGCCTTCATGTTAAAAATACCATCTCCCAAAAAATTGAACACGACCGACTCAGTTGGTATTGCCATGTTCAAAGGAGAGATCCTGAGAACCCCGTCAAAAAAGCAATATCATATAACGTTCCAACACGAAATAAAAAGAAAGGTAGGCCTAAAAACTCCTGGTACAAGCAAATGCAAAAACACCAGCATTCAGAAACGGAACAATACAAAACCGGGAGGCTTGCCGCCGATTTCTGAGGTCAACCCGGCGAACCCCACAGGCGGATCACTAGTGTGAAGCAGTAACGTGGGAAGGTTATGATCCCCTCGACATCGAGATCATAACAGCGCACATAGGGGTATTTAGTCAATTTAGGCGGACAAAACACGAAATTTTAAACTGATCCAAACGTAAAAAATCAACATCCTGCTAAAAGTAGATAACTTGCTTAGCATTTTCTTATAGTTTTAAAATTGATTATCACTTCAGGTGACTAACAGCAGCGGTCTAGAGTTCAAAGTTTTCAGCCCAAAGATTAAATTAATTTTTTTTTGTAATTTTCCGTCTGTGCTTAAGTAAGTACTTTTTTTTTTAAGTGGATTTAGAAAAAAGTTTTTATGGAATATTGATAAGGAGATACGAAACTGTCTACTAGATGTTGTATCTAAATGTTGTATTACTTTATAAATAAAAAAGTGATATGTTGAATCTTAATATAAATTAATCGTAAAAAAAGTAAATTTCTGTGTTAGTAAGGAGATAAGTTATACAATTTCACATTATTGTGTGATAAAATTTTATGTTTTCTAAAGGTTAAACTTTTATTTAATTGAATCTGTAAAAAATAGGTGCAACTAAGTGCAACTTCGACACATTTGCCCTTCTTAAAGGTTTTAGGTTTTGAAAAATGGTTACCTTGTATTAAGTATCCATATTTTAAGTTTTTTTAAAGATTCAACTTTTTGAATTACAGAACCTGAATCCTAATGATTTTTCCTAAATTTTAAGACCTTTATCTTGGCGATACCATTAATAGAACTCCATTTATAAGCGTTTTAACAAACCATTGGGATCCATTCTTGACACTTTTTTGTTTGATCAAAAAGTGGTTTAGGAAGAAAAATGTTTTTGTTGAAATCAACACTTAAAACACTTTATTCCAGTACTAAATACCTTAGTGATGAAGATAAACCGGAAAAATAATTTTGTCCGCCTAAAATTGGTAAATACCCCTATGTGCAGCGCCGAGAAAAAGGAAGAAGAAGATTATTGTTAATTGTGGATATTATATTACAATGTATATATATAATTGTTGATATGATATTACAATGTATATGTAATTTATATAATTTTGTGTTCTTTTTCCGCATGTTTATGTGCAGAAATGGAATAATGAAAATAAATGAGGAAATAAAAAAACTTAATGAAGTTGGGGACCAAAGCAAAATTAAACATGCATGTGGATAACAGAAAGGGTTTTTATGAACCCAACAAAATAATTTTTACAAATACTGAAGTGATCTCAGCGAAAATATTAATAAATAACTTTTTTTTACAATCACTGGAACTATTTTTATTATCCTAGGAAAATAAATGTTCTTTTTTTAAAGTCAATCCAAGTAAAGAAAAAAAAAATAGATTCTTCGTTAATGTCATCTGAAATTCAGATGTTTTTTGCGTTCAACGTCAAAAAAAATCTGAACTTAAATTCAGATGGTGCGTTGAACCCGGCCATTTACACCAGCACCGGCTGTTATTAATAGCTTCTATATTCTATTCTAACCCAAGTTAAACTGCCCACCTGGCAGGAAGTGATTACTTGGTTATGTGAAAATAAATCTGATTAATTTATTATTATGAATGAATCATTACCACTTACTTGGTAGTAGTAAATGTAGCATGTATATCTATTGCATTACATTAACCCACCTTTCATTTAACGGGTTTTACTTTATACTTATAATAGAAGCTATTACCAAAATAATACAAACCTAAAAATGCAAATTTATTCAGTAATTCTATAAAATTCCACTCATAGAAAAAATTCCACTGAGGAACAACAAAATTAAGTTTCACGATTTGTAGCTTCTTCTTACCTTCATCATGTTTATGTATAATTACTTTTATTTAGCCCAACTATAAATTAGCACCTCTTTGCCCTGACCGACTTAACTATTTAACAGAAGTTCTACAATAAAAATATTTACATAGATACATAAATAAAAACAACAACATCGTAGGTACAGAACAACAAGTTGTTAAAAATATAATCATAATCATGTAGGTACAACAAATTGAAAAAAAAAAATATGACATCACCTCCAACAACTATCTGTGATTTAATATATTCCGATTCTACGTCCTCTAAATCTTTTCTATGAAATTCGATTGTTTTCAAGTTAAATGTTTAAGAATATCGTCATCATTATAATAAATGTCTAAACTAAAGTATGACTATGACACGGACACCTCTTTCTAAAATCAAAATATTGCAGTTTCTTTTGACCATTACCTATTTGTACAATTTTTACAATACAAATGAGTGTTCTTTCAAAGCTATGAGTCATAGTTTATCACTTTTTCGGTCTGCAAAAGTTGGCCTATAACCTTCGAATGATTGATTGTAATTATTATTTTTGACCTTACTGCTAAAAGCTAAGAATGGTATTTTCTTGTTTCTGAGGTAATCATTTATTTCCATTGATTTGAATTTTTTTTTTTTTTGTAATGAAGTAATATATATTTCTACGTCACTCTTTTTTTGTATTTGCGAGTGTGATGTCATCTCGTGTTTGGTTCAATGCACAGTGTTGTTATGATATTTTTGTTTTGCTTTTAACTGGAAACAAACCTGGGACTTTTATTATAGGAAAAGTGGTTCCAATCAGATTTGATGAAATTTAGATATGTTGTTTTTCAAAACGTGCTGATTAAAAGTTTTTAACAGCTCAACTCAACTCCTTTTTCAAAAATTATTTTGAGGTTATAATTTGATAAAAGTATTTACAGTTTATTTACACTGAACTCTAATAGCAAAATTTGGTTAAATATCGTTTCGTTTGGAATTTGGAGTTAAGTTTTGTGGTTTAATGCTAAAATTTTTTCAGATAGTTGGCACTTAGTTGGTGAATCAAAAAAATCAGAGGAGGCAATAGATTTTTGTGCATGTTTTTTTGTATGGAAAAGTGGAATTTGAAAATCTTAACCTAAATATTAATATTAAGGGCACACATTTTCGCCGTTTTCGAGGCTATTCTTTGATGTGAGGTAATTTATTATAAACAAATTTGTAACGGTGACAGATAATCTTCTTTCAAAAACTGTTTAAATTTTTCTAATATCTCTTTTATTGCTCGAGATATTTAAAGTTTCAGTTAATAAGCCACTAGTCACAGAATTTTTGCCACAAAAACCAAAATATATTTTTCTATAGGTTTTTTAGTTGCTGAACTCGAATCCACAATCAGAAAAATTCTATTAGCATCCATTCTTGAAATAAAACCGTTATAAAAAAACCTTTTTTTTTTTATTTTATAACGGTACTATTTCAAAAACGAAGGCTAATAGAATTTTTCTGATTGCGGATCGAGTTCAGCACATCAAAAATCTATAGAAAAGTATATTTTGGTTCTTGTGGCAAAAACCTTGTTGACCAGTGTAATTTTTCACTTGTAAGAAAAAGCGAATATTTGATGTGTCTTCAAACTTCTTACTTTAAGTTCATGAACTATGTATAATTAAATGAAGTCTGATGACTAGACGCTTGATCTGTTGCAAGTTATTTGACTGAAACTCGAAGTCCACTCTTTAATTTTTGGTTTGGTGATAACTAAATAAAATATTATTTAACAACTCTGGTATGTAACAACTCTGGTATATAACAACTCTGGTGAATATATAAAAATACAAGCTTATAACAAGATTCGTAATGAACAAATTGACCTTCAAAGTTAAAAATCTTCTATAAAGCGCTAGGATCATTCAACCATAACGATTCTTATTGTTATTGGGTAGTTGTTGTTATTTACATAACAATTTTACTTATTGCTTGTTTATAAAAAATTATTAATTAATTGTGTAAAAATGTGTTAGGTACCTATGTAAAAACATGCTAATTTAAAATCTTTTCTATATAGGTTTTCTTTATCAGCTAATCGTGCAACTCGAATCAATATTGCACGTGTGCAATAAATAAAAATAATAAATAAAATATTATCAGAAGTTGAGGTGCGAAAATATTTCATCATATGGCAATATATCTATTTTAAAATAAAGTACATTCATAAGTGTTTACTTATACTAATTTCTAAACAAACAAATCCTATTATCATACTTTTTTCCGGTGTGAATGACTTCAATTGAGAAAAAAATTTAAGATAATCATGTCAAAAAAAAAAAATTTGATAGTTTTGTTTTTGATTGTATTCAAAATTTAGAAAATATAGGAAAATTTGTTGGTATGTCTTGACAAAAAAAAAAATATGGTAATGAAGACGATAAATTACGATTTAATTTGATAGAAAATTTCATTTGGTATTGAAAAGATAGAAGAGGTACAAAACACAAACATTGAAAACAACAATATAAAGTAGGTATATGCAAAGAAAATGTGGTCATAAGAAATTGAGACTTGAATGAATTTATTATAAACTTATACAAATGTGATAGGTTTTTCATTTCCAATAGAAATAGAAACGATTTTCTACCTTTAATTATGGCAGACATTTAAATAATTCCGGGAAAAAAATTAATTCTTATAACTTGGAATGAATCCAACTCGATGTCTTCTAGTAACGACATAACACAATTGAAAGATACTTTTATAACACTTTTTTTTTTGTATGCATTTTGTGTGTTGTTAGTGTGAGTCATTTTTACAATTTGCGATTTTCACACTTTGATTGACAAAATATTATGAAATTATTTGGTCTCAACCTTAGCTTATCTATTTTACTATTATTATACATGAGTCATCATAAGTAGATTTATATTTTGAATTTCCATGACATTTTAGAAATTATAAACTTATGTCGCTTAAGAAAACTACTAAACTACCAACAGTTAAAATGGAAAAAATGTTTTCGAGCATTCACAAAAATTCGTTTGAAATAAAGACCAACTCATGCAAATTGCTCAAAAGGTATGCTTAAAGTTTTTTTGAGTAAGCTTTTTTTTTCTCTTTTATTTGGTATCAAAAACACAAATTCTTTTCTATAAAAATAAGAGGATCAATGTTCAAAAATTCAGCGATATTCATTCACATTAGATCTACTTTAATAGCATTTTCTGACAAACTATCATTTATGACTTAACCCCTTTGTACCTGGCGGCAAAGAATTTTCATTTATGGTGTTTAAAAAGAAGATATTATGAACGTTGCATAGATAATATGCAAACTTGAGTAAAGAAATAAAGATCAAAAAGCCGGATTTGAAGATAAACTGTTTTGGTTCTTCAAGTTAATGCAACTTTTTACACTGGTGTTATCGCGGTGCAAAAAGTCGACAATTGTATTTGTCGGATTATTTTCTTTTTCTAAACCTAAAATAAAGACGTCGAGACTTCATGATGCTCATTCAAAGAAGTATAATAATGATGATAATTTCTGACTGACCAGCGCTATTCTTAAGAAGAAAAAATCGGTTACCTTTTTAGTTTTTAAAGTTTATCTTGTAATTTGTTTAGAAAAAAAGCGCAGATTAAAATACTTGATAATAGTTGGCACATATGCTTTAAATTTTTTCACAGGAAAACAATATTAATATCAACGCCTATGAAAGAGCGTAAGGCATTTTCGACCACTGTAAGTTTTGATTTTCATACTGATAACAGTACAAAAAATAAACCTCAGAACTTAGCTGAAAACATTCCAGGTTATAAAACCTTACTACGGTCAAAAGCGAATGGATAATTTGTTTAAAGCTTATTTTGTTTTAACCGAAAATCTTTACAGATTTTTGGGACAAAGTTTGAAATTGAAAAAAAAAAAAAAATAAATCTACCTATAGAAAAATAGGTACAAAATATTTTGAGTAAAATTGTTAAAGGTAGTTCATTTAAGACAAAATTTTGAAAAGTTACTAGCTTTTCAGCATTCTTGTTTGTCTAGTTTCAATATTCTGGTACGGGATGAGAATTCTATTCCTTAATTCTCGTTCTCATGGCCTGATTTAATTTATTTTGTTTATTTAATAACAATCTATTTAATGATTCATGAAAGCCATCTCGAATGTTTTTTTTTTTTTTTTAGTTTTCATCAAAAAAAAATTCCATAGTAGCTAATTTGTTTTGACAACACGTCCCTGATTCAACCTCAATAACAAAAAAAAGAAAACTATGCGAACCAAAAAAGCTGCAGAAGAAGAAGAAGAAGAAGAAGAAGAAGAAGAGTAAAAAGAAGAGACAAGTAGATTAAAACAACAACAAAACCACATTCTACCGGCATGTTTTGTTTTAAACAAACAACAATCCACAAAAGCACCAATCCTCAATTTCCACTTCAACAGAATTATTTGTTAAATTGCCATCTTTTTCAAAGCAACTCAAAATTTCGAGATATAATTTACATACATATAAAATTTGACCCCTCTTTCCGATGCTATAGAATTAATTCGAAAATCATAGAAAGTATAAAGTGGAGAAGAATTTATGAGGTATCCGTATAAAACAACTTTAAATGCAAAGAATTCAAACATACGAAAAATATTATTAGGGTGATAAATCAAGAAAAATTACAATAACAATTTTCTTTTATTTCGCTTCTGTATAATAATTCTTTTATTTGTTGTTTTTGGATTATGTCATCGTTCATTTCAAACGGATTTATACTTTGATTCTTTTACATTCAAATTCAATGACGTGTTAGAAAAAAACTGCGATTTTAAAAAAGCGTAACGGAAAATAATGTAAAATGCATTGACAACAATTTTATTATTGTTGATTGGAAATAAAAAAAGCCACACCTTAAATTTCTACACACGAAAAACTTTAAAAAAAGAATTTGTAGTATTTTTTTTTTGCTTTTTCTTTTATTTTTGTTGGAATTAGTCCAAATAATTTCAACACACTTTTTGACAGCAATTATAATTTTTTTATTTAACAAAGTATTGACATTAAGTTAACTTGTATAAAAGCATTTATAATCATTTATTTTTAATTTTATTTTATTAAACTCTACTTACCGAGTGGCATTTTGATTTATTTTTTTATTAAAAACACTTGGTTGAAAAAATAATAAATTAGAGAATTTTATTCCTTTTTTTGTAAGCGAGACACACGTTAACGCTATGAAATTGCTGCAGATACTGATTTTGTAGTTGAATCAAAATCAAAGTCTAACCGGTGTGTTGTTTAGCTTTGATGTGGAAAAAATGCTAGAAAGCTTTGTCATGTCAACGAAATAGTTTGACAGAATGTGTGAGTGTGTCTCATGCCTCTCATTTATCCATGGGGACGCTGATGTTGATGTCATCATATTCTATTTTTGTTTAAAAACAGGTGCTTTTGGATCTTGCGCATGAACGAGCATTTGAATTATTAGAAATTGCGTTACGTTACGTATATAACTGTCAAAGTGTATGTACAGTTTTGATAAAAAATGGGATTGTTTTATTGATTTTTTTTTATTTATGTTACACGTAAGAAACTATCGATGGATACTTTCTTGGTGATTATAATTACATATTAAATTGGCTAGCATATTTGTTCTTAAAGTGAAGGTTTTTAAATTTTAAACTTTAACTACTGTTAATTAAGAACAAAAATAAAGAAAAAAACTTATTAAACTCTCTATGAAAACAACTTATATAATCCTTACATTTAACGCAAATCGTTAATATTTCATAGTTAAAATTTTTTACACGCGTGTCTAACGCGTTTTAAAAATTTATTTTGTTTCCTTTATTTTTCTCAAAAAATAATCAATTTAAAAAATGAATGAAAATGTGTTTATGACTTATAAATTACAAAAAAAAAGAACCATTTTTAATTTTTGTTTTTTCAATTCTATTAAATATACCTACCTAAAATTCTGTTATATAAGAAATTAAATGGCATAGTTTCATCATTGTTTACTTTTTCTTTTGAAAAAGCTGTTATATTCCAGGAAATTTTACAATAAAAGCATGAACTTGCTAGTTCTACAAAGTTTAAAATTATTCGGTCACTGTGGCGTATGCGTAACTTTTTTTAAAATTTTTTTTGTTAATACATTTTTGGGGCTTTGGGGTATGAAAATTTTCTTTTTGAATAGAATTGTCAGGGCCCCACGCAAGATTGTATTTAGGGAAGAAACATGATGTAAATAATAAACAACGAAACAAACAGATACCTATAATGTGCACTCAGTTTCCTAATTTTCACCTCAGATATCTTTCTTAAAGACTTGAATCAACAGAAACAGGATACAAATTAAAGGGTTTTTCGCGTACCGTACTTGTCCTCGGGTCTTGCTTGTACCTAGCATTATTGGTCCCCTGTACAAATAAATGGGTTTTTTAAATTCCAAATACAAACTTAAATTATTTTTATTCCAAAATCATAGGCGATCTTTTGTGAGCTTTTCCACACAGGGGCCCCGAAATAAATAAAAGGGTATTCTTTTGGATGTCTGCAACATGTTTTTTTTTCACCAATTATATTCATAAGGAAAATGAGAGCGAATGTTTCCAGTTTCAAAAAAAAAAACTCTGAATTTCTGAATGCATGCAAACAATCTGAACTAAAATTCAGAACTTTTGGAAATAAAAAAAAAGTTTTTAAAATTAAAGAACAAGTCTCATAAATCTTTTTTTTTTTAAATTAATACAGGATTATTTTAATTAATTCTTTTGTCTATAAGTCTAAAACTCAGGGGCCCTTAGTAATAGACTCGAATCTAGCAAAACTCGATTTTAGCAAAAAAAAAATAATACATATGTAGTAATATTGTAGCTAACTTTTTTTTTGTTTGCGTGGAGCTGTGGCGCGGTGGCCCCTTTTATCACTTTGCCACCCGGGCCTCTATGCCCCAATCCGACCCTGGGCAATACTTGTACATCAGATGAGGTTTAAGTAAATTAAATTTTTAAACAAACTATAAGCAGTAATGTCTTTGGCTCCTCATGTCCTTTATGAAAATATAAATAATTTATTAATAAACATAAATTCAGAATTACATAATTATCTCTTTTTTTAATTTAAGTTGAAACTACAAAGATAGCTCTATTCCCTCAAATAATCCACATTTCTTCAATACTTCTTTTTTTTAACTTAAAATGTTCTTCCATTGCAAACATTTTCATTTAATATTTTGACTCATTGCCCTTAACCTTTTTTTAGATAATTCAAATCACAAGGCTACTTTGTCTTCGGAGCAAATACCACATAGCTGAAAATCTAAGTATTAAAAAATGTTTAACAAATTAGGGATCTTACTGTTTTAAATTTCCATTTTATAGTTTTTAAAATCCTAAATGTATGCAATATCTTGAATTTTTATAAAACAAAAAAATCTAAATGATTCTTAGGAGAAATCTTATTTCAAATATTTTTAAGATTGCATGCTCGACAATTCAATATAAATGTGCCAACATAGAAATTTCCCTTTGGACGGAAATTGGAAACTCCAGCCATTACATGGCAGTGGCACACAAAATGCAGATACGCTTTCCATTATCCCAATTTAATTTTGAACTGCATTTTTTAGTACATAGGTGGTTGTAGAATCAATAAAAAACGCATTAACTAAAGCTTGGGCTTTCCTGTTATTTTGTGTAAAAACTGAGAACAACATATAGCCTTTATGAGGTAAAAATCGGACATTCTATAGGTACCTATATTTTTTATAAATTAAATAAAAATTTTGTTAATAATTTTGTTTTAATTCTTGCAAATTTTTGTCTTATTATGCATTGAAATTTGAAACAAGAAAGTACAAATTCAAAAAAAACTCGATTGATGGGTGTAATAGTTTTTTTTTTTGTAGAAATATATTTTTTTTTTTTTTTGTGAAATGCATAACGTTTTCAATTATTATATAGCCACTTAAAATATGCGTTGTTTCACTTTGTTCTTAAAATTTACTCCATTTTTGTAGAAAGGTTCAATAGGATATTGAAAAAAAAAAATAATAATAATCATGATAATTTCCTTTGTTCAAGCAAATAATTTATCAACATCTTAAACTTTTATTTTGTTGCCGGAACAAAAAAATACTTTTCTGAAGGTTTTCGGTGACTACGAATCCGTAGTCAGAAAAAATTAATCAGCTCCCGTTTTTGAAATATTACTGTTAGAAAATGCAGTACTTCGGGCCTTATTCTTTTATATAAGGTAAATTGTTTGAGCATATTTAATAATGGTTTTTATAATAACTATTTCCACCTTTTTAAATCTGTTTAAATCTTTCCGATATCTTTTTTACTTCTCGAGATATCCTTAGTTGTTTGCATATTTCATAAATTTTATAACGTCATTATCTCCTCTATGATATATGAAGCCAAAGCCACTTACTTCATTTTAAGATATCTCGGGCAATAACAAAGATATCGGAAAGATTTGAAAAGTTCTTGAAAGACGGAAAATAGTTTTTATAGAAACCGTTACTAAATAGCTATCTTCTTAAATTTTCCTTACATTAAAAAATAAGGTCCGAAGTAGTCAAAAAAACGTTTTTTTGTATTTTGTAACGGGAGCTGATCAATTTTTTCTGACTTCGGATTCGAATTCAGCACACCGAAAACCTTCAGAAAATTATATTTTTGTTTCGGCAACAGAATCATTGTTAACCAGTGTAATTCATTGAAAGGTTTTTAGAAAATTAGGTATATTTAAAAAAAGTAAAATTTTTTAAATACATTTTTTAAAATCTTGATCAATAGCAATAGCTTCTTATTTTTTGCTGAAATATCTATTAAAAAAAATGTTCTGCGGAAAATTGTGTTCATTTAAAAAGATTTAATTCATGTTTTAACTTTTAATAAATGTAAGTTATCATCAAATTGCTTAAGAGGATATAAATAAATAAAAAAAAAATTATTTCACATGAAAAAAATCCTAATATAAGCATTAAACTTTTTTAAAGATATAAGAAGATATAAGAAAATTGTTGAGTTTTGGTTGTAACATCTAGGATTTGCATATTTGAAGAGAAGTTTGTTAAAACGGATTCAAAAATATAAAATTGTGAAATCACACAGTTTGTAATGATAAAACATCACCTGTGAGTCAAAATTTGTATCTACCAAAAAATCTGAAAACAAACCCCCAAATAAGATCAATTTTTTGACCCAGAGTGTATCTAGAGTGCATTTATATAAAAAATATTTTTAGATTTGATAAAACCAAAACGTTTTGCCATTGAACCCATATAATCGCAATACCCAATATCATAGCAATCCTTTATCCTTCCTTCCTATCCTTGTCAGCAATCCTAACCTACTCAATAAAATCCATGAGATTCGTCACGCAAACCCAAGCCATTAATATCTTTTGCGATTCATTTGCTCATGTCCAAGTCCAAAGAGTTTAGTTTGTGAAAACATTTTATCTCGGGAGGGTGTTTTTCTGTTCGTTTCTTTTCTTATTTCGAGTTCAGTTTTGCTTAAATATCCATCTGGTTTACGTCAATTTATTAAGTCTAAGCATTAATTAACTTGAATTAACTTGTGTTTTTTTTTTTTTTTTTGTTAAATTAAATTAAGTTCAAAAAGTTGAATGTTTAATTCACTTAAATGTAAAAATTGGTGCAATAGTTTAAGTTTTCATTTTCAGTTTGTTCGTCACCTTCAACAAGAAGCACCACGCCGACGGTTTTTGAGTTGTTCAAGTAAGTTAAGAATTATAGAATATGTGCGTGTGTTGGTTTGTATCTTTCACATGAGTTTGTTTGAGGTTCTTTGTTAGTTGGAAAGGTACAACAAAAAAAAATATTACCTGTTAGCATCATTTAACCTGTCCTCTTGTTGATATGTGCAACAATTTCTAAAATATCAAAATTGTGGTTATGTTTGGATAGACACTAGACTAGAGTTCAAATAAAAGCGGAATCATTGCGTTTGATGGTCAAGAAGGTAAGAGAAGGGAAATTCTATTAAATACACGTTTTACACACACATAATAACAAGTATCAAGGGAAATGCTCTCGCATCAGAAATGTGTGTGAAGTGTGGTGAAATATCTTTAAAGGTTATTTCGATAAAAGAAATAAAATACTCACAATCAGACAACACATACATGTTGAATTGGCAAGTAAACAAAACATTGCCGGCAGTAGGGTTGGTGTTTTTTGAACATTTTAGTTTTTATTTAATTTTGTTTCGCTGTAGGTATGAAATATACCTATTAAAAAAGTTAGTTAGTTACATTGGTCTTTGCAAAAACAGGAAAATATTCTTAATGACCAACCTGCATATATCTACAGGGTATTTTGCATAGTAAAAATTTTTACTTAAAAAAGAAGGAAGTTTAAGATTTTTTTTCGTATTACCTATCAAAATTTTGTAAAGGATTTTTTCTTATGAAATTCTAGCGGAGCTTAATTCAAAAATGTACCTTTTGGTTCTAACAAATATTTAATATCTACTACAAATAATATTAATATCTAATACAAATAGTACAGTGTTAGTACCTACGCGAAAGTAGGTAAAATTAAAAACTAAAAATTGTAGGTATTATATGTATATTTTTTTCTAACATTTCCGCTTGGGCTTAAAAAAATAAAATTAAAATGAATTTCAATTTTGGATGGATTGTTGAAAATTGTAGAAACGTTTTCCGTTTCTCTACACCGAAAAAAAATTTGATAATAACAGCTATCAAATTAACATTTTTGAGTGAAAAATTCCAACAATTAGAGCCCCCGCACACTACGAACTTTCTATCGGCCGACAGTTTAGTCGGTCTCTTAATCAGTATGAAAATGTATGAAAGTGCGCACACTACAACGATTAAGTATCGGCCGATCAAAAAGTTTGTTTGATCGAAAAAAAAGTTTGTTTTGCTACACAATTGAATTCAAACTAAAATATTTCCTAGCGACCCGACTGTTTAGTCGGCTGCCTGTGCGCGCACTAGAAGCCCAACCCTACTAAACTATCGGCCGATAGAAAGTTTGTAGTGTGTGGGGGCTCTTAAAATAACAATTTTGATACTGGATGATGAAAATTCCACTTTGACAATTAAAATTTCAATGTTGACTAGATTTTACGTCAGTTTATTAAAATAATATTTCTTTTTTATTATTTTTATTATTTTAAGTATTTTCTTTCTTTTTTCACTGAAAGTGAATATTCTTTATAAAATAGTGGTGGTATTATTTTTTCGATGATAGGTGATATAATTGTTTTGTTGTTTTCTCCAAACTATGTGAAGTAAAATCTTATTGCCGATCAAATTTTCTCAGTAAATCATACATTTTACTTCGAAAAAACACAAAGTGCCTCTAAACTATTATACATTAAGGCCCAATTTATTCACACCCCATTAAATTTAAATTCTCCATTAAAAACAGGAAATTTTAAAATTTGTATGTGATTTGACAGATTTTTTATTTTTAATGCGAACTTTAAATTTTTTTAACTTTAAGTTTTTTATTTAATATTTCTCAATAATTTGGAATGAAAAATTGATATGATAAATTGATAATTAAATATAAAAAATTTCAGAAATGCGATATTTAAATATCATCCTGATAATAAAAATTTTGATATTTTAATTATATCATAAAAAATGTTAATTTGATATTCAAAAAATGTTAAATTGATATTGGTTTTTTTTCGATGTAATTTATTTTTAAACTCGTTGTTGCAACGCCCATACAATATTTTTACTTGAGATAAAACAAAAAATAACAGATTAACAATACCTCCCAACTTTTTATTCTAATTTTTCCCAAACGATTTGCTAAATTTCAGCCAAATTTTTTTTAAACCAATGCACTTATATTTATAGTTTTTATATATCAAAAATAATATTTTGAAAACAAAAAATTTAATTTTCTTTTTTTTTAATCAAATTTTCGAAAACGTTATACTGAATTGAAATTTTGGTTTCAGATGTTGATTATCAATTGCTGCACAATGGCATACCAACTTTATTTATTTATTTTTTTTTTTTTTTCAAAAAATTATTTATGAAAAATTAGTTTTTTAAAAAACGATTTTAACGTTTTGAAACCTTTTTTTTTTCTAAAAATTCATTTTAATAGAAACATATGCATACGATCTCAAAGTCATTAACGTAGTTTTTACTTAAGCAATTTTTTTATGTTTCTTAAAAATCGCAAATCACATTTAGGTATACAAATCGCAAAATTTTTTTAGATTGTTGTTGACAGAATAAGACGAAAAGATTAAAATAAAATTTTCGACATCTTCCTCGTTTTCGATGTATGGATGTTTGTAGATTATGTTCCATATAATTAAACTGATTTGCCTGAAAAGATTTTAGTGCACATGGAAACACAAATTAAGTTCCGCTATATTGACAATGTATTGCACAATGTGCGCCCCTGCCACAGAAACTTACACAACGAAATTTGAACTCTAATTTTTTAATAGACAACGTCACAACGTGCAGTCAAGCAGGTTGTGGATTACCAAAACCCTACTTGAATACAAAGTAGATAAATGGGTAATAGCATCTCAGATGAGCAATAGTATTTTTTTTAAGAAACATTTTCCCATTTCCAAGCATTTCAAGAATTTTTAAATTTTATAACATTTTCGTTATTGATAAGTATTAAGTAAATATGCCTATATAGAAAAATAAGAATTTATATCAACTCATGTTAAAGAAACTCAAAAACAATTTTTCATTCATAGTATGACGGACCGAAGTCAATGGCATTGAAAAGGTCAAAAATTCGTAACATTTTTATTTGTTCTATTTTACTATACATACATGCTCATAAATTATATCTTCATACATATATTTATAAAAATTCAGCCAAAATAACTCACCTCAGTGGTATTGGCTCTCCTTAAATATTTAAGCGGAACGAAAAATAAAAGCTTTTTTTAAACAAAACCATCTCCCGTCGGGTAGCATTTTTAGATAAACAATTTTTATTTGAAGAACACGAGCAATATATAAAAATACCACGTAGCAATAAAAACTTGTCCGTTGGCTATGATGACTTTGACTATTCACTCTCTGGTTTTCTGTAGTATTAAAATAAAAAAACACGTGAGTTGGCAAAGGCATTTATATTTAACAATGAATGTGACGACGAGCCCCCAAAACAAATACACTTTCAATTTTATACACCCACAAATAAAGTACATTTTATCTATGTCTTTCTATTAAAAAAATGTGCTGAAAAGTTGCTTTCGTATCTATGACGATTGCATCAGACCATGAATAAAGCTATCACAAGGCAAACAAGCTGTGTCTTTAAAGTGGCACCAATATTTACACGCTCCCTTCAACAAACCAGTTATGAGAAAAACCTTAATTGCTTTATGAGTAGATATTTTATCTCTTATTTTTTGCAATTTTTTTTATCTAATTATAAAAAAATAAACAATATTTAGTCTAATTGGTTATTGGATATGGATTTGCTGCGCATATTGATTGGACAAAATCATTTTATATCAATTTCAACAATTACGCACAAATAAAAAAAAATATTGTATAGACATTCGATCAATTTATTTTGTGTCTGGTTCAATTAAAGATTCATTTATTGCATCCGTCAAGCTTAAATACGATTTCAGTATCAGTATCATCATTCAGGGTTCCTTCCATCTCAACATCAGTGTGTGTTGATGATTTGGCGCTAGGTTTTTGGTTTATTCAATTGGAATCATACACGCTTCTAAATTGAGATTTCCTTTTTCACTTTTTAAATTGCTTTTCATAGCTTAGACTTGTAAATTTTGTTGTTGTAAGTAGATGCATGCATGCAGGTACTATTAATACATTGTTGTTTGTTGTATAAAGAAGATGAGAATCTAAATTTTTAAAACTTTAAGTATACAAGATCCAGCCATATGTTTCTTATTTCATTGAATGTGACGCTAAATTTAGCAGGGAGTGCTGAACTATTTTGCTAAAAAAATACAAAATATAAAAATACAAAATATTAAGATGCATTTTTAGAGCTATATTCTCTTTAAACTTGATAGTTAAAAGTTTTGGGTGATTCCTTAGAGGACAAATTTATTTTTTTTTTACCAAAACTAACGATACCTGTCATATAACGGAAATAGAAAAGTTAATTTTTTTCAAAAACGCCTCTTACGATTTTCATTAAATTTTTAGTGTGTAGTGTAACACATAAAAGCTTCCTTTCGAAATAAAAAAATATTTTTTGTACCGTTATTAACGGTACATACCATAGAACGGTTTTTTATGAATATCTCATAAACGACCAAAATTTTATACAGAAATTTTAAAACAATCATTATATATAAAGGACCCCGCACATTTTGTATGGGAAGTGGCCCTCGTTGAAATTGTCTGAAATTTTAGTATGTTGTTCTCTTGAAGCTCTTGATCAAATATGGGCATTTAATATTTTATCCTATCACTTCGAGTTTTTGAGATAACATCAAAAAAGTAACGAAAATCTTTTTTGAAGTTATCTCGAAAACCTGACGTGATAGGACAAAATAGACTTCGAATCTGGTTTCAGCGACCCAAAAAACATGTATCAAACATAGTCGCACTTCCAGATCAAAGAAAAAATTTTTTTGAAACTGTGAAATTTTTTGAGGTTATCTTGAAAACCTTACCTGATGAGGCAAATTGGACTTCGGATTTGGATTCAGTGACCCTAAAAACCTATGAATTCTACTAAAAAATGACGCAAAACACAATATATAGAGTTACTATCCCTTTTAAAAAGTTTGAGATAGTCATCGAAAAAAAATCCGTTATCTTAAAAACTGTCCATTTTTTAACTTTCTGCCCATATCGACTTTTGATCAAGAGCTTCAAGAGAACAACATACTAAAATTTCAGACAACTTCACCGAGGGCCACTTCCCATACAAAATGTGCGGGGTCCTTTTTTAATTTTTCAAAAAACACATTTTTGGATTTTTAAAAAAATATTAAAATTTCTTTTTTGAAAAATCGATTTTTTGAAAATGGGTCGATGAATTTAATCGAAATTTCGTTTTTTTATTCAAAACCAAACTCGGAACTTTGGTCAAAAGATATCGGCTTCAGAATTTAGGAAAAAGAAAGAAAAAAAAATGTTTGGTTGGAAATATCTCAGGAACCAGACCTCCAAGAAACTTTTACTTTTCAGTTATGAATATGTAAAGCTTAAATAGACCTTTTTTTTATGTTTAACTCAATGGACTTGGAATTTTTAAAAATGTATTTTTTCGCAGTGATACAAATTGCTAGTTAAAAAGAAATCGAAGCTTATTATATCCAGAAATAAAAGCCATTTCCTCTATTGTCACGAAGTCTAAACTAGTTGACCAGTGTCGTAATACACTAAGGTCCCTAAACATAACGAACATAGTTACCCTTCGATGGGTCCCAGGACATCGTGATATACAAGAGAATGAAAGGGCAGATGAATTGGCCAAAACAGGATCAACACTTGATCCGTGCCAAACCGTTCCATGGGTGCTTATGCCAATGGAGCATGAAAAAAGCAGAATAAAGCAAAGCTTCTTGAACTCTGCAAACGACAGATTGTCAGCTCTTGAAACCTGTCGTGTTTCAAGAAATCTGTGGCCGACCATTTCTAATAACAAAACTGAAACCATACTTAAGCTAAGCAGGCCTCAGCTGTCCCTATTGATTGGTATCCTTACAGGTCACAACTCAATGGGAACCCACATGAGTAGAATGGGTATTGTCTCATCAGACTTATGCAGAGGGTGTCAAGACGAAGAGGCGGAGGAGGGCTCATACAACTTCCTTTGTGAATGCCCCAGTTTAGCAAAAAGTAGGAAAACAACTCTCGGAGATTACTTCTTCGATGAGTTACATGACGTCTCGTCCTTGCCACTGAAAAACATAATGAAATTTATCCAAATTTCAGGATGGTTCAGGGAGGCCCCTAACAATAATTCCAACACCTAATTCCCAATAAACCCTTCCCTTACCCATCCTCACTCCTGCCCACCCTAACCCTGGGGATCACAATGGATCCATCGAGATCCGAGTGGGATAACTCGACTTGTCGGATTATCACCCCGTTCAACCTAACCTATATATGTGGGAATTTGAATGCTCTACAATACAATTTTGTTGTAGATTTAGCCATTTGTGAAATAACGCCGAAATAAGATCTAAAAAACATAAAAATCATGAAAAAAATGGCTTTGGCGACCTATACTGTCTCACTGGTGGAAGTTAAAGTTACGTAACCTAGTGCATTTTTATATTTCGCTTAGTCTTTTATTTTTGACTCGTTGAAGTAGCATAAAATGCAATGCGCTAGGTGAGTGCTAAATCTTAATTTCAAGGGCCCACATTTTGAGGGAATTTTTCGTTGGGTATTTTCAACAACATTTTTAAATAGGAGTGAAAAATCGTGGTTGTCAAATAAAAAAGTACCATTATACATTTTAGGAGATTTATACATTTGATTTTAAAGATACTTGCTTAACACATTGTAGCAATATCTTAAACTACAAGACAAAACTTTCCTTTTCGTGTTATTTTTTTTTTTTTTTTTAATGAAATAGATTACATTTCTCCATTTAAGATTTTTTTTTCTTAAAACCCATGATAAAAGTTCTGTATATTTATATGAATATTCTTTAGCTCCTCATTATTCATAATTCAAAAAATTGATCAGTCAATCAAGAACATTTTCAAGTTCAAACTAGATCTATTGATTAAAGTCTCTTATGCGAACATAAATTTGCGGTATGACAGTAATTTTAACTATTGATTGTGATATTTGACGTAAATAAGCAAACAGGTGACACAGAGTCTATTAGCATCTTTGTTTAAATTGAGCCTAGAAACAGTTGCTTCCATATAGCTTAATTTCTAATTATTGGTTTATTGTTAGGTACTGTATTATTTTTGTAGTATTGTTCTAAAATTAAAACTCCTTATATTCATAAGAAATATTAGAAAAACGAAATATAATGTTCACTTCTTTATAAACACGCATCCTAAGTATCATAAGATATCATGTGCGTCGTCCTCTGTAAATTGGAATCAATTAAATGATTTTTAACTAAAATATTTTCCTCCGTAAACTTTGAATAAATTGATTAAATGAAATTGTTTTTGCAGTGGCTTTGATAAACATAAAAATAATTCAGTTTAGTTACTGAAATAACAAAACACATTTTATAAGGCAATAATTTGTTTGTTTTTATTTTGTTTATTCAAAAGTATTGATTATACCGGAAATAAGATATAGACAATAACGTTTGCGTTTATACGTGTTTGATGTTCTATATTTTTTGCCAAAAACTTAGCAGTTTTAAATTTTGCACCACAAAATGAATATAAATATTAAGGTATGAGATACGGGTTAGTTTAAATTTTATGTTTGGATGCTTTATAACATTTACATCAAATTTCTCTGATAATAATTAGTTATTATAAAATCCAAAGTATTGGATAGTGCCCACTTTGACTGTTTTCTCAAAAGGATAAATTCAGTGGTATTAAATTCAAACAATTCTATTCAGTTATAAAATAAAATCTCATCTAATCGTGTTTTTCTTTTATTTACCAAATGTCGAAGAGCAGAAATAAAATTTTTCACTTGTCGAATTAAAAAATCTAGGCTATATTTACCATAGTAAAAAAAAGGTATGCCATAAATTTATGTTCGTTTATTTTTTTCTTAGCAATAAAACACTTATTTAGTACTTGTAAACTTTAATTAGATTTAGAACTTTATGTTGGCAATATAAATCTGTCTGATCTTATATAATCCAGTCAAATAAGGGTTTAACCTCGGAATGAATGTTAGTAGAAATTTTTTTTGCTCAATATCTTCCTTTTGCCATTCTATAACATATCTCAAAAGTCTAGAAAAATCTCATGTGCGCTTGTCGCGATTTCAAGGTCAAATCGCGAAATGGAGATTTTCAAAATTAGCAAAAATAGGCTATGGTATTATATACACATATGATACATGATTTCAAGGTATTTTTTAATGCTGATTCCAAAAAATCTAAAATCAAGACAATCTGACGTCTCTGGAAAAAGTTATACCTGTTTTTCATCTGTCAACTCATATTATTATAACAGTTGCAAACTTACTGCCGAAAAACCCTTAAAAGTTATGGTAGATGAACCAAATTTAGCATGAAGATTTTAGAATCCATCATTATTAAAAATCAAAACAATCCATTACAAAAAATATATATACCTACGAAATAATGGTATTTTTTGATGGAGCGGCAAATTTTGGGATATGCACTAAAGAAGATTCTTGTTCATCTTAGGAAAAAGTGATAATAGGCTAATTTTTTCATTTTAATCTTTGTTTGGATATTCTTTAACTACCCTCAAAAATCTAAAAAAAATCTCATGTCCGCAAGTCCTAATTTTCTTGGTTTGAAAATAAGGTGCAGATTTTAAAAAATTAATAAGAAAAGTTTAAATTTTTATATGTATACCAACATAAGCGACATGATTTAAAGGTATTTTTTAACACTTATTCCAACAAAACTCACAAACAAGTCAACCTGACCATCCCTGAAAAGTAATGCACCTTATTCATGTTGATCTGACACAAATATCTGAAGTGTAGTTTTTCAATTTTTTTAAATCTGCAACTTATCTTCAAACCAAGAAAATTAGGACTTGCGGACATGAGATTTTTTTAGATTTTTGAGGGTAGTTAAAGAATATCCAAACAAAGATTAAAATGAAAAAATTAGCCTATTAGCACTTATTCCTAAGATGAACAAGAATCTTCTTTAGTGCATATCCTAAAATTTGCCCCTCCATCAAAAAATACCATTATTTCGTAGGTATATATATTTTTCGTAATGGATTGTTTTGATTTTTAATAATGATGGATTCTAAAATCTTCATGCAAAATTTGGTTCATCTATCATAACTTTTAAGGGTTTTTCGGCAGTAAGTTTGCAACTGTTATAATAATATGAGGTGACAGATGAAAAACAGGTATAACTTTTTCCAGAGAAGTCAGATTGTCTTTATTTTATATTTTTTGGAATCAGCATTAAAAAATGCCTTGAAATCATGTATCATATGTGTATATAATACCATAGCCTATTTTTGCTAATTTTGAAAATCTCCATTTCGCGATTTGACCTTGAAATCGCGACAAGCGGACATGAGATTTTTCTAGACTTTTGAGATATGTTATAGAATGGCAAAAGGAAGATATTGAGCAAAAAAAATTTCTACTAACATTCATTCCGAGATTTACCCCTTTTTTCTCCTTATTTTACTGTATTATAGTTAGTTGATTTTTATCTTATAAGTACCTAATAAGTCAAAATAAACACTATATACTTTATAGGTATAATTCAAAGAAAACTAGGTATACGAAATATCCATCACTCATTCATATCATATCATAAAATATTTTTTTTCAATTATGGTTAAACATAAATTCATGACTATAAACTGAATTAATACAAAATATTGTATTATATTTGATTTAAAGTTGTGAAAAATAAATACATATAACAATATGTTAAAAAAAAAGAACATTAAGTATTTGAATTTTTAAAGGTCACATAACTAAATACACATTATTATTTACTGAACAGTTAAATCTGTAAAGTTATATTAATTATTTAAACATATTTTTCATTTACAATTAATCTCAATCATTTTTCATTTCATTTTAGTAAACCCTTGAAAAAATCAAACAAAACTATTTTTTGTTTAACAAAACAATATTATTTTACTATTTCTCTTAACAAGGAAGTCGTTAAGATTTATTGTAACATTTTGTAATTGTTTTATTTCATATAGAAGATATATCTTATAAACGTGAACCTACAATTATTATTCTTCCACTAGATACGAAAGTTTTTACAATCGAAAAAAATCTTAGATTTTAGATTTAAAATTAAACAGATTATTTTATTTTTTGAAAATGTTATTGAATACAATATTCTGCCAATTTTGACATTAATCTTATTTGGTATTGTTTTTTATTAAAAAATAACCTTCATAGCTTATAATTTTTGCAATTATAATTTAGTTTTCTTTGATTATTTCGGAATTAGTTTTAAAAAAAACTTTGATATTCTTATAAATTTTGCTTAAACTAATTTTAGTACCTATATCTATCAACTGCACTAAATATTTCATCAGAGTAATATAAATCAGAGTATATAAATCAGAGTTAACTCGGTGTTAGTAACTTCAAAATAAATTAACTAGGAATTACTTAAAAACCATTTTCAGTAAATGCTTAGACAAGATTTCTCACGTTAATATCAGTTCACCTGAACCAATTTTTGACTGACTGTGACATGTGTTGCATTCGTTTCGAGTAAGCCCAGAACGAAGGATTTCATACTGAAAAACTGGATCGCTTAAAACATAAAAATACATAAGTGTCCAGTGTCCATTAAATGCACATTGATGAGTTCCTCAGTACCTACTTGCAAATTTCAAAAAAAAATTTAAAGAAGTTAAATTTAATTTCTGCTAGTAAGACTCCTAAAACATCAAAACTCACCGAAACAATGAACTTTTTTAGGAAACCAGAACAGAAAAATCCATCTTTGTAAACACATATTCGTCTAGAAATTAAATTGAATAAACAAATCCTATTAAAAAAACAATTAATTTCTATTTATAATAAAAATAGTATCTTTATAATTAAATATCCCTAATTACGAATAAATAGATCAAAGGCCGACATTATAAATAAAATTTATTCTGTTAATTTGCCCTTGAAATTTCAAATGTCACGTCCGTTGTTGACTTGAATCTTATCTTGTGTCAAATTTTGTCTACATTTTTTATAAATACATACACGTACATACATCTCCCTTCCATCAGAATATTTATCTGTGATTCTCTTGCAATATAAAAAATTATTTGTCTCAGATAAATTCAATTGCGTGACCAATCAAACGTTGGTTTTTCTACGTCATCGATGAAGCTGAACACACACCCTCTGTTTTTTTCATTGTTGAATATTTTTCACTTCTGTTGCTAAAGATATGTGAAAGCTTTTTCTGATACATAAACAGTTTTATGGTGTAGCGGATTAATCATTACAAAAAATTGTGAACTTCTGAAAGGCTCTGAAAATTTAGCGTTTTATTGTTTCAAGATAAGATTCAAGCTAAACTAAAGTCTATTTACACGGGATTGTTTAAAGAAAATTCTTCTTCTTCCTTTTATTCAGCGCTGTTATAATCTCAATCTCGAGGGGATCATAACTCCCTCACGTATCTGCTTCACACTAATGATCCGTCTGTGAGGTTCACCGACCTCAGAAATCGGCAGCAAGCCTCCCAGTTTTGTATTGTTCCATTTCTGAGGCCAACTGAATGCTGGTGTTTTTGCATTTTTCTTGTATCAGCAGTTTTTAGGCCTACCTTTAATCTTACTTCGTACTTGTTCATAGAAAATAAACCATAGGTAAAAACAGTTATGATTTTCATGGTGTTGTGTTAGACATTAATCTATTATGTCTCACACTAACCATAACCCTCCACAATAATTGAATTTAATTCAAGGGCACCAAGAGTAATTCGCTGTGTAAACAAAACAAACGAATACTCAAATTAATTGGGCCAATAATAATTGTAAACACCTGGCCAATGATTCAACTTCAATAATAAGTTGAAGCGACGGCAGGTCGACGATCCGGTGACAAAACATACTGGATCGTCACAATTAAAATAAGCGAAAGAAAACTGCTGATGGGTCATATTGGTTATTAAGTGTTGATGGCTCATATTGCGTCACCAAGAAATTGAGGATGACGCAAAGTAAGGTAAAAAGAAATTAAGTAGGTATAATTTAAAATATAGGTTAATAAATAATAAGCAAAGAATTGCCCAAAATTGCAATGTATGCAATATTAATTTTGTAATTGGGTAATTCTTTGTATTTCAATTTAACAAATAATAAATAAAGTATTAAAGTATTACCCAAGATTGCGATGTAAGCAATCCTAGTTTCGTAATTGGGTAATGCTTTATACTTTACATTGTATACTTTAGTTTTATAAGTATTAGTGAATAATATTAAAAGAAAGTTGTATAAATAGTCTAAAAATAATTAAGAGAGAGTTCAGAAGTTCAGAAGTTCAGAAGCTCAGAAGCATAGAAGTCAGAAGCATAGAAATCAGGAACTTAGGCGATTTCCAGAGGATCACTTTGTAAACTTTAATTCAACCCAAATAAACGTAAGAATATTGTACAAACAAATAATTAATCTTTTATTTTCTTGTTTTCAGAAAGTGGGCCTTTGTTGCCTCTAAATAACTGGCCTCCAGTGTGCCTAATAGCTGGACAATAGGGAAACGATAGGGAAACGATAGGCAAATAACTTTAAAGGGAGAGGAACCCATTTGTCGGGTTCACATCCCCTGCCTTTACGGCAAACCGTTCTCAGTAATATCCGTTACGTATGAAAGATTACGTAACAATGGTAAGAAAATATGCGGTAAGGTTCAACATGATTCAACATTATGTTAAAAAATTTAATTAGAAAAAATATTACACATACACCACAGTGACCTCTTGGTTTAAATTAAATTGAAGTTTGCACTTACGAGAAGAAATTAATTCCACATCGGCCCGAACAGCTTTTTTCAACGTCTTTAAATAAAAATATGTACTTAAGCCTTTTTGTGTCAAAAATTGCAGCATTTGCCATATTGGTTTTGAAATTGAAAATTAGAACTTTGTGAACATACAAATTTTAAATTTCATTAATTAAATGATACCAAGAGATTGCCGATGCTTTTTAAGAAATTCTTTTTAGAAAGTCAGATATTTATTCTTGTCTCTTAAATTAAAATCAATTAAATTGAGTGAATGAAAACTCAGAACTTTGATAAAAAAAATTAACCTGCTTTTTTCCTAATTTTGTACCTTTAAATGTACATATGTATCCCTTAAAAATATACTGAACATATTTGCTTTTAATTGAATTTAGAAGACAAAAAGACCCTTTGTATTAAAGTTTAACAAAAAAAAAAGTCATGTGTGCAATTCACACGTGGTAGAAGTGAAACCTTAAAAAAAAAATTTCTAGCAAAAAAAAAGAAAAAATCTACCTATTTTTTATTCTATCTCCTTTAAATACATTTTTTTTATATGAATACCTACCTATATTAATTTTATATCATCTAAAAGCTTATTGTTTCAACTCAAAATATTTATATCGTCCATGTCTATACAACATCTACAAAAAGAGCTTATTTTTTTTTCAAACCAAATCATTTTTCATCAAAAAAGCAAAAAAATTAATCTTTTTTCTCTTTTAACACCATTAAATATATTTTTTTTAAATGACAACCTATAGTAAATTTTATATCATCTGAACGGTTATTTCACCTTTTATATGACATATGAATCATATTTCTACCATGCCTAGAAAAAAAATAAGAATTTTTTAAAGCCAACTATGTCAAATTTCAAGCTGAGATTACGGTACTTCCTACACTGGTCATCGTCAATAGATCTCCACAGGTATTTTGAGGATTTTTTTAAGTTTTTCAATTTAAGATTGTGTAACTTGTAGAGCTCGTACAGTTAATTGTGATATATATATGTATATATATATATGTATATATATATATATGTGATATATATATGTTATCAGCATGCGTGTTAAAGTTAAATCAAATATGTATGTGCATTTGATCAAAAGATATAACGTGTGTAGAAAAAGAACATCTTTTTACCGTTATATCAGAATTTTGAATATGAAATTAATTGAAATTTTGTGCATTTAGTTTATTATATTACCTATCTACAGTACAAATTTCATTCATCTATCTATTAAAACAAAAAAGTTATAACAAGTTGAATGTTCGTGTCGCGTTTTTGTTTCATCTTGTTTCAAATCACTAAGATACTAAAGAAGTTTTCACTTAAAAAAAAAACTATTCAAACTATTTGCATTTAACCTTCAACAACAGAGGGTAAAATAACGTTATGTTTAAATGTGAAACTTTGGAAAAATTAAGTTTAAATTTTTCTTATAACATTTTTGTAAGAAAAATTCAAAAACATAAAGAAGTTTTCAATTATGTTCTGTTAAACCTGTCTGTGCTTTATAGACTTTAAAAAATTTTTGATGATTTTATTTCTTACTAATATCTTCTTCAAATATGTATGTAGTATGTAGGTACATGTAGAATACATGAGCAGTTTACAAAAAAAATATAACCTCTTAAAGTATCCAATTTAATTGTTTTGTTTTTTTAAGTATTTTTTTTTTTTGAAAACTTCCTATTTTCTCTAGTTTTTTCTCATTTCTAATGCAAATCCTAAACAATTTTTTTTTTTCAAAATCGCGTATGGGAATTCAATCTTTAAAAAAATGATTTTATCAATTTTTCGAAAAACAGGGATAATGATCTTTTCAAATTTGTAGGCAATCTATTTCTATATTTTAATATTACCTAAGTCAAAGTAAGAATACTTTATTTTAAACATCATTATAATAGCTCTAATTTGCCTTAAGGCCCTTTCTTTACTATTACAGCCCTGATCTTATTTCAGTTTATCTTTAAAACTTTTGATGTGTTAAACTTTTTGTATATTTTAAACGAACAAAGTTCAAGCAGTATTCGACGTAAATTTCTCAAATAACTTTTCTCAGCACATGTGGTTTGCTGTAAGTTTATGCACCAAACTTGTATAGTCAACAACTTACTCATGCGCTCAGCTCTAAATTTCAACACTATCTCACTTTTTTGTCACGTCATTTTGTGTGGATATTTGAGTTTGTATCTGAATTTGAAAAGAGAGGCAAAATTATATTTTTTTTTCACCAAAAAGCTATTTATTGCAGTGGCCAGCTGTTAACGCTGAGTATCTTTGACTTTACACTCAGTCAACTCAGCTGTACTAAAGATACAATCATTTTATTTTGTTTTATCGTACCACGACTTTATAGATAAAACTCCGGTTGACAAGAAATTCAGTCAGTTCGAACGGATCGTTTGTGCTAAGAATATATTTCTTTTTAAATACCTCGGAGATTTAATAAAAAAAAAATAATAATAAAAGAAAACAAACTCAAGTGAAAGAAGTGCCTTTTATATTTTAGATTGTCTCGAAAATAAATAAAAACTTTAGTCCTTTTTAACAGGATCTAAATCACCAATAAACGTTCCAAATAATTCTAATAATCTCAACCGGAAAACGCACTTCAAAAGCAACAACAAAATGTCTTCTAGCGGGTAAGTTGAGTTTTTTATTTATTCATAACTTTTTCAGTTTTTAGCTAGTTTTTTTTTTTTTGTAAATTTATAAATAAAATTGCCGTGTGCGAAAAAATGAGGAACAATATAAAAAAAGCTTTAAATGAGGTAGTTTAATTTTAATTTTTTGTTTATGTTTTTTTCTTTTTTACTAAGAAAACTTGCGATTTGTTGCGTAAGGTAAATTTAATTTTTTGAAAAAAAAAACATTTTATTTTGCTTTAAATTTTTTTATTGGTACAAGTTTTAATCACAATAAAACAAAAATTCGTGTTAAAAAAATCGTGTTCAAGCAAAACTGCAACTCAGCAAATTTTTTCGAAAAGTTCTTGTATCTAATTGCAATTACTTCACAATAGCTCATTGAGATCGTATTTATTATTTTTTGTTGTCAAAAGAGTCTTTGAATAAACTAAAATATCGAACGATTAAATGCAAATTGCAAAACATGCAACAAAAGTTTATTCACATGACTTTTAAAACAATTTTAATGATTTAACTATCAACCCAGTATCGTTCCGTTGAACATTTTAACAGAAATATTGGTTTTATCTTTGTAAAAAGAGAGAATCAGCAATAAAAAAAAAAACATTCAAGGAATAAACGTTTTTGTATTTTTTTTTTAAACTAATAAAATTTAAATGTTTACAACCAATCAGCAGTTTTTTTTTTACGATAGGGGTTTTAAGATGAGAAGTTTAACAAGTGAAACCGAACAGAATAGAAGTTATGGCTCGAGGAATGCTAAAAGAGCGCAAACCTCGCGCCGTGAAAAACTGAGAAATATACGATAAAATGTGGTGAATAATTACGAATTGATTCGTTAAGTTTAAATCGAATTTCGCTTTTGATGAGTAACTGCATCAAACTGAATGCAATTGATAATTTGTTGTGATTATTGAAATTAGATTTACTTTTATCCAATCAATTGCATTAAAAGTGACTTTTTCGTTCATTTTCATGCAATGAACTTGTAATGGGGGATTGCTTCTTTTCGTTAAGTTTTCTTTCACTTTTAATTTTCTAAGAAAGCAAAGTCAATTGTAGCATTTAACTTAAAAAAGTAAGACAGTTTGGTTGTTACTGTTGTCGCAGCAATTAAAAATTAATTTAACATAGTTTTAGTGCATAACGGTCAAATTGATATGTTCTCAAAATTATTTTTTTAGAGTTTTAAATACCACTTTGGACATATCGCTTATGGCATCCAATAAATAACCAATGATCTTAAATTAAGTACAAAACGTTTACGAAAATGGTGAAAACTAAACATTTTGTTATTTTTTCATTTTTATGAACGTAAAATAATCAATAAAGTAACCAAAGCGAGGTAGTTTTGAAACATATCGGAACTTTATTTGAACTGATGTAATATTCTCTTCATAACGCAGTATTTCAAAGCTTTTTTATGCCAGTGCAAAATGGGTATACCACAAATGTGCAAATAAAATGGACAAAACTGGAACTAGAACACTAACTTGTGGTACCCCAGAAACTTTTTCTTGAAAGTCTAAATACCTACCCGTTTATGAGTCCTAGAAGTTTCCAGAGTCCAGAGAAGTTTGGTACACCAAAGATTAAATATCAGCTGAACAATCTTAGGATTTTAAATCTCATAGTAGAGTAACTAAAGCTCAAAAATTAGGGAACCCGGCTGAACAGCTTACATTTTGATGATCTTTAAAAATACTTTAAAGTCTATAGATTAAAAATTGCCGGTGTTGCCGTTTTGATTTTTTAAATTTAATTGGAGATTTTTGTGAACAAAAAAATTTGCTTTCAAATTTTTTTCTTAAATTTCATAAATTAATTGATGCCAAGAGGTTGTCTAGGAAACTCAAGGAAAAAAAATATATGGGAGTGAGGGACAGTCTTCCATCGTTGAAGCGGTAGATGCAATTTTCTTATTAATTTTCTTATTAATTGACTTCAAACACAAAACAAAATATTTGAACACAACGGCAACACCTACAATATTTAAATATACATTATTAAAAAGCTAGAAGCTTAGTCGCATTTGTAAAATTAAAATTAAGTTAATTGAAGTAAGGGCTTTTGAAAGAGTGGTAATTGAACTCAGATTTTTGAAAAAAAAAAAAATATTAAAAAAATTTTAACATGTCCTTTTTAAAACTTTTTCGTAATACAAAATGCATTTATTTTTCAAATTTTTTAGGCCACATTTATTATTATTTGAAATTATAAAATTAAATGTCAGAATGTATACAGTTTATTCAAAAATTAAAAAGTATTTCATTTTCGAAGAACTTTTTTTAATAGAAGTTTTGAAAAAAAATTTAACTTATTTCTTTTTTAAAGTTCAACATTTAAATATAAAGTTATTTTTTAATTGTTCAATAGCCCTTATTGTTGAAAGTTAAATAGCAAAATTTTAAAGTTCTTATTTGCCAAAATCTTTGAAAATTATTTCAATTATTTCAGTTTTTATCAAAAAAAAAAACCATTGAAATTGAAGTAATTTTTAATTTTTTTTTTTTCAAAAGTGTGATATATATTACCTTTTCTGCTTCGGAATTCAACTAATAATATTTATGGATAAACGTTTTTTTTTTAAATAAATTCATATTTTATTAGAAAAAGTTTGGAAAAAAGTCATTTTAAATTTTTTAATAACATTTTTTTTTTTAACTCTGAGTTTGAGGACCATTTTTCAAAAACTCTTAGTTAAATTTAGTGGATTTAAATTTAAGAGATAAGAATGAGCTCCTGGCTTTTTAAAAATGTATTTTAAAATACTGTAGATGTAGCCGTTGTTTTTAAAATATTTTTTTGTGTTTGAAGTCAGATTGTAAGAAAATTGCATTTATCGCTTAAACTATGGAAGATTGTCCCTCACTTCCTTACATTTTTTTTCCTTAAATTACCTAAAGAATCTTTTGCTATCATTTGTTTTATGAAATTTGTTTTATGAAAAAAATCGTCAAAATCAGAGCTGTTCTGCCGGGTTCCCTAATAATTTGCTTTAGTTATCCCACTATCAGTCAATAGTCAACATAGTTTAACTGAAATGCTATGATTTCATAAGCAATTGGAAATGTATTATTTACCATCAAAATATTTCAATATAAGAAAAAATTACACATACGCCACAGTGAACGTATCTGTTAAAACGTTAAAAATTAATGCTCAAATTGCGTTTTTATGTATAAGCGATCTGTTACTACGTTAATAAAGTAAAAATAAATATGTTAGTGCTTGAATAAATTAACAGTTTGAAAAGAACAATGTTGGACACCAGTCAAAAATATTAATATTTTAAACTCTAGTTAAGGTATGTCAAGGAAAGTCCTTTATCGTCAAATTAGATTTTTTAGTATTTATGTCAGTCTCCAAGTAAAAATATGCCATACATAACAAGATAAAATACATTTTTTGCGCGCTATTAAGGGACAATCTGTATCATTGAAAAAAACACCAATCAGTAAAATGAAACAATTCTCTCTTCCTTAAATCTAGCAAGTAAATCGTATTTATCTAATTTATTCAAGAATTTCTTTATCTTGTTTTGATGACATTTTTCAATTTAACCATTAAAACTCAGCTCATAGCACGTGTTTAGCAAAAGACAAATCTGCAAATGAAAACAATCAAGTTGATTAGAAAATTGGCAAAGCAATTGTAAGCTGTCACACTGTAAAAACACTTTTCCTAGCTAAGTTAATCCTCTAAACTGCATCACTTAAAATATGGTTGTACTTTTAACGGAAGTAGTTCGTCAACCTTTGTAAAATGGCATGGGCGGGTGGGCTGGTTGCACGTTATCATTACTTCATTGATATAATTTTTATAGACGTGAAGCCATCATCATCAGTGAGAGTGGAGCACCCTCAACTTGGTTATCTTATCAGTCATCACAAAAATGAATCAACTTTTGTTTATTGGAATTGAAAAATTTATTTTGAATGAAGTGAAACAGAACCATAAACTTAAACACAATCTGACCAAAAATAAAGTTCTAAACGAAATTTTGTTGCCAACTTGCTAACCATTTGTTCAATTCTGATTTTGACAGGTGTTGTTTATCTGGCATTGAATTTGGCTTGCATTGATCCTTGTTGACCTTTTTTACTTCGTCGAAGAATGCTTACCAAATGTTTCAAACTTAGTCAGTCACGAAAATAAAGTCTGAGAATTTATGGTTGGTTTGGTTGAAATACACAATTAAACATTTATGTTTTTTATTGCACTTCAACAGAATTAAAAAAAAAAAAATAAAAGTTCTGCCAAAAGTTATTTATTGTTGTTTTTTTTTTCTTTCTTTTAAAGAAACACTTTTAGATAGGTTTTCAGGCGTAGCTATGCATGTACATATGTATTTATTATTAGTTTGGTTTTTGCATTTTTACATGTACATATGTATATCATCAATTGAGAAAAGTTATTTAAACACGTTCCAATACAGGTACGAGTATATCAACGTTTACAATAATGTTTTGTAATTTTAGGTGAAATTGTTGAAATTGCTTTTGCCGCCTTGTAAGTTGACATTTATTCATGGTATGAACAAAATGTTGTTGCATTTTGAAAAAAATTTACCTTTCAAATATGTCTCATTACTGACAGTTTTTTTTTTTTTTTGTTTTTATCGTAGTGTAATATTGTTATAAATCTTTGTTTATTTTACTGAATTTACTATATTAAATTTTATTTTTTACAATTTCAATAAAATAAGAATTGGCCTGGTCAATGAACGCAATTTTTAAGCGTTTAACCGCGCCACCAATTTTTTCAACTGTGAAGCAGAATACTTCGCTTAAGGGGTCGGTTATAGCGATCAGGAAAAAAAGCATTGAAATAAAACATTTTTTTCTTGATAGTCATTTAGCAATCAGGAATATTATGTCAGTTGGCAAAGCCACACAATCTACCTTTTCTTTTTTCTGATAAAGAAACACACGAAAAAGTTTTTCGTTGCAGTTGTGTTGGTAGAAAATGAAACTCATCAGAGGAACGATTTGTTTTATTTTGTTTGAAATATCAATAAGCTGGCAAATTAAAAAATAAATTTGTATCTAGAATACAAAAAAATACAATTTTAGACAAAAAATTAATGTTAAAATGAAAATTGTTTGCAATAGAAATTCTTTGAGTCAATTATATTATATTTATTGGTGTAAAATTTGTTTTTCAAATGTAATAAAAACATCGCAAAATATTAATTTGAATTTTTTCCTGATCGGTATTACAGTAAGTTAGGTGAATTTATAGGAGATCCATTCCAGATATGAATGAAAAACACACACAGACGCCCAGACACACACATACACACACACTTACATGTAAAACTCACTGTCAACAAGTTATTTGATGAAATGCACTTTTGTACATCTTTGATTCAAAGTGATGGATCGAGCTCTCCAGCGATGTCGAAAATTGCAGTTTTCAAAAGAGTAAAATCTAAACCACATTTGAAGAGAAGATTGTGTGTATACCTACACTCGATTGAATTTACACTTTTCATTCACAGAACATGATTTTATTTTTAAGTCTCACCATATTAATTTGATGTGATCGCTGGGTTATTTAATAAATACACATAGCTTAGGTACCTTAATGTCATTTTGACATTTGTCACAAAGTAAATTTTCACTCTGAAAGAAGTAAAACCTAAAACTCAAATATTTATACTTTGAGTACATTTTGTGGGCAGATAGTTTTAATTTATAACTTACCATAATTATCTTATCAGACAAAATTATCCATTTCTCTGCACCATTTTTTTTTTTTTTTTTGAAAAACTGCATTGTTATTGCACTTTTTTCTCGTCACCGCCCCTAAAGTATACAATTAGACGAATGTAGTTCAAAATATCATTCATAATGGGTTAGATAAAAAGTGGAGAAGATAAAAATCTTTTTTTAATAAAGTTTCCGCAGCAGGATATTCCAAATATCAACACTGAACAAAAATGTATATGCACGCAGCAAGAGAAAGGAAAATGTAAACTTATACACCTCGTCAAAATTCTATCCGCAGCTTGGTTTAGCTACTACTCCTGTCGACAGCTGCGTGTTGTTTTTGTAATGCTTGTAAACGCCAACTTCAGATACGGATAGCTATGCTAAAATAACACAGCTGTTGGTGTTTGTTATTTGTTTGTCAATTAAAAAAATTGTTACTCATGTAACAAATAAATTAAGGATTAAGGCATACGCGAAAATTTAAACAGTTTTTACTAATCCCTTGTTGTTAAAGTTATTTTACTAAAAGAATGGTTTCTGTTCATTGATGTATCCATAATTTTTATTAACTAACAGGGAATTTACATACCTGCTATTTCCCTGCTTTGCTGTTTAAATTCAAAAATCCTAACAACATTAATTCTCCTAAAAGTAAACTACAAAAAATAAGTAACAGAATAATTTAATCGTTAAAAACCAGTTGAGCAAAGACACAATCCAACCTATACCGGTATGTTGAATGAAAGAAGTAAGAAACGGTTTAATATGTTAATTAATACCAAAAAGTATGCAATGAAAAATATACGTCTTAAAATCCGTTACTACTCGGGAAGTTTGAATTAGATTCGTGTTGATTTTTGCAATTGCAATTTCTTTGTATTTGTTTGTGTAAGAAGACATTTTAAGAATAATTTAACACGATACATGAATAAATTACCACCAACAATACAAGACAAATTAATATTTTTATAAGTTTTTTTTTAATTATTTTTATTTGAGGTAAAACTTGTCAAATTGTATGGATTGGGAATTACCGCCCTCGCGTGCGGTATTTAAAGTAAAATGGAATCCCCATTTGTTAAGATGACATTTTGACTATTAAAATAATTATGATATTATGCACTAATGTGAAAGGTAATTAATTGTTCTTCATCCTTTTAGGTTTTTAAAACAAAATTTTCAAGAATGACAACTGTCAAGAGAAAGATTCACTTAATGTGTTACAAAATAAAAAAAAAAAAAAAATACCAAAATATCGAAACCTCCATGGAATTTATAGATATTTTACAAATAATTGTCAAAAATATGTCTACAATTCATGTAGTTCAGTGCCAAACTTATAATATTTTAAAAAATGCCATTACTTGGTCAAAGAATGAATTTTGGTCTATCGATTCTTAAAGTTTAAACTTTCGGGTCACTGTGGTGTATGTGTAATATTTTTTTTTATTGAAAACAATTGAATATAGAATATTGTTTAGTTGGCGAAATAATGAAAATATGTAGTTGACTTTTATGGGTCATTTGTTTATTTTCAAGTGAATAACTTATAAAAATGTTTCATTCTTGTAACTTCATCTCCCTACAATTATTATAATTAATAAAACATCAAAAAACCAATAAACCAGGAAAATACATCTCATATTATGTTTGATGTCATTTAACTCAAATTCAACAAAATAGCTATACAATGTATAGATAGACACACGACCTTAATAGATATCAATTGCATTGAAAAACAACATCTTAAAACAAAACCAAAACCAACCACCTAAAACCAAAGTAATTAACTTTAAACCGCATTTACTTCACACAATTATAAAATGTTTTCTTTGCAAATAGAAATAACCACAGCGTCCGCCAGTCAGCAAAGTGCTCACGCTTTTATACACCGATACTCTTACTATCGCTAACCACAAAAGGGATTTCATTGAAATATCTCAAGGTCACGTTCAAATGCATTTTCCCCCACTTTTAACTGGCGCTGAGTTGGTTGCTGCATTACTGTATAATCAAAAAGACTCTCGTGCTATATCTAAACTGTCAACTCACTTGTGCTGCCATGTTACGCTCAACAGGTTGACGTCCGCAAATTATACACCTAGCACATGTGTGTATACAGTTGACATGTAAATCACCGTGTTTAGTCGCTATTGTCGTTTTCCCATTGGCTACATTCTGGCGGTGTGTCACGTTAAAGTTTAAATACAACAGGTTTTTTGTCTATGTATATTTTGATTTAATTTCATATCTATTAGCGTTGAAATCACTTTTTTTTTTATAATATCGCTTCCATCTACTACACATTCTGTCATTAATAAAATTAAGGGGAAATTAAATAACAATTAACCAAGTGAACTACACTCGTTTTGGATTAAGCCAAAACCAGAGTTGTAGCGTGAATTTGTTACGGTTCCATTGTTTGTTTCGGGTTCAAGTCTTAGCTGCGCAGTAGTTTATGAACTTAAAGTCTGTATAGAGACTATCTATTTCTATACTTGTCAGTTGGTACTTACCTGTACGTTGACTTTGACTGAAACATACACGTGCCTGAAATCTAGTGTATTTTAGGTCACAAATAAAAGGGGATTGTTTTGGTTTTATTTATTTTTTTTTTATAGAAAACATCATTAGTGAAGAGAATGAAAAAAAAAAGAGAAAACAATTATGTATTTACAAAAGATCTGCTACACGTTTCGTTTTTGTTTACTCGCCTTAAGCCTTATTTTCTAGTTTTTCGAACGTGAAATTAGGAATGATTAATTTGAGGTTGTGGGCTTTTGTAGTTTTTTTTTTTTGCATTAAAATTTGATTTAACAAAATTTTGCAAACAAGTTTATTTAAAAAAAATAATGAGACCTGTCTTGAAAGTTTTGTTTTCATTAGATTGATGCTAGCGTAAATAATTTGATGGTTTATAATGATAAATTAATAATTTAAACTTTCCTGATGATGGAATTTATTTAAATTCGTAAACAAGCATCTTTAATTTAAAATTTTTATACAGCTTGCTTTAGTAGAGTTAAATTAATAAAACGTGTGTGTAACTTTAGATAAATCTTCAATTTAGGTTGGATTTGATTTATGAATGAGCTGCAGTTGTATTTTGAAATATAACTTCTTCTAATTCTAGCTTGGGTGTTTTGCATGTCTTACAGAAAGTTCAGTAACGCCTCACAGCCAATTCTTATTTTCTGTACTATTCTTGTTTTAATGGAAAACCTCTAGAATTTTTTTTTTAATAAAGACCCGAAATGAAAAACATAAGTCAGTGTCGCTACCATCGCTATTGCTATCGTTAGTATCGCCGAAGTCATTTAATTTTATTTACAATTTTGAAAAAATAACGTTTTTTAATAAATTTAATGTTAGATAGAAATAGAAAGAACATTTTTTTTAAACGGCTCTAACGACTTTGAAAAGATTCCAAAAAAAGGATGACCGACTCATTTGCAAGTTTTTGTTCTGGTGGTAAAAATTGTTAATACATAATTTTAAAACATTGTATGTAAAAATTCATGAGCAAATAATTTTAATTTGATTTAATAATAATTTTAATTTTTAATTAATTACAAAATTTTGATTTGTTTTGCCATCTTAAAAAATATTAATTATTAATTATACAAAACAAAAATTTAAGAGCATTTTTATGGCTTAATGCTCTTGAATTTTAACCTATTCTGTTTCCCATTTCTTTCTATGAAATATGAGGAAGGAATTTTTGTATGAAATGAATTGTTTAACTTAACATAAAAATAAACTTTAGTATTTTTTACTCTAAGATTGACTCGATTTTATTGTCTGCTCATTACAGTTTATTGTTCGATTCTAATACCAATAGATCCCACCAATTTTTTTCAATCGCATTGCGAGATGACAAGATAGATAACTATTTTATGACATTTTCAGCTCAAAGCCAATTTAATGGTGTTTTCGTTTGGTAAAAAAATCAATTTATTTCTTGATCTAAATCTGTCAAAAAAATGTTGTTGTGACTACTTAATTGTAGTTGAACAGATCAAAACTTGGTTTTTTAACAGATTTAGATAAAAAAATAAATTGATTCTTACCAAACGAAAACACCATAATTCAAACAACGATTGTCAAAAAAATGTTCTCCTCTAAAAAAATTCAAATTGCCAGTTTTTTTCTCAACTGTTTGAAATAGTAATAAAAGAGTCACCTGAAACTATTTGTTTTACACCTTAATAAGGTCAAGTTCTAAAATCTGAAAAAAAAATGATTTGAATCATAAAGTTCACAACATCTGCTCAAACATTATTGAAGTTCAAATACGGTTGCATGAATGAATTTTTAAATATAACTTCAATGTCTTTTATAAAAATAACTCTGACATTGAGCTTATTAAGATCTTATTAAGATATCAATGCCGTTCTCTGCATTTTCAAAAAAAAAAAAATGTTTTCAAGTTCAAGGAAACAAGTGATTATACAATTGTTATGCAATTATAAAGACTTCTAACAGTAAGTTGACAGGCCTAATTTTTGTATTGTTTTGAGCAAACACATGCGTTTGTAGATAACGAGTTTGTAAATTAATGAAACATATGTGTAATTAATTTTTGTACAAATAGAAGATTCATTTATCAAACAAACATCGTAATATATCAAATTTAGAACTGATATGAAAATGACAAGTACTCAAATCTTCTGGATTTATAAGGCCTCTGTTTTTTTAATGGATTTTTTTTGTTTGCCAACACGAGGCAAAGGTTGCATATGTTCTTTTATTATGAGAAGTTTAAACAAGAGTTAAAAGATAAGTTTGAAAGTAATGGAGCTGCTTAGCAGATTACCTTGCCGAACATAACTGAGCTGTCTTCTAGTAGTAACATTAAAATAAATTTATTTTTGTTAAAAACAAGATCTTACTTTTTAGATTAAAAAAAATATGTTTTGAACTCTTATCAACAGTATCTATCATAAATAAAATTTCAAAAACAATTATTTATATTATATTTTTTTAATAAAATTTCAATTTTTTTTTTTTTTTGTAAAACCAATTTTTTGAATATGGATCATTTAATTTTTTTGAAACTTTTGTTTTATTAACGGATTTTTATTTCCTTTTTAATTAAATATAGTATAACCTACTTTTTTTTAGAAATTTTATAAGTAGGTACCTATAATTTTTTTTTAACGGCTCCAAACATTTCTGAAATTATTTTTTCAAAAAATATTTGTTTTATAATAAGAAATTTAATGGCAAACGTCGTTTGGAGGTCAAAATAATTAAAAATTTTGTTTGAATTTTATGTTATTTTCCTATAAAATTAAATATATAATTTTTTTTTATGAATTTGCACATATAAAGCTTGGATATTCTATGCATTTTTTTATCATTAAAGCAAGTACGTGCATTTTATTTTCTAGGAACTCGCACCAAGGATAGATAGTATTATCTTCTTCATAAATACAAATTAAAGTACATTATCTGTTTTTCGTTTATCTTTTTTGGATAAAATAAGGTCAAGCTTAAAATTCTGACTTGTTTAAAGAATCAACTTAAACTTCGAAGCACACAAATAAAAACACCTGTTCTAACAATTTTGGAGTTCAAATGCTGTTACATGAATATTTAATTTTAACTTCAATGTCTTAGGTTTAAAATTAACTCTGACATTGAGCTTATTAAAAAAAATCTGTATCAATGTCCTTCTCTGCATGTTTTGGAGTTCAAGGAAGCGAGAGAGATTATAACTAAAATAATATGCAATAAGCGACTTCTAAAAGTAAATTTATGTTTGACATTTTTTTTTGTTATGTAGTAAGCAGTTTAAGATCTGTGCAAATATGTGCGCTTAATTATGAAAGTGGACTAAGTCACTCCTAAAAATGGCCTCAAATCTAGCCTTAAAATAATTATTATTTAAGGGGTAAAGTTTATTTGAAAGCGAAATTGCAATAAATAAACTTTTTTATTGCTCCTCTAGTGATTTCATAAAAGAAATATAATTAAATCGTTATAAGAAAATTATTATGTAAGTTTTTCTTTAAACAATGCAAAAAGTGACTTAGTCCACTTTCATAATCATGGGCACATATAAAATCCATTTAAAAAGCAATATAAAAATCACAAGAACCCGAAATTTCTAGGTTTATGAAATAATTTTTTTTTGAACTTTTGTTTGACAACACGAGGCAAAAGTTTAAGGTTTTTTTTTTTTTTATTATGAGAAGTACAAAAATATGACTTAAAAGATTAGTTTGAAAGCAATGAAGCAACCATAAATCTTCATTCTTTATTTATTTAGCAAACTACCTTTGTTAGATAGATTGTGGTAAGATCCACATGTTTTTATTAGCAAAGAGTTTGAGCAAATACTTGCTTTACGTCAATTCTAGCCTTAATTTTTTTGATATACAAAAATCACTTGGAGATTTAGGATTTTGTACTAAGATAGCTGATTTTGTTTTCTTTTTTTATTTCATGCTGTGATACTGACAATCCATGATGTTAAAATAAAAAAAACAAACGAATTTCGGGAACTTTCCTGCCTTCAATCTTTCCAAGCAGTTTAAATACTTTACTTTTCTCTGATCCATTTTGAGTACCTAATTCTCAAGGATAAATTATCATAATAATTTATTAAAGAAAAAATAAACTATACATAATTCCTGTTTAAAACCTTAGTCATCCCGATTATTCTGTATATGTAATTGACAGACATAACTTTATTTGCAAGAAAGATTTTTTATTGTCAAAGTCAAGATTTATCCTGTATTGTAAATGTTATTTTAAATAAACTAGTATAAATTAGTAAAATTACAATGATTTATAAAGCAACGTGCTAGATTGTTGCAGCTTTGCAGTTTTTCATTGTAAGATCATATCAACGTGATTTCCACAAAACAATCCGAAAAGAATAAAGCTTATTAAAAATTTATATATATAAATTAAAAATAAAAGTTCACTTTAATATAATTAAACACACTTTTTATCAGTTTAAATTGTTCACATATTATACAAAATAAATGCATTTTTAATTAAAAATTAAAAACAAGTTTTTTTAGTGTTTAATTTCCCTGGGCGATAACAAACCCTAATTATTTAATCACTTAAATCATTAAAAAGTTATCTATAAACAAATAAAGTTAAGATCTTATTCATAGTTTCGGAATTGCATTAACTATAATTTGTTTTATTTTAAATCTCACTTCCTGAACTTATCTCTCTTTAGGTAGATTATACAGACAACACAATAGAACTAGCTCTCTATCGCAAAATCAGCATCTTGTTTGAAACAAAAACAAATCACTTGTTTTCTATTTATCCATATCAAATTGTGTGGTGCGGTTGCAATCAAACTTCATGGTGTTTCTTAAGATTTCAAGAAAACTGTAATGCCAGTGAGTCCGTCCATCAGCTGGCTTGGTATAAGTCTATTGCACTGCACTGCAGTGCTTCGATTAAGTTTGTTTTGTCATTGTCGTGTTTCGAGTCGTCATAATTATTATTTCGTCTAGAGTAGTAGTAGGTACTGGCTTAATCATATAAGGGAGGAAGTAAAGGCTTCGATTAGCCACAGAGTTTGATTTAAACTTTAGTTGTCTGTCTGACTTTGGCCGGCTTACACCGCTTAAACGACACGTATTTTGTGCGATTAAATGCTAATGAAACAGAAAAAAACGATTTTAATTGCGATAAGTCTCGAGAGTGTCTGCTATAATAAAACGCCACGAACGTCACTCAAGTCATCATATTATAATAGAATTACACAAATCAAAAATAACTACACAAAGCGGTACAACTATACAATACATATAGCAAATTAAGCGTTTTGATTGTTTGCACTCTTTATAAATTTTCGTTTTGTTGTTGTTTATATATTTTCTAACTCAAAAGTTTTGAGTGCAAATTTGATGATAACAATCGGATTGTGAATTCATTGTGTACAAAATTTTATAATGTGTCATTATTATAATTTTTTGCAAAATTTTGTTGACTTTTTATTGTTTGTTTTTTGCTGTGATACCCATCTATCATGACACCAATACGATTATAAGCAATTAATTTTGAATCAAGTGTAACACTTGGCACGCAACCGAGTGTTGAACAAGTGTTGTAAACAATAGATAACCTTGTTAGTGTCAAAGTGACATTTGCAAGAAGAATAGAAACATAAAAAATAACAAAAATAGAAAAATCAAAAACATTATGAAAAAGAGTGCACATTCAACAGAAAGTTTATTAAATCGTTGTGAATAACATGTAAATGGTTTATCAAGTTATTCATTTCAAAGCTAAGTTTTTGAAATATGTAAAGAAGTTAAGCACTCGGAATACCGATACCCTTCATATTCTATTTCAGTCCACTAAGAAGTGTCAAGCTCAGAAGTTACCACTGTCGTGTTGAACCTATAGGATCTATTTTATTTATTTCCATTTATTTTAAAGTTTCCCAAAGTTTTTCAGCTATAACATCTTTTGCAACAGGAAAAGACAAATAAAATAATTTTTGTCGATAAAAGGAGCACTCACATATTTTTCCCCCCAAAAACAAAAAAAAACGCCAAAACTTTCTAAGGCATATATTCCAATATATTCCTGTAGGATGCAGGGTTGCCATGTATTGAGAATTAATTTTTGTTTATGAATATAAATCATACCCATAAATAGTCTATGTTATGTATAATACTTTATTTCATGAACATTGACACAGGGCTGCCTTAACAAATTGAGCACTTAATAGGGTTTACCGTGATTTTAAAATATTTTTCTACTTCTTGTTGATTACCATAAAAATTGTGCTAAAATTATTCAATTCGGTTTTTAGGAACTTCATAAAAAGGACTCTATATACTTGTGAAGCGTACTCAAGATGGAGTCATACGTAGCAGTTGTACAAAGATATAAAATTAGTGTGTTCTCATGTTCATAAAATCCTAAATTTAAACTAAATTTGACAATTAAGTCTTTGAAGCTGAATACTCGACATAGCTTATGCTGCAATATGTAGTAATCAAAAATACTATTGACTTGTTTTTTTAGAATTTAATATTTTGTTTTGTCATTTAGCTGGATTAAGCGAAAGACCATTTTTACCACACCAAACACAATAACTGTTAATATCGCTTTGTAGAAGGATACGGCCATGGCCAGAATTAATTTCTTTGAATATCTTCATATTAGCAGCAAATATCACTTGAAGTTACGGTTGCCAGATATATTTTGACGAAACTAGTAATTGAGATGCAAAATCCCGGACTTTCCCGGACAAACAACGACAAAAAAGAGTACAAAACTAGGACAAACGAACGCTTAGATGAAATAAAAAAAAAAGAAAACGGAAAAATCCCTCCCTGGTTCCCGTACCAAAATTTTTTTTATATTTTTTTCACAATTAATAGAACCTTGAGACAAAGTTTGGCATTTCCTGTCGTATACTTAGAGCCGTTTGCTGAATCGAAACTAAAGCATTTAAGTTCTACATAAATCCCTATGTGACAGTTTACGCGGAGGAAAAAGAAGAGAATAAGAATTTATGTTCAACATGGCCCTTAGTATATGAGTATTATACTAAACTTTTGAGCTAATATTACAAAAAATTAATAAAATGCTAAAGTCGTTTTAGTTAGTTACTTAGTTAAGAAACAGTCTTTTTTCGACTTAACAACTTACTTACTTAAATGGCTTTAGCATTTTCCTAAATCGTGTTTTACAATAATTGGTTAATTAAGTTACTAATAAAACTGGAAAAGTAAATTTTCTCACGAAAATTTTTTAACATATTGTATGCAGGACAATTACAATTGTTTTCTTTCAGGTTTCAATGCTAATTTTGTAGCTCTTAAAGTTACATGAAAAAATCGGAAGACTCCCAAAAATACCGTTATTTTAAACTAAATATAAAAAAAAATGTGTTGATTAGATAATTCACTAAGCAGTAGCTCATACGCAAATTTTTGAGTTTTGATTATATTGGAACAGATTATAAAACAAATTGACCATATAATAAACCAAATTAAATACGCCTAGCTTTTAATGAACTCTGTTCGTTCTTCGAACAAGCATACAAGTAGTGAGATATTAAAAGCTTGAAAAGAGTACAATCCCGGACAATTAATAGAAACTATCCCGGACGTTCCCCACACACCAAAAAAAGAGTACATGTCCGGGAAAACCCGGACGGATGGCAACCCTACTTGAAGTGATGCACGAGATTTCATTTTTTATAGCTAAAATTAATAAAAAAAGGTCCCAGGTGACTTCCTTGAGGGGCTCCAGAGTTGAGTTGGCAATAAAATGATCTGAAAGACAGTTTCAAAATTTGACCTGATAGAATCTTTGGTTGAGATATGATTCTACCCACACAATAAAAATAGGTGAAAAACCAAAAGCTTTTAATTTGAAGCTAATTATTTTATGACTGAATTGATCAAATGCCTTTGAAAAAGTCATTGTAAACGCAGTCAACTTCATTACTCTTTTCTAACGCATTTGAACACTTATAAAATGCTAGACTATCACAAATACATTTTTTTCGAGTAATGGAATTATTTTGACCATGATTTAGAAGCATTTTTTTAGTGCTGCTCTACTACATTAAAAACATATAAATTTTACTATTTATAGTCCGATAATTTTTAAGGTTCAATTGTTTAAACATGATTAAATACTAGGTATTTCGGATTCAAATTATAAACATTCTCATTCCTCTCAAAAAATACCTTTTTACCTATACTTTTTTGATTCTTTATTTTTACTGGCTTGTTTTACTTGTTGTACTGAAAATGTATTCATAGCGTAATAAAGGTTGTACATTTAGTTAAGGGTGATTGTTTTCAATTATCTTTGATTTTATTCGTATTTAAAAAATATCTTAAAATAATGTTCCATATGACCAATTTGCATCAGCATACATTTTTTAGCTTGTTCGACTAAAACCTTCTCTCCTACTCTTGTACTTTAAATATACGATTTTATAAAAAAAAAAAAAAAGATATCTAAAGGGATCAGCGCCCCAAGAGGGTGAAATACTGCATCGATTTTTTTTTACTGACAGACTAAATTACTTATCTTTTCTTTTCTATTTTTGAACTTTGTAGGCTTTTAGGTTTTTAGAGTTCTGACCAGAGGGTTTCATTTAACATTAGAATACCCTTAGCAAAAGTCCATTTTTTTGCTTTGGGGTGCAAGTCGAACTTAGAAAAGTATGCATTATTATGTGCATTATTATGTTGTGAAAAAAAAATCAAAAATTTTTAAAAGTTAAAAATTAAATTCTTCACTGATAGTCTTATCTATACTCAGATCTCACAGGAGCTTAATTGAATTATTGAACAAACAGATTAAACAATTAATAGATAAAGTGAGAAGTACTTGTTGATAAGAGATAGGTCTTCGATTAGTGGTCTGCAAAAATGTATCAAAGAAAGTGACTCATTGATATCATTCAAACAATTTTATAGCTTATTCTGTTTTTGTATGCTTACCGAGCAGATGGTTTAAAATCTAAAAATATTGATAAAAATTTCTTAATTGGAGGGAAAATAACTTTGTTTCTATTAATTGATCACATAATCTTAATTAATTCTTATAATTATCTCATTTAATAAAATTCTATCAACAATCTAACAAAATAGACACTTGCTCTAGGTATCTATTTACTCTATAACTGGCTACTATGTTATTATTTTTAATATTTTTAATAACAAAAAATTGCTGAGATTACTAATTGAAAAAACCGGTAGTTTGTATAGTTTTTTTTTTATAATTATAATCACATTGCACACGAAACATTATTTACAATATATTAATAAATTCTATTTCCGATATCAGCCAAACAAAAATAAAAAAAAAAAACACTCGATATAATAATGCTTATATGCACATTAACATACTGGGAAATAAATTACTTATGCACTTTTGTTATATGTAAACATTAAACATTCATAAAAAGTTATACAAAATTATATAAACAAATTACTTTTAAAACTGCAGCATAAACATACTTTTGTATGTACTTTTAATAGACTCATAATGCCGACATTTATAACTTTGAGGGAAGTGAACCCAAACGAGAGTACAAAAACGTGACTTCTTTTTATGATTTTATTACAATAAATTTACTATTGTTTCACCTTGAAATTATTACGAGATAGTAATTCAATTAGTTACTGGTATAGAATGTTAATGTATTCGGATGACAAGTGGATTATAAATTAATAATAAAATTGTTTTAGTTTTTTTGAGTGGCTATTTTTAAATGCTACTGAACTATTTTGAGCTACGAGATACGAGTACAAGTTATGAGTCAATAGTAGAGAGTGAAATTGAAAAAAAAAGAGTACTGAAAGAGTTGTGATAAGTGAGTACCATAGAGACAGTCTTTGATTTTATAATATGAGTTTTAACTCACCATATCGCAGAGACATTAATTTAAAAACTTTGAAAAAAAAGATTGGGGTCAAAATTTTGTATGTGCCAAAATTCGGATTTCAAAATTCTGTATTTTAAAACTCTGTAAATTCGAAATTCTGTATTCTAAAATTCTATAAATACAAAACTCTGTATTCCAAAATTCTGTATAAAAATGCACACTTTTTTCACTTACAGAATTTTGGAGTACAGATTGCTAAGAAGTAAAGTATTTCCCCAATTAATTTGCATACAATTTAAAAGAATGACATACCCTCTCCAATACTCCAAAATAACTTCTATTCACCAGATTTCCGAACAGGCCTTAATTAGAGCCGCCATTTTTACCAACTTAACTGCTGCTGTTAGTCGTTCAGTTTATGTTTTTTTTTTTACAATTTTCAATTGGATTCCACAAGTATATGTTTTGTCTATCATTTTATTAATGATCTAATAGTTCTAACTCTTAGAGAGCTACATATGTAGGTTAAAATTCATTTTTGTCAACCTGATGCATTAAGTCAGAATAATAAATATTAATTGTTTTAAAAGTGATTTTTAATATTGCAACAGCTTATTTAAAACAAAGTCAAGTAGATACAAAATTTTAAACTAATTCTTATTCATTATTCCTCCCAATTTTCCAATTCTGATAAGATAAATATCTAGCAATTGTTGTGAAACTCTATAATTCTATACAAAATCTTTTCTGGCCCATAATAAATTGGGCGTTTAATTAGTATTAGCAAACTCTCTGTCAATCGCTAAGTTTAAATCAAAAACATGTTGTCCTAATACCAGGGGATTTTTGTAAAGTTACACACAGTGATTGGAATCTTGTTTAAATGTCATTTACCTGATGAAGAAATCTATTAAATCAACAGAAAATTCCCATTTGCTTCTACTCTACTATATTAATAGTTCACTACGGTGTATGTGTAACATTTTTTTTTTAAGTGGAACAAAATACTACGTACCCATATGAATTTTATTTCCTACTCACATTCACGATAGTTTTTTTTTTCATATTAATTATGACTAAAAATAAATTCTTCATAATGTCATTTCCTTTATCGGAAAGTAATATTAATTTATGTATTATTCTCACGACAATTTTTTTATGACAAAAGAATGACATTATATTAGAAGTAGATTTAACTTTTCTTAATTATATGACAAATGTTTTAATTGAAAAATGTCATTTACACATTAAATATCAATTTAAAAGTCAATTAAATGACAACACTGTATTTGCTTCATAGATAAATCAAATTAATTCAAATATAAATGTGCATAGATAGTGTTTGTAGGTGAACAAATTAAACTTTTCATTGTTTTGTGATATTTACGCATTTTTATGAATTAAATGTCTTAGAAAACACAATAATCTAGACTTAAAAGCAAATTTTTTGGTCTTGAACAAACTGCATTGTTCCATTTAACAATACTCGTATTTGTTTCTTTTTCTAATTATCTACTAAATTAAAAAAAAAAAACTAAAAAAAAATCGGCCCATTTAAAAGTTAACAAATAACAAAATTTTACCCAAATGTTTTTGTTTGTCTCGAACTAGAAATTTTCTATTTATTTTAAATTATTTTTTCAATTGTTAAAACTTTCTTACCAAACTTTCCATTTAGGTTTATTGTTAATAAATAAAGTTTATTGTTCAAATGGAAAATTTTGTACTAAAAATTATTCAACCACATTTTCTAAATATTTGGATACATTTTATTGCAAATAACAACATCCTTTCTTTTATAGAGCAGCTGAAAAAACAGTTTTGTTTTTATCATTTTTTAAAAGTAAACGAAACTCAACAAATACTGAACAGTTTTGTTTTTATCATTTTTTAAAAGTAAACCAAACTCAACAAATACTGAAAACATCATTAAAGAAGGAACAATTACTTTCCTCAAAAAATATTATTAAAAAAACTGACTGTTTATTTAAAGCCTTGCCATGGAATGTACTTAATTTGTCTTAAACTAACAGAAAAAAGTAGGTATTTAGAATGATTTTAAGCTCCATATCCAATGAATTGTCAGTTTCACTCGTCTCACCTAAACCCTTCAGACTAGCTAAAAAATTTTGAAACTCATTAGAAGTACCTACATACAATTCATCTAAGAGTTTAAATTCACAATAGAACTGTCTACTTTAAAAAATAGGAATTAAAAAAGCTTAATGTAACGTTTCCTTGGGTGCCTTTTTTTAGAACCCAATCCTGTTCGTACCAGTAGACTAAAAAACACTACAAAATTGTTCAACTTTATTGTTTTTTTTTTTTAAGGGAAAGTCAATTAAGATTTATGACCATTAAATTTTCATATTTACAACCGATAATTGTTTTTAATTTAATAAATAAAAAAAGTGTTTAAAAAGTTGTATAGTTTGTATGTGCAAAAATTATTTATCGATGTTCTTCAGACACGTTTTATCGACGAAAAAAAAAACTAATTACCATAAATAAATAATTCATTTGAAAATTTTAAATGACAACTATACAAATAAACAAACATAATCATGAATGTGTTTAATTTTGAACATTCCTCATCCACACAACTTTTGGTTATTATTAAATCACGGAATATTTTGATAGATAGTTAATTGAGAAGTGTTAGGATCTAACACATGATTTGAATTTAATTGTCGAATTAACATATTATATGTCATTTTTATTTAAATATGATTTAATTAAGTTAAAATCAAATAGCAAAACCGCATAGTGATTATCCAATAATCATAACGCCATTTGTTACAAAAACACGATCTAGTTTAGAAAAATGTATAGAAAAAACTTGTTTTCAAATTTGCCAGCGCTAATTTAAAGCAAATTCATGCTCGAAAGGGTTATTTGCATTTACAAAATTGGCAATATCAAATTAAGCAATTTGTATCTGACACCCTGACTTTATTCATAGTTTTTTTTTTTCAATAGTTATTATAAAAAAATAATTTTGATTGGTGAAATAACAAAATAATTTGTTCAAACTTTGTTAAATTTAATGAATATTTTAAGTCATTTGCTATAAAAAAGAGGGAATCGCCTATTAAAAAAAGTTAAGGTTGAAAGACCTTGATAATACATCCAAGTTCAAATATAGAGGATTGGTGAAGCCAGAAATTCGTACCGGTTACAACTTCGTACCAGTTACAACTTCTCAAAATTGGAAGAAGAAAGTTTATTTCATTCTTATATCTTACAAAAATCGATTGAAAAACTGCAACTGAAAGATAATCCCACAAAGGGCCGGTGGTGGCAGCCAAAAACATAAATACTCTCTCATGGATAAAATCGAGGCTTTGTTAATGTTACGGTGTGAACTCTAACATTAAAGTGCTGATATATCTATCCAACGGTCTATATTTTAGGAAATAGGTACATTTGAAGGTATTCAAAGTCGTTTTTAAAGAAAACTTTTTTATTCCATACTCTCCTTTCAATGTACGTCTTGTGCACAAAAGTCTACTCCAAGCTGTCGATCATTTACTTTATGCTTAGGTGTGCATTACACTGGATCTGCGATTTTAACTTCTGAGTGTAATATGAACTTAAGTAATGAACTTGAGTATTATTTGCGTTAATATCACTTTTGTTAATCAACTAAAAACGTTATTCACACGTGTTATTCATAAATTCATTCATTCATATTTCTCCAAGCCTAAGTTTTACAATATGATGCTGTTGATCGTTCAAAGTACCTACTTATTCACTTTTAGTAGTCTTTTGTCATTCTAATAGTATGAGTATCATTTCACAAGTCACAAGTCTTCTAAATATATGATCGAGGCCAGAAATTCTATAGCAAATTTAGCTCTGATTTAGACAAGAAGAATGGATTTATTTTTAGAAAATACGTATTTGTACTAAAGTTAGCCTCCTCTTATAATGAAAGATGAATTGAATTAATCTTTTTTGCAACGCAATTCTTTCAATTCACTTTTAAATTCCATTGAAGAGATTATTGAATTTAAGATGCTCATTCATGAACCTGAAGATTAACAGCGGGATCACTTCACGGTTATGAAAATTAAAAAAATTTATCTTACTTGATACTCCTTTGACAGTTTTCCAACTTCAATTAAATTTTTTTCAAGGTTAGTTCCGAATGGTTTTTAAACTTTAAACTGACCTTATATAACTTTCTCTAAAAGAGCTTGAAGAAAGTTTCCATTTTTTTTTTTTTTTTGTAGACTAAGGATCGGCCCCACTGTAATTTGACATGCTAAAGTAAGGTGGACAATCCATTCGTATATTGCCCTTTAGAGATTTAACTCAATCAAAAATAGTGAGTGACGTTTGATAGCATAGACAACAATTACAAATGTACAATAATATAACGTCCGACAGGCTTTGAAAAAGTTGTATACTTTTTTTTTCTGTAGTTTAAATTACATCACAGTTTTGAAGTTTTTATTAGAAGAATGAAAAAACGTGCACCTAATCTTGTTATCTGAAATTGTACTTTTTTTTAATAAATATTTCATTTGAAAAAAATATACTTGTTAGAAATCTTGTTACAATTTCTTTTTAAAAAAGTTTTTGAAATTATATAAAAACAAATGAATTGGAAATGTTCTCATAGTTTTCATTCAATGATATTTTTTTGATCATTGTTCGATTGGTTACGCATCGAAAACACCCTTGAAAAAATTTAATTCAAAACAAAACTTCCCGAAACCCGGAAGGTACACTACTCGTAGTGCAAAATATCCGATTCGCTGAGTAATAAAATCAGACAATACTATTTTTTGTCGACTACAATTTTTTTTTAATCAGATCACGTCTTAAAATGCAAAACATTACTGACCTTTTGATAGAAATTCATTCAGTAGATACGACAGCCAAAATTTAACTCAATACAATAATTGTATATTACCACTTTACTTTTTGTAGTTGTTTGAATTAAAAAAGGGTGAAGATGTTTGTTAAACAGTGACGAATAGTTTTATTTTTAATTTTAAAGTGTTGTCGTTTTTTTTAAGGTGGGTCAAGATTTGTATAGACTATAGCCTTTATGAGAAATTTGTTGTCTACTGCAAAGGATTCGTCACTGCTTTTATGTTTCGTATCATACAAGTAAACACTTCAAAAATTATGAATCACATACAAAGCTTGAATATGGAGTTCTTATTCACCAAATTGAACATCAAAAGAATCAATTTAATACATATTAATGTTTAATGAGAGAACTTAGTCTATATTATTTATCAGTAGCTTTTTTTTAAATTTGTAGTTAAAATATTTGATAAAAAATTTAAGCTTTTGGTTAGTGGTATCATTATTTTCGCGCGTTTAAAATTGTTCTTTCTTCTAAGTTTGTCTTACAAACTATTTTTAATCAAACAATTTATAGATTATTCCATATTTAGATTATGGTTCAACTTGAATAAAGGTAACACTTTTATTGAACTCAATTGTGAGTCATGGTCAAGTAAATTTTAAATGAAACGATAATTCTTTGGTGGAAACTAAGTTTCAGAATTTCTCTAAGGATGAATAAAATAAAATGCACGACTGGGTCGCACGAACTTGCTCTTAGAGTTCAAGTTGCTTAAATTTTTAAGACTTTTGATATAGAAATTTAGAAAATGTAGGTACCTACTATATGGGTACAGAAAAAAAAATATAAAAAAAAAAATTAAATTCGTTTATTAAAAAAATAATATAAAATCTGAAATCAAATTGCCCCCCAAAACAAGTATGCAGTTTTGATTGATATATTAAGATGCATTTTTAGAAAAAAAATTTTCAAAATCGTTAGAGCCGTTTTTTAAAAAACTAATTTTTTATAAATAATTTTTTGGAAAAAAAGTTTTAAAATACAACTGGTATGCCATTTTGTAGAAATCACTGATCAACATCTAAATACAAAATTTCAAAAAAATTCAATGTCCCGTTTTCGAAAATTTGATTTTTCAAAAAAAAAATTTCAAAATTTTTTTAAAAATCCAAAAATTATTTTTTTCAAAATTTTATTTTTGGCTTATATTTAAATTATATAAATGCTTCTTAACAAAAAGTTTCGTTGAAATCGAATAAGAGGTTTCGGAGATAATCGGATTTGAAAAAAACGGTTCTATGGCAGGTACCGTTAATAATGATTCTCAAAAAAAATTTTTTTCATTGAAAGATAGACCTTAGCTTAAAACTAACATTTGAATTTTTTAAACAAAATCGTTGGAGCCGTTTTCGAGATATTTCAATTTTACTAGAATCGGTATATGACAAGTACCGTTATTTTTGGTCCAAAAAAATTAATTCCAAAAATCCCTCTGGAGAGTCGCCAAATAACGCTACATACCAAGTTTGACATTAATCGGTCCATCCGTTTAGGCTGTAGCTCCTTATACAGACAGACAGACAGACAGACTGACAGACTGACAGACAGACAGACAGACAGACAGACGGACTTCCGGGACCCACTTTTTTGGCATTGTCTACCATCGTAATGTCATGGAAAAATGTTATCTCAACTTTTTTTTTTTGTACGAATGCATAACTTGATATATAGTACCTATATCGCAAGTAAAAATCAATTTTGTGGAATCAAATTTTTGGAAACAGAAATTTTGCAAAAATTGTTGAAAAAAAGTACCAGTTGTCAAGTGCAAGTGAGAAGATTTGCCAACAATAAATCTTTTTCATTGTTGTTCATTTTAAACAAATTGAAGAAGTCTGCTAAATTTCTGTAGGTACATCAGTTCATTTCGCAATAGGTACTTGATGCGGTATTACCTAAACAATACTGGTAACAAAATTATCAACAAGGCGCCTGGGAAATTCCTAACGACGAAATTCGATTTAATTTTTTGATACAGATAAATTTATAAGATTTTGTCTTCGAATCGTTAAATTAGTGTTATTTATAATCACAGATAATGTGACGCAGTATGAAAGCAATATTTTCGCAATGAAAAAATAAGAAATGATTAGATAAAGTAGTAATTGTATTATTTTGTTTATTGTCCTAAATCTATATAAACAATTTAATCAATCATCATCTGTAGGAATAGTTGACTTTATCATATATTTTTTATAAACAATGATTTTGCGAATAATATTGATCTATTTCTGGAGAAAACTTAAGATTCGTGATTTTTGAAAAGCCTTTAGTTAAAAATTGGAATTGAAATTTAAATTTCAAATTACGTTATAAGTTTTTAAGGTGTTACCTCATTTTTAGCAAACGGCAAAATATTATATAAAATTATTTTTTTTTATTTTCTATGATATAATTATAATAATTATTTGTATTTTCTTTCATTTTAGTAAATTTTACAATGGCCCTCAGAAGTAAGTTACTCTCGGATATTTCAACTTATTATTTTATTTCATCAATCCTTAGGACTCATTGATAAAAACTGTTTTTAAAATATGAATTAATAGAAATACTCTAACAGTTCATTTTTGTATTTCATTTCACATATTTTCAACCTTTAACCTAACCAAGGGACTTACTAATTAAAAACCTGTTAAAGTGGATTATCACGGTTTTTTTAAGATAGCCTTCCCTACAAGATGGGTGCTTAAATAAATTAATTCATATCAGTTTGTAATTGAGATATTCCACTAATTGTTCACACTCGGAGAAAAAACACCACCTAAAAACAAGCGGATTCTGTATTAAACTAAGCGGATTTCTGCATGGTTTCTTGCCAAGATAACTTCCATCATAAATTAAGCGGGCAAATCTTCTTAATTTCTTGAATGTGCAATTTTAAAGAAATATCATCATATTTTTATGTGGAAACGTTTCAACTAAAAAGCTAACAGCCACTGGTGATCGACCCAAACACTGTTCTTAGTTCGACAATAATTTTAAAATTTTTATTTTTTGTCGGTTTTTTTAAGATGAAAATTCATATTAAAATGAAATGAAGTTCGCTTAAATTAAACAGAACTTAAGCGGATTCCACTTATTTTCAGCGGAAATAGTATTAATTTAAGGGGGTCGGACGTGGGAAAAAGTGTGCGAACAAAAAATTGTTAACATGCTCTGTTATTATTGCTTGAGAGGATTTACGGTGGTTGAGGATGATGGATATATTTTACCCAATAAACCCACATATTCGTGAAAAGACTTCGTTAGAACTTAAAAAGTTAAAAATTAAGTGTTAAGGTTAAGACTTCAAGCAAACATTACATCAGCGACAGAAATTGTAAAAATAGTGGGCCCGGCAATTCTTTCACCTAAAACTTTTGATAATTATATACTGTCGAAACCAGTACCTAGTTGAGGTTTCAACTAGAAAATTATTACACCCGCTGATCAGTGGATTTCACTGGAAAATTCGAATACAAAACCGATAGTTTTTATTTTGTATACACAGAGAAAAATATGACCCGCTAAAAACTAACAGATTGCCATATTGTTTTACCGTCCATACATTTCATAAGGAAATCTTATTAAAATCAACGATTAATAAGGTTTTTTTAAGGAGATTTCTTATTATTTTTATAGAGAAAATCTTATTAAAATTTGACTGAAAAGTTGATTTTTTTTGCAACTTAGCACTAGAACAAAAATCGCGATCAATATTTTCATGGCAGGTTGGTTCAGGTGGTAAGGTGGGCGACTAAAGATTTGAAGTCTCCAGTTCGATTCCCAGCCTGGTCATCTTTTTTTTATTTGTTTGCAGATTTTAAAACAATAAGGAAAACCCGATTGTTTTAATAAGGTTTCCTTCTTGGATGAAAACCATAGAGAAATCTTATTGTTTTTGTTCTATTTTATGTGGTCTATTTTTCTCTGTGTATGTACATTTGTTTATATGCATTTATAGCCCAAAAAACGGCCTTAGTTTTTGGAAAGCAACATTGTCGAAAATGCAAAAAATTTCCAAAACAAAATATCCTAATTTTTTTATACTTTTGTAGATTTAACCTCTTAAAGACGTATTTTTGGCAAAAATGGCCTCTCAAGGCATTTAGTTCTGTAGTTTGAGTCTAAAATGGAGAAATAGTTTCCGAGAATATTCTTTTAAATTTTGTCATTTTGGTAAAAATCGATTAATTTTTTCAATACAGTAAGAGGTGATTTCGCTTAGTTTTTATTGTCCAATATTACAAAGATAAATATTTTTTTTTTAAGTTGTGATATCATTAATTGATTTTATGTTCTTTATGCCGGTTTTGTTAAATACCGAAGATACCTGCTTATTATGCAGGAACGTGTTTAAATTAAGCAACAAATTGATGAAAGCTTATTAACCCATTTCCGGCTAACGTTGCGTTTTCGCAACGTCATGTTTGAAGACTTCTGGAACATAACTGATTATATTTTTAAATAAACTAAAAAATTATTTGGAAAGATAGTCAAATTATCTAATCGACCTGTTTTTGGATTTTTTTGTAAAAAAGTTTGTTTGAGCTTTTTTGGGGCTATGAAAATTCGAGTTTTTCAAAATTTTGAGGTAAAATTTTTGAACCTTTGAAAAATATAGTCAAAATTATAATTTTTCTAAATAGTCTCAACTACAGGTAAATAAGGGTTCAAATTATATTCAGATCAAATAGTGCTGAAGTAATTTATTTGAGTTGCCTGCTTGTCAGGTAAGATGAAAGCATTACGTTGCGTTTTCGCAACGTTAGCCGAAAGGGGTATCAACATTTTTGAAATAATTTTTTTTACATGGAGTATGAATAAATTTTATTTGAGTATTTTTATGAAGAAATGAACCAAATAAAGATACACTGGGTAGTGAAAGATCGTTGAAAATAAAATAACAAGCTATACATTATAATTTGGTAATTTTATGCTTTCAAAGAATGGGATTTTGTGCGGTATTCATCGAAGTATTTTTGATGAATCTTGGAGGAAAAGCACTTTGGTTAGAACACTTACAACGTAGCAATGGAGCACTTCATTGGGATTTCCTTCCGTTTGGATATCTGGTTCATTGTTTGTTTCTGATCGCAACAGGGAATCTACAACAAATATTTTAAATTCTAGTTTTGGCATTGGTGTTTCCTTACCAAACTTTTTGCAAATGCCATATATTTTCAATACTTTTAGGAACGCTTCATTCAGCGCATTTAATAGTCAAAAAAAATTGATCAGTTCGAATCCGATAATTTGCTTGTAGCGTTATCATATAAATCAATTAAACCCATCGTTATGATGTTTTCACGAATTGAATTTGGCATTGGAATGCTGACAAGTTTTCCCTTTATTCGATCAAACCGTTTTGCCTGATATAGTGGTGAGTCCATCAAATGATTTGATAAGACTGTTACAATTGTTGGTCCAGCTAACAGGTGCAATTTCATTTTCGTTATCGAATGCAAAATCAATGAAACAATGACTTATTCTCATTTGTTTGAGTTCGGTCAGCTCTGATTTACCACTTCTATTCTCACGAACTATGAATGTAAATAGAACACAAGAGTTGGTTTTTTGCTCTGCATTGAGAATAAATCAAATTACCTGTAAGAAGACGGTATTCTAGTTTGTGAGACTTAAAACAAATTGTCGATTGTTGGCGGGTGCTGATTTGGTTTATCGATTTTTGAAAGGAATCAATTCAGGGAAGTTATCACTAAGTAATTGCACTACGATAAGAATTGAATGAAGTAGTCACTTTTATCATTTTTTTGACAACATCAAACATACTGTCACCAAAACGATGTAGCAAGTGTTTCTGACTATAGGTTTTTTTTTGCAAGAAATGTAATATCTTGATTCATATCCAAAATGCTTCGATGAGTACCTACCACACAAAAAACCTTTCTTAGTAAGCATAAAATATCAAAATATAATGTTTAACTTATAAGAAATTTTGTTATTTTATTCAACAACCTTTTATTACCCAGTGTATGTTTATTTGGTTAATTTCTGCATAAAAATACTCAAATAAAATTGATTCATACTCCATGTAAAAATAAATTATTTCAAAAATTTTGATACCCCTTTCGGCTAACGTTGCGAAAACGCAACGTGAATTTTCTGGAAAACCAAAAGCTTTTCCAAAAATTTTTTTTCAGATTTCCTCTAATTGGGCCAAAAACAGATAGTGTGTAAAATTTCAAGTTTCTAAGTCAACTGGAACTGGTAGCCGCCGGAAATGGGTTAATATTCAAAATAAAAAAAAATAATACTTTTTTGGCTCTTTGTAGTAGCGTAAAATATCTCTCTTAATTCTATTATTCGCACTTAATTTATTCATATAAATGAACTCTCTTTATTTATTGGGGTAAAATATTATTTTTTGACTAAATTATTGAATATTGTTTATAAAAATAAATGAGAGGGCACGTATCCTCAAAGGAATATTTTTTTTTTAAATGACATCTAATGACATGTCTAACCTGTTGTATGCAATATTACGCCGCAGGTTGTTAAAGATAAGAAATTAAAAAAAACACAAAAAATAATTAACCTATCCAAGTTATTTAAATTAAATGTGCATTTTTAAAAATATTGTTAACATATCACTGCAAAAGTTGTAATTTTCTTATTCTTAGATAAAGAATTTTATAACCAATTTCTAGTTCAACCCTCTGTCTGTGTATTCTATATCGACAAAAGTTGGTTGGTTCTGGTGATATTTACACAAGCGCTCATTCTAACATCAGAATCAAACTAATCAAGTCAGAGAATAATAAAATAATAACAATAAAAAAAATCATTCTATTCACTTCGTTCAAACTCTCTTCTACATATCTTATTTTGTATCTCTGTTCTGTATATCGTACAGTTTAATCGTCAGAATGTGTCGAGATACATTCTACATATACTCAGTTGTCGTGGCAATTTAAAAATATAAAAACCATTGCTAGTTTAGCTAACAGAAGCATTTGAAAGCTGACCGTTTTGTCAGTATGATCGTTTGCTAGCGAAGAGAGTATAATTAAACCAAAATAAAAAAAATGAATTATTTATAAAACGAAAAGAAACAACATTCATATAAAATAATAATAATATATAATTATATACAAAATTGACTATTTTTTAACTCAAAAGTGATAAATTGTTCTGTTGAACGTGTACTTAAAAACAAAAGAAACAAAATTAAATTCTAAGTGTTTTTGTTATTTTTTTTTTTTAATAAATTATTTTGCCAAATATTTTGCTTGCATTTACAAAAGTATTATATTATAACAATAAGCGATTTAATTTTTTATTTCTATACAAAATTCAATTTAATAGAAATTAACAAAATAATTAAACAAATATTTTAAGTGAAAATGATTAGTTTACGTGCCCTCCCTTTGGGAGTTCTATGTGTTTTACAATTGGTTTCAAACCCACTGTTGGTTGAAGGTGCTTCTATTGCTTCGGGAGAAAAAAGTGAAGTGCGAAATTACACTTTGGGTTCCTGGTAAGTTAAATTTGAAAAGAATATATTGTACGAGATGTTTATTTCAAGGATATATGAAAACATAATTTCAAAATGCAATACAGAATTTTAATGCTGCTATGAAAAATTTATAAATTTTTGAAAAAAAAAAACACTTTTCAATGTTAGCAAAGCAAACCTTCCCAAATAGGTCCTTATGAAATCTTAAATATAACTATTAAAAAAGATAATTAAAAGGGATAATGTTAGACAACGTAAACCCATTGAAAAAATATTTGCAATTTACAGCAATAAGGCCACTTAAATCTTGATTAGTTTAACGAGTGAAAATGAATGATATACATATTTCAAATAATTTATTGACGCAAAGCTAATTTTTCTGAAACACGGGTTAGATTAAAATTTCATTAAAAACTTATTTCAATAAATTTAAACTCTAAAATGACAAAAAAAAAATTTTATATCTAATTTCAGATTTTTTCTTTAAGAAAAACTTGAATTTTGATTTTAAAGAATTTTTTCATTTAAAATTCGTTTTCGAAAAATGAACTTGTGATTTGCTTAGGATTTTATTTTTTTTAATTGTTGATTTTTTATATTATTTAAATGCAATTCCAATTTATTTTTTAAAAATATAATTGTATTTATTTTGAATTTTTCATGACAATTATGAAAAATATTTTATTATATTTTTATTATATAATTATGTATTATATTTTTTGTATTACAAATACATACCTCGTTTTCAAATCCAGTCCCAATATCATTTTAAAATTGGTTTATTTAATCTTCAAAGTACTTTTTTTTCTGAAAATATAATTAAAAAAAATAAACAAACATACTTATAATATATAAAGACAAATTTTCGACCGTTTCAATGTTTAAAATAATAAAACGTTATCTGAAAATTTTGCAACACAAAAGTTGTTGTTTATTTCATTTAAAACCCTTGTTTTTTTTTTTTGAAAACATGCTTTGTTACATTTGAATGTATGAAACCGTAATTTTTGACGTTTTTGCTAAAATTTTAATCAAGTTTGATAAGAATTTTTGACGGTGGCGCAATGCATAAAAATACAATACAATTAATTTTATGAATTTTGGTTGTAAGAATCATTTTCGAGAGCCATTAACGTTGGAAACGAAAATTTTATTACAGAATAAGAAATATTAAATTTGTTCCCTTGTTCCGGGGAAAAAAGGAAACATTTTACCCAAAGCCAATTTACCCATATCTCAAAATTTTATTTTGGCCTTCTATAACCTGGCGTTTTTGTGACCAATAAGGTATTGACTTTTAATTAAGTTTCTTAAATATATTCAGTAACAATTTTAAAATTTAATTTGTTTTGCAAGATAGCTAATTAGCGTAAGGGGTACAATGGTTGGCACCCCCGATTTTTATACCAATTATTGGCACCCTTCATGCAATAAAGCATTTCACAAAAACTACTATGCCCAGGAACAAAAGTCATGTTATTTTCATTAATTGTATTAATTCTCTACAATTCTGCATTTTTATTTAAGTCTATTTCATTCTCAGTTCCTTTTAATTAGTAAAAAAGTAAAGCCGTTCTAAGTTCATGAAAAAAGTGCAAAAAATAAATGTGTTCCCGCTGAGGACACTGAACTTGGTAACTGTCCGCTTTTGATTATTTTTTAAGTTTTTGGATGAAGATTAATTTTTTTTAGCTTAACAATATAATAAATTAAATATTTTTAATTGTTAAAAAAGGGGTGCCAATAATTGGTCCTATATAAAGTAGTGGTTTTATTATTGGCAGAGAGGTGCCAATAATGCGTGCTTTGGGACATCAATCGTTGGCACTGCCAATAATTGTACCTTTAAGACTGCTAATAATTATACCGGGTATCCGTTATAAGTTTTTTGTTTGAAAAATGGGGGAAAAAGAGCTCAAAAGGATTGATAGATTTGCCAAAAACTCGTTACAGACGATTTGTACGTGATTTCCAAGACCCGTTTTTATTTTTTTTTACTATCTCGTTCTTAACGGATATATCCTATATAAAGTTTTCAAGATATTGCAATTTTCTTGAAAACGGCTCCAACGATTTCGATTAAATTTGGCGTACGCAATGTTCTAAAAAAATTCTAACAAAAAAGCGTGTTTGGTTTTTCTCAAAAAAGTTTACTGCAGAAATATGACGTTTCTCTTTTTTGCGAAAATGACATAACTTTCAGTTAAATTTAAACTTAAAAAAAAAACATTTAACTTCCAAAAATTATCTAAGATAAAGGTATGTAATTTGAAATGCAAGAGCCAGTACATACGACTCAGTCGTACATTTTATTTACATTTATTTTAATTGCGTCAATTGCAGATTTTTGATAAAAACTATCATGAAAAACACTTGTATTTCTTTCAATTCTCTTGAGGGTGCCAATAATTGTACCCTCGGGTGCCAATGATTGTACCTTTTGGGTAGCTTTTCTTATTTTAATATTTTAAAAATAGTTTTTGTATTTTAAACATTTTTTTCTAATAATATTCAAGTCAGAAATTCTTTAAACTTTAATTTGACATATAAAACATATTCCTAACTCTTTAAATGCGAGAGTAATTCGCAATTCAAAGTGAAAAAATGCTTAGGGGTGCCAACCATTGTACCCGTTATGCTATATGTAAATGATAATGCATAATAATTTAGGACAAACTTTTGCAGTCAGCAGATGTCCCTAGAGATCAAGGTTTAAAAAAAAAAAACACAAGTATTATTTAATCAGATGAGATCATACATGAAATAGTAACGGAGTTATGAATAGCAGAGTTATGCACGTCAAAGTTATGAAAAACCAGAGCTATAAACACCAAAGCTTTGAAAAGTGGTTTTTGAGTTGACAACCATTGATTTTTTACCAACCCAAAAACAGCTTTTTATAGCTCTGGTTTTTTATAACTTTGGTCTCTTTCACTCACAAGTTCGTGGCGCTGCCTAAGACTTCTTACAATTTCAGATTGTTTTGAGATTACACATACAAATGAGGTTAATTTATTTATTCAATCATTATTAAATTTGTATGAAAATCCCCAGTGGAAAACAGCACAACGTTGCATACTTTTAGGATACATACATATACATTTTTCAAAACTAAATATAATACTTTCTCTAAAACTCTTAAACTATTCCACACAAATAGGTTCAGGACAAAAAAATCTATGAGAAAAGGAACTCAGTTAAAACCAATTTTTTTCACAACTGAAAATTTTAGCATCTAGAAAAGATGGTCTAGCTCTAGGTTAATCAAAAAATTGGAAATAAGTGTTACTTCATTTATTTAATTCCATTTGCATTCTAATTGTATATATTTCCAAATAAAGAGAATTCTTTAATAATAATCATTAAATATTTTCAATTTTTTTTTTCAGCGATGTCTACTGTACGGGCAAACTCCTTGACTATGTCCAAATGAATTCGATCTTCAAGGACTCCAAGACTTTTGTTGACATGAAATTGAAAAATCCACCAAATGTAACAATCGAAAAGTTCGAAGACTTTTTGAAAAGTAAGAACCAGAAACCTAGCAAGGCTGATCTCGAACAATTTGTGAAGGTATGCACTCTTAAAGTTTTTCTTCCATCGAAAGAAATTCTTCATTAAATATTTTATTTTATTTTTCAACTAAAAGGACAACTTTGATGATCTTGGCAAAGAATTTGAAACATACACACCCCACGATTGGATTGAAAGACCACGTTTCTTGGACTTAATTCGTGATCCCGATCTCAAACAATGGGGTAGCGATTTGAATGGAATTTGGAAAATTCTCGGTCGTAAAATGATCGACGATGTACACAAAAATCCCGAATACTATTCCATCATTCCCGTCGACAATGCAGTTATTGTTCCTGGTGGACGTTTCATTGAATTCTACTATTGGGATTCCTATTGGATTATTCGTGGACTTTTGCACTCACAAATGCACTCAACTGCTCGTGGTATGTTGTCCAATTTCTTGTCAATTATTGCCCGTTTCGGTTTCATTCCCAATGGCGGTCGTGTATACTATGCTAAACGATCTCAACCACCACTATTGGCTCCAATGATCAAATCTTATGTTGAATTCACTGGCGATGATGAATTTGCTTTGGATAGTGTTGAGACTTTGGAACATGAATTCGAATATTGGATGAATAATCACACTGTTCAAGCTAAAGGTTATAATTTGTTTGCCTATGGTGATGCTTCGGCTGGACCTAGACCAGAATCTTATAGAGAGGATGTGACTAGCGCTATGAGGTTTAAGACAGATGAGGAAAAACAAGCTTATTATTCAGAACTTGCAGCTGGAGCTGAATCTGGAATGGATTACAGTAGCCGTTGGTTTATTAATGAAAAGGGTACCAACGAGGGTAATTTGACAGATCTTAAATGTCGATCAATTATTCCAGTTGAATTGAATGCAATTTTGTATTGGAATGCAAAGATTATTGCTGAATTCTATACAATGTCGAATAATGTTGCCAAGTCAGGTGAATACGAACGTAAAGCTAAGGAAATTCTTGAGGTACAATTTATTAGAAATGGAAAATTTTTGGAGGAGTTTTTGAAATTTTGATTTATTTTCAGGCAATTAATGCTGTTTTATGGAATGAAGAAGCTGGTGTATGGTTGGACTACGATATGCTCAACAATAAACCACGTGAATACTTCTGCCCAACAAATCTCTTCCCTCTGTGGACAAAGGCATACAATCCAAAGGATTCGGAAAAAATCTCGAAATCTGTTCTCAAGTATATTGAACAAAATGGCCTTGATAAATACCCTGGTGGAGTACCAAATACTTTAGTAAATACTGGAGAACAATGGGACTACCCTAATGTCTGGCCACCAATGCAACATACTTTAGTCGAAGGTTTAGACAATTTGAAAACTCCAGCTGCTATGAAATTGGCGAAATCCTGGGGCTACCGATGGGTTCAGTCAAATTTTGCAGCTTACAAAGATTCTCAAGCTATGTTTGAAAAGGTAAGTTTTTTTGGAAACATAAAATAACAATTTTTTATTTGAAAATATTTTCCAGTACAATTGTGAAAAATTCGGAGGACATGGAGGCGGTGGTGAATATGAAATTCAAACTGGTTTCGGTTGGACCAATGGTATCATTATTGATCTCCTGACAAAATATGGAGATGACATTACTCCAATGTCAACATCCAAAGGTGATAACAATGATACCAAACATTAATTTATGTTCCAAATGAGAAAAAAAAAATCCCCAAAAGACACACTTTCAATAATAATTTTACTGACGTCCTTTAAAATATGTGTGTTTGTCCAACGTCCATTAAAGAATAAAATACAAATTTAGAAAAAAAAAAAAAAAACAAAACAATATCTACACAGATCAACTACATACACGAAAACATAAAAAAACATCATAAACAACAGAACAATGAACATGTGATAATTCAGGAAACAAGAAAAAAAAATATATATCAAGGACTATTTAAAAAAAAAATGAGCTTCTTTTTTAAGGTTCTGGTATGCCAAAATTATAATACATAAATAAATGTTTCATGATAACGTCACTCTACACTCTCATCATTATAATACACAACCAGCACCGATTTTCTAAATTTTATAAATATCCTGTTTTGTGCAATATTTGTATTTTGTTTGTCTTCAACCACACACATATATATAAAATATCAATGTTTTATCACAATTTTTAATTCAACAAAACGAGAGATGCTGAATTAAAATCGTTAACAAAAAACAATTCAATCCTGACAACGTAAGTGTTTGTTTCGTTTATTCCTTTTGTTGTATGTTTAAATATTTATTAAATGCTTATTGTCAAAATATTCAATGTTTTTTGTGTACTAATGCTTTTTTTGTTTTTATAATATTTTTTAAATTTTAATTTTTAACAATTGCTTGAAAAAAAATTTAATTTAGTCTTGGCAACTCTGCAATAGATAAGTTTATTCCATTTACATTTTAATAAAAACATTTAGGACAACCATCAGCTGTTAAGAATGGCTCCAGCTGCGGCACCAAAAAGTCCACCGTTCTTATAATTATTTGTGAACTAAACGTACGCTTTTAAAATTTGCTTTGTTTTCACTAGACTAACGAAATTCCTTCGAAATTTCGTTTTTTTACTTAGGTTAGGTATGTTCTTTAACTTTTTTATCCAAGTTTAACCTAGAAACCACACAAGCACATAGAGCTGCTTTTTCCAGTGTTACTGCCCCTACGATGCCTTAAAATAGTTACCATACCATAAGTATAGCTTGTCTAATTTTGCAAAATTAGATTATTTCCATCCTAGGTAAGAGCAAACAGTATATTAGTTGAGATTTTAAGCCTTGGTAATAAAGAGACAGATTTACTTCGAAGACTAAGACGGACTTAAGAGTCTCATAAATTAATTGATCAATCTATTACCCATATTACTCATTCAATTTTCCTTTTTTCTGAAAAAAAAAATATTAAAAAAATGACAGTCTGCAGAGTCATCTAAAAATATTTTACCTAAACCGCATTTTTTAGAGTTCAGTACGAAAATGCCTTTGTTTTTACATTTTACCAAATTGTTCAGTAATAACTATTGTTGTATCATTAAATGATAGCTCTTAAATATTAAAACAGAAATCTAAAATTTTGTTTCAAAGTACTTTTCGATAGGTCTGACCGTTTAAGATGAAAAGCCGTTAGTTTCAACATTTTACAATTTTTAAAATGGAAATACATATTTAAAAAAAACAGCTTCCACAAAAAACTTTTTGGAAGCTTCCAGCAATCGTTAAATTGTTTTGTACCTACGAAAACCCACTATTTTCGAAATTTCACTTTGAATTACTTTATTCATTGCAGACATTGAACTCTTGAAAGCTTTTGGCATTTTTTAATGATGTAGTAAAAGTCTGTACTAATTTTCAGCTGTATGATAGTTTTGTCTCCGGATAATGTCTGGTTTGACTTACTTGATAACCTGCGTTGGTTTTTCTTATTTATAAAAAACATTGCTGATAGCTGAACTCCGAGTTCAAAAAATCGATTAATTAACGTTTTTGAGATATAAAACCACAACATATTTTTTTTTTTGAAAATTTCAGTTTAAGTACCTATCCATGGAGCATTTTAAAATCCGCCATTTAAAAAAAATTAGCTGTCTTTTTTAATTAACAATGAAATCTTTGAGTGTACCAGATTTTATTAATTTTCGTCAAGAAATAGCAATGCAGATGATCTTTTCTTAAGTGTAAAAAGTTTTTCATTTTTTTTATGAAAAAGTTTTTTCGTTATATCGTCGCTGTAGTTCTAATACCTCGTAACCCACAAAAAGGCGATTTTGGACTAATGGTGCAATTATATTGTTGAAAAAAATCCGGATGTACCTAATAGAAAAGACCCTGTTTGCCTAACATCGATATTGTCAGAGCTACGCTTAATCAAAACCAGATCATTTGTATTGATTCTCATACATTTTATACTTAGTTTTTTGGATCTCCTGAAAAATAGACTTTTCTGGATTACGAGGTATTAGAACAACAGCGACGATATTTCATTTTAAGTATATACAGGATAAAACTAAACAACATTACCGCAATTACTTATATTTGGAAAACAAAAAAATACTATCAACTGTTTCTTTATTTCTATTAACCTTATAAGCTTTTTACTAACGCTATATAATGCACTCAAACAATGCTTGCTGAAAAAAAACTCTTTTAAATGATTAAATTTTTAACAATGATTTTATGATCACTTTCAGGAAGTATGACATCACTTATAAGCTTAGTTGCGGTAGCTACAGTTGCAGTTATCGTGACAACAGTAGGACGATTCCTATGGTGAGGTAAGTTCAATTTTTATTCAAAATTTTTCAAAATATTTTTTCTAATAATACAAATTTTCTATTTACAGATATCATACATACCATCTCCTAAACAACCAGTTAACCAATAAAAAAAACATTATCCCTGACTTTCTGTTGATTAATTTATTATTTAATTTGTGTTTGTTTATAAAAAAAAAAAAACAAAGTCAAACAGCATGTTTGTGTTATTGTTGAATTCTTAAGTTTGTATAAATTATTTCTTTTAATTTTGTTTTGCTTGTTATGTTCTCTTTTTTTTTAATTTTGTTTTTGTTTATAAAAATCAAATGTAAATTATTTAAATAATTTTTAAGTAATTTAATTTAATAATTAAATAATTATTAATGCAGTATTAGTTTTTAAATATAATACACAAAAAAACAACAAATTATAGCAATAAACTATATAAATGTATTGTATATTTTTGTTCCTCGCTATTAATTGCCTATGGTTAGTAAAAACAAAAAACAATCAAATACTAACCATAAACATTTAACTACTTAAAAATTGAAGAAACAAAAGACATTTTGTCAATAATTTAAATTTATATATGTACCTATGTATAAATTAAAAAAAAGGTTAATTTTTAAATTTAAATCTCTATCTCAGAAAATTATTGTAAACGAATCAGTAATAGCAAATTAAAAAAAAAGAATAAGTTTTTTTTCGTACGGAAAAAACCACAGAAATTGAAAATAAAAAAAAAATAAACTGTACATATTTGTACATAAATAATAATTTACGATTAATGTGTTCTGTTGTTTTATTTTTTCTTTTATTTGCCTGCCTTCCTGCCTGCTATGTTGTGTTTAACAATCTCAATGTCAAACGAAATTTTGGATTTTTTAATTTGATGAAATAATTTTATTTTCATAGGAAATCATGGAGTAGCAGATGAAGGATGAAATAATAAATTTGACATTTTTGGAAATTCCAGTTAGCTGATTGATTTTATAAAATTTTAACTATAGATGCAATATAGAGAATAAATTATTATAAATTAAGTATATAACTTGTGATTTTTTTTTAAACTCACTTACACAACACAAAACACTTGATTTATCTTGTGTTATCTTACAAAAATGATGGAATAAAGTTGTAGGTAATAATTAGATTGACAATTTTTTCACATAACCTCAAAATTTATGTGAAAAATTCAAATAACCGAGATTTTGGTTTTTTATTTTTATCTTTTTCAAAAAAACATTTTTTTTTTCTACGAAATTTTGTGAAAACTTACATTATTATGTCCCAAATACATACACTGTAATTTATTTGATTTAAAATATTTATTTTTTCACCTTATTTTGACCTAATATCAAAAAACAACAACCTAATTTTCAATCGAAAATTCACGTGTCAAAATATCAGCTTTTTTTAAAAAAAGTCGGTGGGCATTTCGTCCATTAAAATGTCTACTTTCTGATGGTGTACAAAAAATTTACATTAGTAAAATGCAAAAAGTGAAAAAAGCTTGAATTTGAAAAATTTGTTACATGTTACAATGATAAATCTTACGGTTTTTGAGTAATTAAAAAATCAAATCAAAAAAGAGGTTGTCTGTAAAGCCGGTTTACGGACGATGATTTTACTTGATAACGTCGTAAGAAAACAGGTTGTGTGCTTTTAAAGTGAGCCATTTGAAGGGTTTATTTATTTCAAACAATCATAATTTACAAGAAAAAGCTAAAAAAAATAAGTTTTTTCTTTTCTCATTATATTAATTTTTTTTATTTTAAAAGCTCACAAAAAAAATTATACCATTAAAAAGCCAAATATTTCTTCTAAATAATAAAACCATTTTTACAATCAGCAAAAAGTATTAAAATAATTTATTTAAAACAATCATTTTCATCAAAAAAAGCAAAGAAAACATGTAAATTTATCTTCTCACACTATTAAATAAATTTTTTTTTTAACAATCTATAAAATTTTTTACGCCATCTGAAATCTTATTGTTATTGTTAGCTAATATATATATATATAGATCAAGTCTATGAGACATCTACAAAAAGAGCTAGAATTTTTTAAGCTCGATGCAATTTCATCAAAAAAAGCAAAAAAACATTTATTTTTATTTTCTCATGCTATTAAATGAATTTTTTCCCTAACAACCTATTAAAAATTTTATACCATATACCTTTCAAATGACGTATCAATCTCATTTTAAACATGCCTACAAGAGAAGTTAGAATTTTTTAAAGTCAACCATGTGGAATTTCCAGACTGAGATTACGGTACTTCCCACACTGGTGGCTGTTCATGGCGCAACAGATCTCCACTGGTGGTATGATGTTTTTCGCAAGTTTCTTGATTTAACATTGTTTGGCTTGTAGTTAGTCTAGCGTTATGTGTGATATACCAATTGAAAGGTAATTGTATCAGGATGCTCATAAATGTTTAATCAAATTTCTATCTGCTCTTGGTAAAAAGTTATAACCTGTTGAATTCTAAAATTTTATTTTACGGTTATCTCAAAATTGTGTTTACGAAAATGATTGAAATTTCGCACACATATAGTCGTAGGCATGGTCTATCATTACTCCATATATGTATAATATTCCTCTATCTATTAAAGAAAAAAAGGTAAAAATAAAAAACGATGAAAATCGGTTAAAAACGGCCAAAAAACATGTTTTTTAAAAACTTATTTTTCTCCGTATTCAGTCAAAACTCTTTTAACGATTCCAATTTTTTGCACATTTATGCGCATTTATCAGCCCTATATAACTTGAGATTTTTTGAACGCTCCAAAAAAAGCTAATAATCAAAAACTACCCAAAAATACCCCTAAAAAGTAGGTATTTTTCAAAAATTCATATTTCGAAACGCAGAGTGTTGGAAAAAAATCCGTATGAGACACCTAATTTTTTTTTTCCTTCATCTTTCACCTGACACCTTTAGAATTGTCAAAAAAAATTTCCCCTACCCATAATCAACATTTTGTCATACCCACAACACCTGATCAACGTTCAAACAAAACGTTATAGCGGAGTTCCAGAATTTTTTCTTAAATGTAAATATCCTTAAATCAGTCTCCTCTATCTATAACAAAAAGAATCAACTCTCTACGACCACCCGTTTAGATTTTAGCCCAAATTTCATTTTTCCGTTTTACCCCTGTTTACTCTATTAAATGACGGAATTTTTAAAAATCCTTCATTTGGATTAGGCTTTAGATTATTATCTTTCAAAAATAAGCTTTAGGAGATTTTTGTATCTCTAATAGTTTATTTTTAATATTGAATTTAAATTTTTTGCCGCACTGCGAAAGTGCGAGAGTGTAACGCTAGAAAATTGCGTCACTTTTTTGTGGTGGCTGCCATGGTTCATCGATTTATAAGACGTTATCACGTCAAAAAAAATTTTTGGACATGTTTTATACGCGTATTGGACGCGTTTTGGATGCATTTTGGACGCGTTTTGGAAGCTCTTGGACGCGTTTCGGATGCGTTTTGGACTCGTTTCGGACGCGTTTTAAATGCGTTTTGGGTGCATTTTTGACGCGTTTCGGACTCGTTTTGGACGCGTTTTGGATGTCTTTTTGTTTCAGTCTTCCACAAAAATTTTAAATCAAGCCATTTTATTGCATAGTTTTTGAAAAATTAATTTTCAAAATCAAAATTTTGAAAAACAAAAAATTCTAAAAAATGTTTCAAACTAATTTTTGTTCACAATTTATGTAGTTAAGTACTAATTTAGTTTTTAACGTTCGATGCACTTATTTGTTTTTAAACAAAAACAGAAAACTGGATCCAAAAATATCTTGTCATTTTCGAGAAATTAACAAAAAACCAAAACTACTTTTTTCTAAGAAACCTCTTAATTTTTTCAGTCTTAAATGAGGATACAACAAAGTGACACAGTATTGGATTAACCTTGAATTGATCAATTTTTTCCATTGATAACACCTGAAAACTTGATTAAAAAAAAAAAAATTCCAAATTAAGTCAATTTTTTTTTAATCATTTTAGAAATTCAATTGTTTTCACAAATGCACATGTGCATGATTAAAATCTATATGTCCTATAAGTGTATACTCCAAAATTTCTCTAAAAAGTAGTTGTTTTTCAAAAATTCATATTTCTAAATACTGGGCTTATGAAGAAATCCTTATAAGGAGCCTAATTTTTTCTATTATCTTTCCAAATAGTTTAAATCAAATTTCTGTAAAAAATTTTTTCTATACCTTCCTGTAATAGTTCTTTTGTTTTCATTTAAAAAAAAATATACCCTTCAAACTTGATTTTGAAATTTTTTAAAATTTTTTCAATACATTTCTCTACCTAACACTAAATTTATCTATCAATTGAAAAAAAAAATATCAACTCTCTACGACTTACCGTTTATAAAATAGTCTTTTTTTCAATGTTTTTTTTACCCCTTTTAACCCTAAAAATTCTTCATTTTAGGTATTTTATTATGCCATTTCTTTAATACCATTTTTTTTATTAGCACAATTTTAACATTTATTTCCCAAAAAAAACTACCTCTTTTGGCGTTCATAGTGGCCCTAAGACTTCGAGTTTCTCAGGCTGATAAGACATCATTCTAAACCTTATCATTCAGACAGTAGTAAAAACATAATATGACCAGTTTAACTTCAACCACGCACAAGACTGCACTTTCATTTATTGTAAAAAAATGTTTTTAATTTTCAAAATATTTCTATTCATAATTTTTTTCGAATTCATAATTGTAAAATCGGTTTATTCGAATCAAATAAGATCATTTCAAAATGATTATCAAACAGAAATCATATTAAGGCCCAATTTATTGACTCTCCATTAAACTTAAATCGCCATTAAAAAAGGGAATTTTAAAATTAAAAACCAATTTCGTTTAATTCAGTCTCTTTTAAGGATTTTTTTGATGTTTGGCATCATTAACTAATTGAGCATTAAATTTAAAAGTAGTTTTAGTTAAAACACCAAATTCGACCTTTTAAGAGGGATTTTTAGAGCTAATCTAGGTTTTAAACAGAATTTCTATTTATTCACTCTCCATTAGTGTCAAATGTCATTTCATTTATTTTTTTTATTTGAATTATTATTTTATTTGAAAAATGTCAAATGAGCTAAAGAATTATTAAAAAGTCCAGACTAGAATTTTTTGTAGGTGTATACACATGCATTTGTACCATAAAAAAGAACAAAATTCAAAGAAATTAATGCATTTCTTGTCTACTTCGCACAGATAATACTAGATCTACTAGATTATATTCTCCACTTCAAAACTAATCATTTTTGAGATGCTGCATAATACATACATAACATTGCAATTGAAGCCATGAGAAGAAGAGATATAAAGCTTACTTTTAAACCAATGACACGAGATGAATGCCGATAACACTTAAATTTAAGTTGTTATTTGACACCGATGGAAAAAATTAAAAATTTCACTTAACTCCTTCTTCTTCTCATGGTTTCAATTGTAGGTTGTAGCATTCTTTGGTTACCACTGGTATATCGTTAATCTCTTGCATTTTCTGGCGTTTTCAGCTGCAAAATACTTTCGGGTCATAGTTTTTTGGTTTTTCTTCCAATTCAAATCTATTTGATTTGACAAAATTGTAGCTTTTGACTGATTATTTTTCAAACAAAATAAAAAATCCCTAGGATATTTTTAACAGAGTTTTAAATTTAAAGTTTCCATTAAAAGTAAGGACTTTAACTAAAGAAGAGTGAATTAAATGAATTTTTAATGATGTATACTTAAAGGCGACAATAGTTTAACGAGGTCGTTAACTAAAGCGATAAATTTCAAAATTTAATGGAGGCTCAATAAATTGGCCCTAAGAGAAATTCTCAATAATAATTGGGCTTTGGCCGAAGATTTTATATGTAAAACATCACCAAACTATCCAACCTTCATTCCAAATATTATTCACAGAGTTTACGGTGATGGTGACTCAGGGAAAAAAGTTGATTTAATTGTTAAGAGTGCTAGAAATTTTAATAAAATCGACATTAGTTTTGAAATACTGAAGTCTTTGCGAAACGAAATGAATGCTCATGGTCATTCTTCCCCTAATAACCATATGCAAATTGTGGAAGCTCTACGAAGTGAAATTCTAAACCAACCTAATGGAATCAGTTCAAAACCAGAAGCCAAAATTATAGTTGAACAGATTTTGGCGGAAAATTTAGCAAACGAACCAAAACTTACTGAAAAGATTATAAAAGAAATTCTTAATAACCGTTGTGCTGCAGCAGAAGATCTCCTACTTCAAACATCAAGCTACACGAACACAATTCCAAATATTGTTCACAGAGTGTACGGTGATGGCGACTCAGGCAAAAAAGTTGACTTCATTGTTAAATGTGCTAAAAATTTTAATAAAATCGACATCAGTTTTCCAGTGCTCAAGTCGTTGCGGAACGAAATGAAAAGTCATGGCCACTCTTATCCAGTGCCGGTTTAAGCACTACCGGCGCCCCTGGGCAAGATTGCAAGTGGCGCCTCTAAAAAAAAATTCATCTAAAAACAATTTTTTAAAATCACGAAAAAAAGCAATAGCAGATTATGGGTTACCTCTCATATACTTGTTAATGCATTTATTAAAAATGTGCAGTGTATTAACTTAAAAAGGTTAACTTAAAAAAAAAATTAATTATTCATGTCATTTAGGCTCAATTGACAAGACTACCTTTATCTCTGACTTTTTTGTTTAAACACATTTAAAGATTAGGTACAGTTGGTCTTATTTGAACAATATTTTTTCAAAAACTTTTTCAACTAGGTATACATAAATGTCGTTTTCGATAGGAATCACTCAATGATTCACTCATTCTGAAATCCAATAAAAAACTTTGAATCGCTTCCACCCAATTCTAAAATTTAATATCTGTATTGGTGAAAAATCAAATATTGTGTTTTGTTTTTTCACTAGGAGAATAAAAAACTTGCAGCACGCTTCTTAATGATTCCAGGCGCTTCCGGACGGCCAATCGAAAACAACATACCTTTATAAGTATAAGGTTTGTTCGTTGTGAGCTCTAGGGCACTCTGGGTAGCTGCGAATTCGTTGTCAAGCGTTTTTTGTAGCTCCTTTTTCAACCAGAGTTATTTCCTCTGTGTTCGATGTTCGCTGATGAAACTAAAGATCTGAGGTGTTCGATGTAAAATGAAAACCCGAGAAACTCTTATTTTTTCACAGTTAATTGAAATGACTTAGAGTGCCCTGGAGGGGGGAACAACGAACAGACCTATTTTTTTATTCTCACACACAAACGTAGTTTTTATGAGAAATGGAGAAGCTGTGAATTTTGGCATTTCTGGATTTTGGGTTTTCGGGATTTTGGGATTGTGGGTTTTCGGGATTTTGTGTTTTTGGGTTTTCGGAATTTAGGGTTTTCTGGATTTTGGGCTTTCTGGATTTTTAATTTCGGGATTCTGTCCGTCTCCCTTCTCTTTCCTTATTCATTACTATAGGGGCACCTTTGTAAAAATTAAATTGGTAGGAGGAATATTAGGATTGCTTTAGTCTTTCAAAAGAAATTGGGGCGCCTTTTTCTTCAAAGATTAACGAAGATTTTGGACACCATTGTCCTTCCGGAAGCCAAATAAATTAACCCAAAATTGGGGGGCGCCTTCATTCTTCAAAAAGTTTAGGACAAACAATACGAGCGCCGTTGAAAATGTAAAATAGAAACAAATTGGGGCGCCTTTGTGAATGTAAAAAAAAAATAAAACATAAATAAAACCGGCTCTGCTCTTATCCTTACAACCTAATGCAAGTTGTGACCGCTCTGCGAAGTGAAGTTCTCAACCAATCTAATGGAAACAGTTCAAAACCAGAGGCCAAAATTATAGTGGAACAGATTTTGGCGGAAAATTTAGCAAACGAACCAAAACTGACTGAAAAGATTGTAACTAATATTCTTAATAATAACCATTGCGCTGCAGCAGAAGATCTCCTACTTCAAACATCAAGCTACACGAACACAATTCCAAATATTGTTCACAGAGTGTACGGTGATGGCGACTCAGGCAAAAAAGTTGACTTCATTGTTAAATGTGCAAATGTTTTCACTAAAATTGACATTAGTTTTCAAGTGCTCAAGTCGTTGCGGAACGAAATGAAAAGTCATGGCCACTCTTATCCTTACAACCTAATGCTACTTGTGACCGCTTTGCGAAGTGAAGTTCTAAACCAATCTAATGGAAACAGTTCAAAACCAGAGGCCAAAATTATAGTTGAACAGATTTTGGCGGAAAATTTAGCAAACGAACCAAAACTGACTGAAAAGATAATAACTGAAATTCTTAATAATCGTTGTGCTGCAGCAGAGGAGCTCATACTTCAAACATCAAATTACACCAAGATAATTCCAAATATTATTCACAGAGTGTACGGTGATGGTGACTCAGGCAAAAAAGTTGACTTTATTGTTAAATGTGCTAAAAATTTTAATAAAATCGACATCAGTTTTCAAGTGCTCAAGTCGTTGCGGAACGAAATGAAAAGTCATGGCCACTCTTATCCTTACAACCTAATGCAACTTGTGACCGCCCTACGAAGTGAAGTTCTAAACCAATCTAATGGAAACAGTTCAAAACCAGAGGCCAAAATTATAGTTGAACAGATTTTGGCTGAAAATTTAGCAAACGAACCAAAACTGACTGAAAAGATAATAACTGAAATTCTCAATAATCGTTGTGCTGCTACCTATTAACTACCTACCTGACCTACCTATTAACTACCTACCTTTCCTATCTTTCTACCTATCTTTATCCCTATTTTTCTTCCTACACTAACTTACTACCTACCTACCTTCCTTACTACTTACCTACTAACATACCTACCTACCTACCTACCTGCATGTTTATCTACGTACCTTATTCCCTGGATGGATTCTCTACGCATCCAATCGACAATTGGATATACGTAATTTGAATCAAAAGTTCAGTAGCAATGAGCTTGATATAAATATGTAACACTTTTTTAGTTAATAGTGAATATATAAAATGAATTGCGGTGGCAATGGTGCAGTGGATGTGGTGCTTGACTGCTGGCCTGGAGGTGTGGGATCGAGCCTTACCTCAGTCAGCATTCTTTTCTTTATCCCCCAGCTTGGAAGCCAACCGTGGGATTATATGAGATAGTAGTCATCGTTTTCTCAATTCACTGTACCAACAAAGTCTTTCCTATCTTTCTACTACTTCTAATTGGTGCCGTGCTGTATGCATTTAAAGGACCTTAGGTTTTACATGCGTATAGTTAGAATTATTTATTATTATTGTTTATTATCACATCACAAAACAAAACAACATATAAACATACAAGATGTACAATATAATAAACCTGGAGCTGGCATCTGCTTCAGCTGTCTGCAGCTGGTGGAAATGGGGCTGGAATGGTGCATCCCCATTCATATGTGGAATATTGTTTTTGTTGTTCCTGGGTGGGATGTAAACTTTTTGTCTCGTTTTGGAGCCAGATTTCCGCTCGGGATGACTATTTGTGATGTTACGAGAACTGAAAAAAAAGGAAAGAAATTATAAGTAAGGAATTGAAATAAATTATTTCAGTGGTGGACATCCATGTTGATTTGGATAATTCAAGATGCGCAAGCAGCTTGAATTTTCCAACAGAGGCGGCGGAAGGGGTGTGAGGAGTGTGCCCCCGCACACGGCCCCGCGCTTGGAGGGGCCCCGCGGTCGCTAAATGAAAATGTCATGGCTTTTGGAAATAAAAAAATTCGAAAAACCATGATGTCTCTTTTCTTTATTCATAACAACCAAACAAAAAATAATTGAAATTGGCTTGTTTCCACTCGATTTCCATACATAATTGCATTGAGATGAATCGGAGCATGGTCTTAACTATGTTAGCCACTTTTTGCAAAAGTACGAAAGAAAAATATTTGTTTTTTTTTTCGCTAGAAAAAGAGAATTAAACAATTTATTGTTTAACTTTTTTTTTCTCAAGTGAAGAACATATGTAATTAGTTTGCCAAACAATTTTGATTTGATTTTTTTTTTATATCTGATATTATTATTGACTTTATTATCTTCACTTAAATATTTTTTTCATCTTGATATATTAATTATTTCTATTTTTAATAATTTATTCAAAAAAAAACGAAAAGTGATGTGGCAAAGCCTCCCCAGGTGGGAGGCTTTGCCACGGGGATGGGGAGGGATTGCCAGTTACCTAAATATCAAAGTTAATACAAATAAAACCAATAATCATAAACAAAACTTCTTTTTAGCTGAAAATACGAAGAAGGGCCATATTTTTAAGGATTATGCCATCCTCTTTTGAGGAAGCTCGCTTCTGGCAAATGTACCCCATGGGGTGCATTTGCCAGAGCAAAACCTACCCAAAAACAAATGGCAAATGCACCCCACAAGCTAATCTTTCAAAAATTTACTTATAACTTTTTTATAAGTTAAACAGTAAAAAAAATCGCTTCTACACAGCATAGTACACATAATTTTGAAAAGATATTTGTATCAAAAAGTAATTTAACACGACAAATACCTACAATTTACGACGGTTATGTACCTTCATATTTTGGTTCTCAACATTAAAAAAACTAACTCAAACGTCTAATTTATTTCGTGTCCAGCCAAAAGCTGTCAAACTTTGAGCAAAGTTTTCAATCATAATTGTGCAACAGAAAATGATTTTTCGGTATTTAATATTCTGTTGGTTTGGAAAAAAACCTGGACTGGCAAAGGTACCCCACTGGCAAATGCTCCCCCTTCTACCCTACAATCCAATTTAAAACTTAATGAAATGTAAAAAATTGTTGGTAACAAAATCTCAGTGAAAAAAGGCTATTTTCCAATTTTGTATTGGTACCTATTTAAAATTGTACAAAATAAATTTTATGTAGGTATAAATAAGAATGGGTTAGCTTTATTGCCTCTAAAAAATTAACTAATTTATAATTTTTCACTCTTTGGTGTTTGTACCAACTTAAACACTTTGTTAAGGACTTAGAGCATTTCTGTTTTTCGCAGCTAATTTGTTAATCTCCTGAAAAATGATTAAAAAGCACCATTCAACTGAATTTTCGAATTTTCGCTGTTAGGAATTCCATATTCGAACACATTTTGCGAATTCATTGATGTTTCAAAATACGGCCGGATTCATAATCCACCAGACTTTTCTTGTTTTGCTCAAACAAAAATGTTAATAACAAAATTGAACTTTTTTTTACCAAAAGAACCAAGATAAACTTTTCTAGAGGTTTTTGATGTGCTGAACTCGAATCTGAAGTCAGATAAATTTGATTGGCCTCCGTTTTTTAAATATTATTGTTATATATTCTGTTCATTTTGGCTGTTTTCGAGGTTGTGTTTTTATGTGGGGTAATTCATTATAAACAAATTTGTAGGGGTAGATATTCTTCTTTCAAAAACTGTTTAAATTTTTCCGATAACTATTTTATTACTCGATTAATTAATGTTATGTAGGTACGTACTTCACATATTAATGAAAATTTTGTTTTTTTTTTTAGATAAAATTTGGGAAAAAATGTAAAAAAAAAAATAGACCAAAAAATGTAGTAAAAATTGGGAGTATTTTTTCAGAGGAGCGGTCGACACTTCCTTTTTTTTATCGCGGGGAAATTTTTCTTTAATTTTGTTTTTCTTGTATTTTTTTTTCTTATAGAGGGATTTTTCACAAAGTAAAATTATTAGGTCTGTTTGGGTACTGCCTAAAACAGAAATATTTCAACTTTTTTCAACATTTTCAGCCCAATTCCTGTTTGGGTACTCTGAAATTGTACATTTTTTCACAAAAAAGATGGCCGCGAGAGAGAAAAAAATTTCCCCTTCTTGCGAATTTCTGCCCAAAAAATTTCATCGAACAAAAATCTGAAATCTGTCAAAAGGTAGTGCTTTCTCTGTTTTTCTTGTTTTTATTTATTTCGTTTTAGTGATGTAATGCTCATAACAAATTAATAATTTATGAACAAAATAATAAAAAAAGTGTTTCAAAAATAAAACAAAGTGTTTTTAATATTATTCATTTCTTTTTTTTTTTTAATTTGTGTTCACATTTTTTAATGAACAAAACAAAGTACAAACATGGCGATATGGCTATTTTTGTGTTTTTATTTTTATTTTTTGTGTTTTAATGGTTAAGAAGTGCTTTATTTTATAAATGATTTATGAAAAAATTAATAAAAAAAAGTGTTTGTAAAACAAAACAAAATGTTTTGATATTTTTCCTTTCTTTATTTTTTTTCAATTGGTGTTGTTGTTTACATTTTTGTTGTTGTAGGAAAAGTAGCAGAAAATTTTGTGCCAAAAGCGTTTGGGTACTTTTACACAATTTTTCTTTCTCTGAGAGAATTTCATCCCCACTCCCTAAAATTTGACAGGTTTCATATTTTTGTGCAAAAAGAACCCAAACAGACCTATTATATCCTCAGTATTGTTTCGTTGTCGCTTTTTTTTCTGAAGAGATTTAACAATAAAATGGGAAAATTGTATATTTTCGTATTTTTTTTACTTTTGCACTAGGTATATTATAATATAAAATTTTGTGTTGTAAAAAAAAATATTATAAACGGAAAGAGAGTAACGTCGTTGTGTCGAAGTTCTCCTCACATTACTTGATCTACGTAGGTACATTTAACAAATAAAATCTTTTTTATATAAAAAGATTTAAAAATTAAATCAATTTCAAGTTCGTGAGATCGAGTAGTGCATTTTGTTTTTCACCTATGTACATACATTGGAATGAAACACCTATTGTTTTAAGATTGTTCTAACAATTTTTACCCAGGGGCCTCGCTAATTTACTCTCGCACACACCTAATTTTGGTCTAGCGCCGCCTCTGTTTTCCAATCAACATTTCTGACCCATCACTGAACATACTTACCTGTTAATTTCAGCAAAATATTCTTGAGTACCTAAACAAGAAAAGAAAACATGAAATTTAAATATATTTTTGTTATTAAAGATACAAAAATGAAAATTAAAACTTACCTTTGGTAAAGACGACCGCCATGAGGATTTGATTTGTGGTTTGTTTTGACAATTCACAAATCAATCATCATGTCGGTTCGTTTTTTTTTTTAGATAATTATATATCTGTCACACTCATTTTTAAAGGAAAGGGGGAAATAAAAATGCGTTCCACAATTTTCGCTCAGTTAGGTTTGTTCGTGTTTATGTTTTTTTTTTGGATTTCTAAGGGAATTTTCATGTTTTAGGTTTAAGGTTAGTTCAAATCATAGGCGGATTTAGGGGGGGGGCACGGGGGCACGTGCCCCCCCCAGAACTTAAAGTTCATACTTAAAGGAAATCAAACTATAAGAGTTTTGAAAATATATGAATAATAACAGAAAGAACTTGAGTAAAATTCTTGTCTATTTCTGGCTGAAAATGCGAATTTTGTTGATTGTTTCATCCCTTTCCCATGAAAAGCTCCACCTCACAAATAAATAAACGATTTTTCGATTTAAAAAAAAGTGAATTTTCAAAGTGATTTTGGTGAAAAATTTTGATATGGACATCGAATGACATTGAATGATATAAAAAAAATAATTGTACCTATATGCAACTCTATTTTTTCATACAGAGGGGTTAAAAAATTTGCACTTTTTTCGTTGTTTTTTTTCAACATTAGTGTTTTTAAAATAGCGGAACACGTCACAAAATTGCATAAACTATACATTATAGAACTGCAATATATGTAGAACAAACTTGCATTTCAGAAGTTTGCCCAAGTTTGCACCCCGAAAATAAAGACCCCTTGAAAAAAACTCCTCAAAAGCGACCCTTACTTATAGATTTTTATAAATATTATTTTATTGAGAAAATTTCTCCAGGGATACCTCTAAAAATATGTAAAAATAATAGTGTTCCAAATTTCAAAAGAATCGGTGCAGTAGTTTTGAAGTTATGAGGAGCACCGGCGTTGAAAACATTAGTTGTGGGGATAACGATTTAAAGTTTTGAACTCTGGACTAAAAGACTAAAACGTTCCTAAGGGTAGTATTAAAATACTTATAACTTGGTCAATTTGGCTCCAAGAGACCTACGATTTGAACACAATATTCTTGAGGTATAAAACAATTTAACCCCTTGTAGCCCCATGTGACATTTCTGTAACAAACCGAAAAAGATTGCATAAAAGCTCTACAAACTATTTTTTTTTCTTTTGAAGCTTCTAATATTATAATCTTTAAGTATTGCTTTATCGAAATAGTACTTCAAATTTCTAATAAATAGCACCAATAGTTTTTAATTGACAGTTAATGTTGAAAGTTGGGCTTTTTTTGAAAATAAGTAAATTTGTATAAAAACTACGAAATTCAGAAAAAAAAAATAGTTTTTGTTAGTAAACCCCACGGGGTTTTATTTTTGGATTTTAGGAAAGTGCCTAAAAATTAATAGCTATTAGATAGTTTTTTGCTTGAATTTTTGAATTTTTATATAAAAATAAATTATTTAAACTTTTTTTTACTCCCAAAATATCGAAATAACTAAGTAAATAATGACTTTATTGAATTTTTAAAAAATACGTGTTTTATTAAAGATAAAGGCCAATCGATTGACTTATTAATTTTTAAATTTACGACCTTGGGTTACAAAAGGTTAATGCAAATAAAAAAAAAAAAAAAACTGGGTTTCCCGGCAAAAAAGTAGGATTCAGTTTTTTTGTTATTCTTAGGAACTTTAATATTTATTAGAATGAAGTCTTTAGTATTTGACTAAAAACTACTAGGTCATTAACTAATGGTATAATTATGTCCATAATATTGCAAAATTTTATACAAAATCAATTAAAAAACGTAAACATTTTTTTTTTTCAAAATTTCATCTTTAAAACTTAATTTCTCAAAATCTATTTGGTGAAACAACTTAAGTCAAAAAATTAAACAAAGAATAGATTACTAACTTTAATATAGCACAGAATTGTACGTGCATTTTCTGATTTTTTATATTTTTTTTCTTCCGGCTAATCCAGGAGTAAGAGGGTTAGCACTTAAGTGGCTTTTACTGTAACAAGAAAATGAAAATTTTTCCTTCCGAATAACTTTTTGGTCATTTGGTACCTATTTGATGTGGGAAATGTGCCTAAATATTTTTGGCCAGGTTTTAGACCACTGTGGGTCGTTAAAATTTTCTGCTTGTTAGTCAGTTGTATGGTACTTCACTTTATTTCTAACTGTTATTGCTGTTTTTTTTTGCCAATCCGTCCCTTGTGCCCCCCCCAGAAAAAAATCCTGGATCCGCCCCTGGTTCAAATGGTGTTAGTACGACTAATTGGGATTGGGATTACTATGGGATTAATTAAAGGGAATCAAATGTTAGTATTATTGTTTATGTGTTTACATGTGTGTGTAAACTTAGATAAGTAGAGCAGGAGGTATTTTGAGGAGTGGCAAGAACCACACCCATTTTTCCACGAGTTTAGCTGTGCAACCACAAGCGTGCCACCCGCGACTTCTCATATACCGAAGTAAGCCCTAAGGTAACCTGACTCCTAACAGAGGATCTCATACTTCAAACATCTAACTTCACCAAGATAATTCCAAATATTGTTCAAAGAGTGTACGGTGATGGCGACTCGGGCAAAAAAGTTGACTTCATTGTTAAATGTGCTAAAAATTTTAATAAAATCGACATCAGTTTTCAAGTGCTCAAGTCGTTGCGGAACAAAATGAAAAGTCATGGCCACTCTTATCCTTCCAACCTAATGCAACTTGTGACCGCTGTGAGAAGTGAAGTTCTAAATCAATCTAATGGAAACAGTTCAAAACCAGAAGCCAAAATTATAGTTGAACAGATTTTGGCGGAAAATTTAGCAAACGAAGCAAAACTTACTGAAAGGATTGTAAATGAAATTCTCAATAATCGTTGTGCTGCAGCAGAGGAGCTCATACTTCAAACATCTAACAACACCAAGATTATTCCAAATATTGTTCAAAGAGTGTACGGTGATAGTGATTTAGGGAAAAAAGTTGACTTCGTGGTGAAATGTGTCAAGGCTTTCACTTAACTCGACATTAAAACTGAAATACTGAAGTCATTCTTAAATGATATAGAATTTTACTGTCATTCTACTCCTCTCAACCTTTTGCAACTGACGAATGCTTCGGAAAGCGAAGTACGGATTCAAACCCTGGGAAACAATTCAAATCAAGAAACCAACATTTTATCTGAACAGATCTTATTGGATAATTTTGCATATGAAACAAATGAAACCGAAGTGATAGCAACAGAAATTCTTAAGAATCATTGTGCTTTTGCGGAAAAGCTTTTACTGGAAACTTCAAACTACACCAGTAAAATTCCTATTATCATTCGCAGAGTGTACACTGATGGCGATTTAGGAAAAAATATCGATTTTATTGTTAATTGTGTTAAAGCTTTTACTAAAATCGACATTAAAACTGAAATACTGAAGTCGTTCCTAAACGAAATGGAATCTCATGGTCATTCTAATCCTCTGAACCTTTTGCAACTTTCGAAGGCTCTGGAAAGTGAAATATTAATTGAAACCGTAGGAAACAATTCAAATCAAGAATCCAACATTTTAGCTGAACAGATTTTATTAGAAAATTTTTCATATGAATCGAATGAAACTCAAGTGATAGCTACAGAAATTCTTAAGAATCATTGTGCCTCAGCAGAAGAGCTTTTACTGGAAACTGCAAACTATACCAACAAAATTCCTAATATCATTTGCTGTCTGTACATTGATAACAACTTAGGAAAAAATATAGATTTTATTGTTAATTGTGTGAAATCTTTTACTAAAATCGACCTTAAAATCCAAATACTGAAGTCGTTCTTAAAAGAAAAAGAATCTCATGGTCAGGGGCGTACACTCCCTTGGGGCAAGCCGGGCGGTGCCCCGGGGCCCCCGAATGACCCCAGGGCCCCCACTGGAGACAATGCAGAGAAGGAAACTGTTAGCATAAATTGAGTTACGAAATAATCAGGGAGACAAATTATGTCATTCAGTGTAATGTATAATGCAGTGGTAGCCACACAGTATATGTATATTGATTTTAAAAAAGGTTACCCCAGGGGCCCCAAAAAAAATAAACTGCTTTTTTAAAAGAAAAATTATAATTTTATCTTAGGGCCAAATAATACATTAGGGGCCCCAAAAAAGCAAAAAAATATTATTTGAGGATTCTCAAAAGTGGTTCAAAACAATCAAATGGAAAATTAAATATAAATTCAGGGGTCCCAACATAAATACATCAGGGCCCAAAATAAAAACATTACTTTATTGGTGGCATCCCGAATATTACTACAGAACAGAGGCCCCAATACCTATTAATTCTTGGCTCCAAAAAAAGTATATTATATTTTAGGGGCCTCTAAGTACTTAATTTTTCAGAGGCCCCAAAATAAAAAAAATTATGTCTGATGATGGAAAATAAAATATGTATTTATTACTTCAGAACAGAGGCCCCAAGAACTATCAATTCTTAGCTAAAAAATTTTTATTTTAGGGGTCTCTAAATATTTAATTTTGGGGGCCCTTAGTACAAGTGTTTACTACTTTTATGACAGACATTTTAAGTAATTATAACAAAGTGCATTACGAACATATTAAAACATTAAAATAAACCTAAAAATAAATAAGCCATACAAAAAAAAAACGTATGGCGTAAACGTAATTTTTACTTGCGATATAGGTACTATATATCAAGTTATGCATTCGTACAAAAAAAAAAAGTTGAGATAACATTTTTCCATGACATTACTATGGTAGACAATGCCAAAAAAGTGGGTCCCGGAAGTCCGTCTGTCTGTCTGTCTGTCTGTCTGTCAGTCTGTCAGTCTGTCAGTCTGTCAGTCTGTCAGTCTGTCAGTCTGTCAGTCTGTCTGTCTGTCTGTATAAGGAGCGACAGCCTAAACGGATGGACCGATTAATGTCAAACTTGGTATGTAGCGTTATTCTGCGACTCTCCAGAGGGGTTTTTGGAATTAATTTTTTTGGACCAAAAATAACGGTACTTGTCATATACCGATTTTAGTAAAATTGAAATATCTCGAAAACGGCTCTAACGATTTTGTTTAAAAAATTCAAATGTTAGTTTTAAGCTAAGGTCTATCTTTCAATGAAAATTTTTTTTTTGAAAATCATTATTAACGGTACCTGCTATAGAACGGTTTTTTTCAAATCCGATTATCTCCGAAACTGCTTATTCGATTTCACCGAAACTTTTTGTGGAGAAGCATTTATATAATTTAAATATAAGCCAAAAATAAAATTAAAAAAAAAATAATTTTTGGATTTTTAAAAAAATTTTGAAATTTTTTTTTTTGAAAAATCAAATTTTCGAAAACGGGACATTGAACTTTTTTGAAATTTTGTTTTTAGATGTTGATTAGTGATTTCTACCAAATGACATACCAATTTTATTTTAAAACTTTTTTTCCAAACAAATATTTATAAAAAATTAGTTTTTTAAAAAACGGCTCTAACGATTTTGAAAATTTTTTTTCTAAAAATGCATGTTAATATATCAATCAAAACTGCATACTTGTTTTGGAGGGCAATTTAATTTCAGATTTTATTTTATTTTTAAAAAAAACGAATTTTGTTTTTTTTTTTCAAATTTCTATATAAAAAGTCTTAAAAATTTAAGCAACTTTAACTCTAAGAGCAAGTTCGTGCGACCCAGTCGTGCATTTTATTTTTTTTTGTAACTAAGGGGCCCCCAAATATCAAAGGGGCCCCAAAATTTAGTCTTACCCCGGGGCCCCGGTGACTCAACGTACGCCACTGCTCATGGTCATTCTACTTCTCTTAACCTTTTACAACTTGTGAATGCTCTGGAAAGTGAAGTTCGAAATCAAACTGTGGGAAACAATTCAAACCATGAAACCAACCTTTTAGCTGACCAAATTGTATTGGAAAATTTTTCATATGAATCAAATGAAATTGAAGTGATAGCAACAGAAATTCTTGAGAATCGTTGTGCCTTAGCGGAAGAGCTTTTACTTAAAATTTCAAACTACACCAACGAAATACCAAATATTATACACAGAGTCTACGTTTTGACGGTGACTTAGAGAAAAAAACTGATTTAATTCTGAAATGTGTTACAGCCTTCAACAGGATTGACGTCAGTTTCCTTGTACTCAAGTCGTTGCGAAATGAAATTGAAACTTATGGTCATTCCAATCCTCACAACCTTATGCAACTTGTGAATTCTCTGCAAAAGGAAGTTCTCAGCCAATCTAAAAATAGCTATTCAAAACCAGGTGCCATCAATTTAGTTGATGAAATATTATTCGATATCGGTGAGAAAATCCTGAAAATTCTTAAAACTGCTATGCTTGCCAATTACTATCGAGAAAATTTAGAAGTTAAAAATCTAGCAGAAATAATTTATAGCTTTAATATAAATCTTTCCGACAGAATTATGAAACTGCTGGTTAATGAGACTTTCGGTCAAATGTCATCAGTGGAAATGGCCGATAACATTTATCACATTTATCATGGGAGTTTGATAATTCCACAAATCGTCACGGGACTTCTAGCCTTATTCGAACGGCATGAGATAACCAAGGACATGAACAACGAGGCTCTTATACGAATCGCTAAGTACATCAAATTGCTCAGAAACATGAGCAATTACCATCGGTTATCGAAGAAGAAAAAAATCGCTGTAAACAGTCTCATAAATAGATTACCAATTTGCGCTAAAAATTTATTCTTCGCAGAAGAAATTTGTATTTGGAATCGGAACAAGCAAGAATATTTATATGCTTCGGATTCTCAATTCTACTTCAGTCGAAGAAGTGTTTTTGCAAATTCTATAGATAAGATGGAAGACGATGCCATTTGGAAGGTTGAAGCTGAAGATGTAAATGATTTGTTTTATTTTCAGAATAAAGTCCACAAAAAGGAGTATTTGTATGCATCGACTAATGATAGATATCAATGGAATATCGAGCTTGATGGAGATTTCTGTTATATCAGAAATGAGAATTTTAATGAGTACCTATATATTGTTATCGGATGAACAGCACGGTCTTCATAGACGATTTGTTTTCATATCTCGATTAAATGAAATGCCAATGAATCGTTCAAATTTCCAATGGCAAATACGAAATTGTGGATATCTTTGACAGAATAAAAACGATCAAATAGCAAATTAATATTTTGTTTTCTTTTATAAGAGTTTTTCAAGACATTTCTCAGTTATACTCTGTCCGATAAAAATTGGCAGTACAGGGAAGGTAGGGCATTTGCATCTCACTCTGCTTCACGCCTTCTGGATATGTCTATCACATAAAAAAGCTCACTTAGCGATGCCGTATTATCCAAAAAAAAATGTTTCGAAAAGGTACCAGCGTTACCATTTTGTCAGTAAAATTTCACAAAAACGAAAAAAAAAATAAATTTTTCGTTTAACACCAAAATAACAAATACAAAATTCACTCATATAAGACGCAGACCGACCCCACGCATGGGTACAAAATTTTGCCTGTTGAAATCTTAAAATACATGTTAAAATGTTGACATTAACTGTTTTCCTACATACACAAAATAAAAATCAAATAGCCACCAACACCACGACAACACATATGCTTTTTTTCGTTCAAAAAGCTTGAAAAAAGCATTAATACTGAAAGCTCTTTCAGAAAAATAATAGAAAAAGGAGTAGTTTATGAAGGAAGTTTACCAATGGTAACCAGTGTTGCCACAAGCTGAAATGAAAAGTCGCTAGGCCAATCCCTAAAAGTCGCTAGATTGGCTGAAGCTCTGGAGACAAAAAGTCGCTAGAAGTCGCTAGAAAAAAATTTTAAGATAAAGCTCAACAAAAATTTATTTTTGAATAACTTTATTTTTTTTTTTTTTCAAAAATTCAAAGTTATTTAACAAACAAACTTAGAGCTAGAGTAACAATAAACAAATAAACGTAAAACAAAAAATAATTCAGTCTCATTGTTAATAGGTATTTAGATATCTAGATAATTCTTAAATCTTTTGGAATAAAATACTTAGTATTTATTCTGAATCACATACAAAAAGATCACTATCGATTTCTTCAATATTCTCAGTTGCAAGAACTTCAACAGCATTATTTTTAAATACATTTGTTTTTAAAACGATTTCTGGTAGTTCATAGGTATGACAGTTTTTGTTAAGTAATTTAAGCTGATTTCGAATAAGAATAATAGAATTTAAAGTTTTTGTTGACAATTTATTTCTGGTTTTATTTTTCACAAGGTTCATCATACTAAAAATGCGCTTCAGCATTAGAATGGGGAAGTGACATCACAGTTCCAGCTAGCTCAAATTATTCTTGATAAGTATTGACACCTGCTGCATCTTTTTACTTTGAAACTTCTCCCCAAAACTTAACACTATCATGCAGTTCTTTCCATTGCACAAAGTTAATATTTGTCCACTTTTTTAAGATCTTTTCTATGTCTTCATCAAGAAAACCTAAGATTTTAGCCAAATCAGTTTTTTTTTTAATCCAAGAGAAAAATCTTTATAATCTTTTTGTAAACCAACAATCTTTTTCACAAGATGAACTGTTATTTTTAATGGGGGTTATCATATATAAAAATTTCCCTCGAAATGTTTCCCATGTTTTAAATATGGGAGCGAAAATGATCATAAAAAGTTTCCCTCGGAATTTATTGGTATCGGCAATCAATTTTCCAGGGGAATTTAGGCATCATTTCTTACGATTTTTTGCTCCGTGGAAATAAATTCCGAGGGAGATTCAGGATCGCACAAAAAATTCCGAGGGAAACAAAATTCCCCTCGAGATTCACGATAGGGCCCAATAAGTCATTCAATACCTACATGAAGTATGTAGGTATATATGAAATTAACCTTGAATGAGTACAAATTATAAACTGATTTATGTTTTCAAGTTTTATTCCCGCCATTTTTGTAATTTAAGTTATAATTACAATGGCCACCTTTTGCAAAAAAGTGGGTAAATTACAAAAGCAAATAATTATTTTTTCCTTCAAAGGGCAATTTTTTCCAAAAAAAACTTTAAACGTTTTGAAACGAAGATCTAAGAATTCTCCATCATAAAATGAGTTTGATAATTTTCACTTTAAGAATTTTTGCAAAAAGTACCCTGTGTAGTTACACCTCTGATACTTTATACTATATTTTCTAAAACGAACTCGAAATAATTTGTTTTATTCCCCCCTAGTCACGATTTTGTTGTTCATTTTCTTTCAAATTTTGCTTTTTTTTATAAATCATGTTTTTTGAACTGAAATCATGTTTTTTTTTTAAATTTCGAAATGGCAGCACTGATTCTGCCACAGATCGTGAGGCAGATCGGTCATAGGAGGATGTACTTCGCTTAATAAAGAAATAACAACAACAATGCCATGGCGCGTCTGTGGTGTTCTTGTGTGTTTTAGGGGCATATTTTTCGTAAATTGCTTTTTAGCAATCGTTAGATCCCATTGTTTTTGAAAAAGCTCTCCCATAAGGCCTGTACTGCCAATTTTTATCGGACAGAGTATAGAATTGCTGAACGATGATAGCCCTCGCCAAAAAAAATAACAAAACTACAGCGAAATTGCAAAAAAGAATAATCAATAATCAGGTTGGCTGATATGAATTGTCCCGAGCATAATTCAAAGTTTAAAAGCGAATGAAACATATTAATTTCACACTGCAACGAGAGCACCCCCAATCAGTTCATTTGGATGCAAAAGCCTATTGCGTTTGAGTAAAAGAAAATACGCTTTTGTGTATTGGTAGGTTTTTAACAAAACCAACCTCACAAATGAACATAAATACATATGTCTGTGTCTTAATAATAGTTCTATGAACTATAATGTCGGAGGTCTGGGTTCGAGTCTCCTCCACATCAAAACATTTACTGTCTCTCATTTTGTTAGTATATTCGAAATCGTAAGACTTAAATCGCAAGAGATTGCCAGGTCCAATTCAAATTGCCTTTCCCTGTAGAATAAAACCTTAGCATTATAGGATCAATCTTTAAGAAAGGAGATTTTTTTTATCCTTTCTGATGTAATAAGTAAAAGTCTGAAGACCTACATACGTCAATAATTTGATCGGTCTTTATCCGTGTGGCTTTGCGCCAAAAAAGTCCACCATCGATTTTAATATTCCCATTACTTTCACTACAAATTTTGGAGAAAACGAGAAAATCGATAGTGGTTAAATTTGCGAATTTCCACTAAAAGTGATACCAATGTACAGTAAATTTAATTTGAATTTCTTATCAATCATCGATGAGTTAATAATGATGCTTTCTTATCGTTAAAGAAATTCATCTTTGACCTTACTACAGCTGGAAATTCCATTATCAAAATTGCATTTCAAATATTAAATACGCACATGGATTGAACCAAGTTATATTAATGACGAAAGTAAATAAACAATAATTATGTTTTTGACATTTTGGTATCATTTCTACGGACACATGCAGGTGGTTATTAAATTTGCGTATGATTAAGATGACAAATGAAACAACTATAAAGGGTGTCCCGGAATGAGATAAGGACATTTTGGGGGATGATTCTTGGATATATTCTAAGAAAAAAATTGTTTTACAGTAACTCTCCATCTGCAAAGTTGTTACCCTTTATCGATGATTTAAGAAAACGCTTACTTTGGTATGCCTTTACTCATGTTAATGTTAATTTTTCCTTTCGTACTTATGATAGAAACTTGGTTAGTATCTTGATTTTTAGAAGAAATGATTTGTAAAAAAATGATATTATCTTTTTTAATTGCTCAGATATTTGTAAAGGTATTAATTTTTTTGTACCCATGATATTTTTTGACTTTGGGGCCGATTGTTGTTGTAACTAGGTCTTAAATAAAAATAAACTTACATTTATGTAGGTTTTACGAATACTTTTTAAATATATTTTAGGTTCTTAGTGCAGATAATTTTTTTTGCATTTTTATCATATTTTTTTTCACGAAATAGTTTCGGAGTTGTGAATACCAGAGTTATGGGCGTCAAAGTAATAAATAGCCAAAGTTAAGAAAAACCAGAGCTATAAACACAAAAGCCATTGAGAGGAGCGATATACGGGAGGAAAGTACCAAAAATCTAGAGCGTGTGTCTATATTCCCCCCTATTTTAGTCCGGAGGGACAATTTTCTAAAAAATTGACTTAATTTGGGAAAAAATTAACGGTTACACCAACAATAACGTACTGTACCTTTTTTGTAAAGCCAAAGACTTGTTCCCGTATCTTGTTTTTAAATAAAGCTGTTTAATGGACCAATTTTTGAAAAATTAATTAAAAAAATATATGACCTTTTAAAAAAAGTAATTGTATTTTTTTTTAATTTACCGAAAATGATAATAAATTTTTGGATTCAGTTTTTAGTTTTTAACGAAGAAAAAAAAAATAACAAATAAATAAAATAAATAAATAAAAAAATAAACAAATTCCCTTAGAATATTATAATTCACAGTATATTCATGCTGTGAGTTTTATATAGTGTCGGTAAACATCGACCAAAATAAGGCGTCTTAGTACACCGAAAAAAAAAACCAATATCAATTTAACATTTTTTAAATATCAAATTAACATTTTTCAAATATCAGCAAAAAATGCTCTATAAAATGTGTTTCATGATAATTAAAATATCAAAACAATATTTTTACTATCAGGATGATATTTAAATATCACATTTTTGAAATTTTTTTTGATATTTTATTATCATTTTTTCATATCAGTTTTTCATCTGTTTCAAATTCCAATATGTTTTTCAATACCACTTTCATAATGATATTTTTATTGTCAACTTCATACAGAAAATACATTTTTACCATTTTTTTGATATTTTAAAATATCAATCGGTGAAAAACTTAACGGGATATTTCTTGGAATGGAACTATTAGTTTTGTTCTCATCTCATTGCAAATCACTGACTTGTGCGAGCACGTTGTAAATTAATCGGGAAAAAAATAAAAATGGAAAAAAAAAGTAGTGAATGTGACGATTTGTCTAAAAATGACAGTGAAAATATTGTCACTTACAGTGACTGTATTGTATTAAGCGAAGATGAAGTTAAAACACTTTATTTAAATGCTAAAAAGAAAGAAGAATCTGAAGCCGAGGCTGCAGGAGACCTACAAAATTTGTTAAAAGAGTGGGATTTAACAGAAACCTATGATGAGTTAAAATGTAAGTACCTACTTAACTTCTTAATTCTATTTGTTTTTTATAAAATTATTAAATTTGTTTCTGCAAAACACAAATATGTTATATTCATATACATATATAGTACATACATCGATATATTTTGTAACAGTAAATCTACATTTTGTGGTACCCAGTTCGCACATAAGTTGTTTATTTTGATATTTTGTAATATCAATTGTACATTTTAGCTTTCAGAAAAAATGTGGAATTGATATTAAAAAATATCAAAATAAAGAATTCATGTGCGAACGGTACTCAGCTGTCACATAAGTTGTTTATTTTGATATTTTGTAATATCAATTGTACATTTTAGCTTTCAGAAAAAATGTAGAATTGATATTAAAAAATATCAAAGTAAAGAATTCATGTGACAGCTGAGTACCGTTCGCACATGAATTCTTTATTTTGATATTTTTTAATATCAATTCCACATTTTTACTGAAAGCTAAGATGTACAATTGATATTACAAAATATCAAAATAAACAACTTATGTGCGAACTGGGTACCACAAAATGTAGATTTACTGTTACAAAATATATCGATGTATGTATATATATTAAAGTAATAAAAATTAATAGTTTTCAAGAATAATTATTCTTGTTTGTATTATAAAAAAAATTTGAGTTTGTTAGGTATACAACAATTGGATTCCAAGTCAGGTATGAATAAACAAAAAATGTTTTTGTTAAAAAAGGTACAAAAACATGGTCTTCCATTTTTTTAAAATTAATATTACAAAATTAAAAATTTTTTGGACACCAAATGCAATTATACTTTTTATATAGATTTAAACGCAGAGAACTCGAAAATCTTATTTAAAAAAAAAATGTTTGTGGATAGGTTTTCTTGATATGATTTTTTAAAATTTTTTATGGTTGGTTTTCCAAGCATAATTAGTGTTCGCGCTATATCTTGAGTCATAAATGAGCAATCTCACCACAAAGACCGGCACTTGAAACTGAATAAATAAGGAAAAAGAAGGTACTCGGGTCTCTGGGTCACTTCAGATGAAGGTATTAGTGCAATGAATCTAAAAATTAGAAAAAAAATCAATTTTTTAAAGGAAATTTTAACAAAAAAAATTCTTTCTGAAAATAAAAAATTCAAAATCTTTCGAACCGTCGCAGTTTTTTTTCAAAGGTCAACATTCAAATATATTATTATTTTGTCTCCATTCGAAACTTTTTTTGTTGAAGGTTAAATAGAAAAAAATTGAAGATCTTGTTTGTCAAAGTCTTAAAAAACAATTATTTCAATACAAACATTCAGTTTTCATCTAAAAAAAAATATAAGTAGTTTTTATATTTTCAAAACTATAATACATACATTTTCCTCTTCTGAATTAAACACCAAACTTTTCTTTAAGATTAATTCATATTTTATTACGAAAAGTATGAAAAAAGTCCTCTAAAGTTTATTATATTATTTTTTTTTTATTCTGTGATTGAGGACGCGTTGGGGTCAAAATTCTGCCGGGGTAAAAATTCTTTTTTTTAAACTCTGCTTTTCGTAATTCTTTTTTTCATAATTCTGCTTTTTTCAAGAAAATTCTGTTTTTCAAAATTCTGCTTTTTTTATATTGTCTTTCAAAATTCCGCTTTTTAAAATTCTGCTTTTTAAAATTTTGTTTTTCAAAATTTTGCTTTTCATAATTCTGTTTTTTTTTTTTTTTTTAATTCTGTCTTTAAAGTTCTGTTTTCCAAAGTTCTGATTTTCATAATTCTGTTATACAAAATTCTGAAAAAATAGAAAAAAGCGCGCGCTTTTTAACATTTTCCAAGCCCGGAATTTTGTAAAACAAAATTATGAAAAGCAAAATTTTGAAAAACAAAATTTTAAAAAGCAGAATTTTGAAAACCAGAATTTCGAAGCCAGAATTTTCACCCGCTCCTATTGAGGACCATTTCTTCAAATGGTTATTTGAATTAAATTTATCAAAAATTAAAGTTATTCGATTTAAATTTAACATATAGTGCAAGTGCTGTTCCTTCTGTTGAAATTGGTCATTTATGACTCGATATTTAGCCCGAATACTAATTATGCTTGAATAACAAAAAACAAAAAACTTTGAAAAATCATATCTCGAAAATGTACCTATCCTTGCAATTTTTTTCAATGTGACTTTCGAGTCTCTGAGGTCAATGTACGTTTGAAAAAAATAGTGGTATTGAGTGTCCATTTTGGCTGTCAACAAGTGTAATTTTCTTTAGTTTAATAAATGTTAACATCATTTTTCGTCGGACTTGTGCACATTTATGTATCATAAAAACCTTATTCAAATAATAATCACATTACCTTATATTTTTATGTTGTAATACTAAATCTTCTTTTAACAGTTTGCGGAATCACGTTTGAAAGACTCCGATACCTCAGTAAGGAAGATATAGATAAAATTTTTCCTGGGAGAGAAAATATAGGTCTTCAGGTGGAATTCAAACATAAGCTGTTTTCATGGAAACTTAAAAATGTAATTACTTAATTGCAATATTTATGGGATATATTTTTTTAATGCAAACTCGGTGTGTCAGGTTTTATGGAAATATTTTTGAATGTTTAAAGTCTAACTGTAAATAATCATAATAATAAGCGTAATATTCAAAATAAACGCATTTGAATTTTCGAAATATATTCATGTCTGCACAGTTCCATTTTTTTTTTAAGAATTGGGATAAGGAATACATGTATTTTCTGTTTAAATTTTGACATATCGGGTTTGTGTATTATCACAGATTTTTAAGTCTTGTCTTAGTACCTATTTACTTTTTTTAAAATCTGTTTTTTTTTTTTTGTAATAAAATTAGTTCCCCGAAGAAATACCAACAGCAACCACAATATCCTGTCATTCAAATGTTTGCAGTTGGCTAAAAAAAAATGAGACTGGGCCTAGTAGCAGTAGTGCTCCACAGTCCAGCTATTCAATAACATCGAACAGCTCCGAACTTTTAATAAAGCAAATCACGGTACATACATTCATTTATCCAAACTTATTTAGATTCACGTTGAAATGGGTAGTTTCACAAAAAAAAAAGTTTGACCTCGAAATGTTCAAAGCTATATTTCGTTCCGTTTCTGCGTGAACCACGTATCTACACAGAAAATTTTGTTCAGTTCTTAAAAGAAATATACATTTTTCTTTAAATTAAAAATATAAATTGAACAAAAGGAAATGAAGTTGTGTTTAAGACATATTGATTGAGTTGTTTCTTAACTAAAACCCTTGTATCTATTCTTTCTGTAAGTTTGAGAGCAATGTTTAAGAGAAAAAACAAATCTTTAAAAAAATGTATTTACGAGGTTCAAGCAGAAACGGGACGATTTGTTCCTTTTTTTGAAAAATTCACCATCAAAATGTTACTAAGATATGCTTTTTTTAAATAATAAAAAAGTGATGAGAGTTGTTCCCAAATTCAATTATAAAATACAGCTTTGTGTTGTGATATTATCCATTTCAAAGTGCGGTGCGAAAGATACATAATATGATGTCTCTATTTAAATATAAATTTTTACATTAGCATCTACGGGAAATTCTAACAGCATCATTTGCTGGACAGGGCTTACTGGCTTTCTACAAAAAACATAATAAACTGGAAAAAGAAAACAGAAAAATTCTTGTGAATACCATCGTTGAGTTTTTTTATGACTCCACAAAAGATATATATAATGCCCCAGGATCGAAACATTTAGACAAAATAGCCGATCAAATAGTTGAATTATTCCCAACCGAAAAGAAGGATATTTACTTCATTGCAAGACAGCCGCACGAAAAACCAAATCCAAGCGGGCTTCTGTTCAACAGGTTTAATAATATTAACCGGAACAAACGAAAGCGTCCGGTAGACCAAACATTGGATACAAAAATTTTAAAAGTTGACACAGAAGAATTTAAACCTGAGATTCAAAATGTTTCATTAAAAAATAAAATGAAAATAATGCAAAATTATGAGGACGAAGCACTCGAATATTGGAAGAAAACGTACGCTTACCGGCGCTCAGAAATATTAAAACTCAAGAATATATCTGAGATATTTGAGGAATACCCCTTTTTTAAGCAGGCCGGGGGAGAAAAATTTGTAAGATTTTAAAAATTATTAAAGATTCGATTTTTGTTTTTGAATTCTAACAATCCTATTTATAGATTGACTTTGACTTCGAAACTTTGTATCCATCCCATCAGTTCGACCTCATAAATATTTGGAGTGAGATTGAAAAATCTCTAAATACGTTCTACGGAAAACACATTAAGGACAAGCAGTATAAATTATTATATGAAAAATTATCTTTCAAAGATATTGATAAAAGTAAATTTAAAAAATATCTTTACTCAAATTCATACAAATCAAAATAATTAATTTAAATAATTTCAGACTCCAAGGATTGCATTATGGTTATGCTGTTGAACACCGTCTTAAAGCCGACGCACACAGGTAAATTTTCCCAAATTCATGGCCAAAACTACAAAAAAAAAATTTGCGATTTGTTGTTTTTTTTTAATGCCAAGTTGTTTACAAATAACATAAGCTTAGAACCTGATTGATCATGCGATGCAAATTGTAACTGTTTAATCAGTAGATGCTTTCAAAGTAGAACATTTTAATTAACGAGTGCAGTAGCAAGGTTGGTTTCTTATAAGAAGTAGTTTGCTTTATTTTTTATTTAATTTTTTTTGGCGATTTTAAAAATAATTAACATGGATTCTGTTGCTAGTGGTATGTTAAAAAAAGATAATGACAAAGATAATGCAAAATTTTAAGTCTAAAGTAAATTTTAAAGCTTCTTAAGATAATGTGTTTGAGCAGTAAAAACAAACAAATTTTTTTTCTTTGATAATGAAAAAGTTAAGTTGATTTGCGTTTTTCTGTACTGAAAATAGTGTTGAAAAATAGTTAAATGTTTCCTTTATGGGAAACAATCCTAAAACATTGCGGTTTTTTGCGACTTTTTATAATATTGGCTTCAAAAGGTGTTGGGGACGGTGATTTTTTTTTTTTTTTTTTTAATTAGATTTTTCTTTTTTGACACAGGATCGTAATTAACTTTCATTTTTCTTTCAAGAAATAAGCTTTCTGAATTTTTTAAAAGCTGTTCGTCACGTGACATTACAGAAAAAATTAATTTTTTTGGTACCAAAGGTTCGACGTCGCGACGTCGAGAATTACAATAAAAAATCAGGCAAGTACATCCGTTAAAAAAACAACTATCAGTGATGCAATAAATAGTTGCATAGTGCATATTCATACACTCAATGACCTACAAAGAACACGCGAGGAAAAACTTAAATTTTATATGGAAACAAAAGGGACAATCCAACCATATATGATCGTAATTGGTGAGGATATAACTAAGTTGGCTGAGTTTTATGTAGTAATTGGAGAATCAATTTTAAAATTTACATCTTTTATTGCTGCTTTCGACATTTGCTTTAAGGCGTTTCACGTTTTTGAATTGTGCTATCCAAAGGAGTCTCAGTTGCTTTGGCTTTTTGTTCAAAAATTTATTTTTAAAATTAAAACAGTTCATGATTTTAAAAGTTCAGTATTAAGTGAATTTTTAGAAACCTTTAAAAATTATTAAAATGTTATGTTTCAAATGTCTATTTGATTTCGAGACGTTGGCAGGCCTTGTTACACATTTTAGATTAATTCATGGGTTAAATTCAACAGATATTTATTCATGTATATATGACAATTGCAATCAATTATTTTCAAACTTATCAGCTTTTAAAAAACATACAAAAACAATTCATTTAAAAATTAAAAATCCAGTTAAACTCCCAACTTTAAATTCAATCAATCATTCTCATTATGTTTTAGAAACCGTAGAAGGCAATAGTGAGCCAATAATTGCACCGTCAACATCATCTGTGCAATCTCACATAAGCTTTTCTCCAATTATTCCTGAGTATTCATCTCTTAAAAAATCAATATCTTCTTGCTGTGAAGAATTTTCCTTAAATTTGCACACAAACAATAATTTTACCAGGAAAGATGTTATTCAAATACAGGAAGGCATTACTAAAATTACTTTAAATATAATCAATAGTATTAAAACTAAGATTATGAATTATATTCCAGACAAAGAAATGGATGATCTTATAGAGTTTTTCGATTTTTGTGGAGAACCGTTTTCAGATATGAAATCTGAGTATAAACTTTTCCAGCGAATTCTGGATTCTAACAAATTTGCAAAACCCCAAATGTTTACTATCAATAACGAAGTATCTGAAATAATCTTACAGGGAAAACCAACACTAGATGCAAGTAATGTACAAGGTTGTATAATGCCAATTGAATTTCAGTTTCGTAAGTTTTTTGAGCTTCCTGGTGTTTTGAATCAAACACTTAACAATTTAAATTTATTATTAGCTGAAAGTGATATAACACATTTAGTGAATTCATCTTGTTTCAAAAATACGGCTGTTATCTATGCTGGTAAAACTATTATACCATTTTTCTTATACTTGGATGATTTTGAGATAAATAACCCATTAGGTAGCCATGCTACTGTCGATTCAATTTGTGGTGTATATTACAGTTTCCCTACGTTACCCCAACATCTTCTCTCGAATTTAAAATATATTTTTGTAGCAGCTTATTTTAAGACTAAAGAAAAAAAAATATACGGCAATGATCCATTTCTTCGGCCTTTGATAGAAGTTTTTAAATCATTAGAACAAAATGGTATAGTTGTTCAAAATGAAACTGGTTCTCATCAGATTTTTTTCGTTTTATCTGCAGTTCTTGGCGATAATTTAGGCCTTAATGATATTCTTGGATTCACAAGTTCATTTAACTCAAACTATTACTGTCGTTTTTGCATAAGAGAAAAGAGTGAAATGAAACTTGACTGTGTAGAATATCCTGAATGCTTAAGAACTGAAGAAAATTATAATGAAGGGTTGAGAAAAAATGATGTTAAGCAAACAGGCATAGTGGCTAACAGTTTATTCAACGACTTACCAACTTTTCATATAACACAGAATTTCGCTGTAGACATCGTTCACGATTTGTTTGAGGGCGTTTGTAGGTATGATCTCTGTGAAATATTATTAAATTTTATTTTGGAACGTAAATTTTTTTCTTTAGAAGTATTCAACTACTAGGCCAGTCATTATGTCGGAAAAAACGGCTTAGAAATGCAAAATGACCGAGAAAGCTAAATTTTGGATATGTTGTAGAGGATGCTTAAAAAAGCTTAACTTGAAGTTTTCGACCAAGATTTCCTATGAGCTTTTTCCGCCATTTTGAAAAAAAGGATAAAATTGGTTTTTTGACAATAACTCGGCTATCTGACGAGATGCGAAAATTTTACAAGGAGCTTTTTTGTAGCTTTTAACGAGTTCTACAATTCATGCATACACATTTTTTGTGTATCATGAACCGTTTTCGAGATATCGATTAAAAAATTCAAAAATTTCGGACATGCAATTTGTTTTTTGACATAATCTATTTTTGGGTGATGAATATCGAAAAAATTATTAACATAAAAATTGTAGCCCACATTCAGACCTACTATGTCGTATTTTTATATTTTTTTTTTGGACAAAAATTACGACTTCCAGCCGGCCGCAAAGTCGTTTAGTCCGCTCCCACCGCCAAGCAAGCCGCCCGTTCGGTTGTAAAAAAAACAATCATTCATGTTTTTTTTTTAATGTTTATATCATTATATCAGTAACACATACATACAAATGTATGTATTTATTTAATAAATAATGAGTAGAAGATGGTAATGGTTTTTTTGTTACCTCAATTTTATTAACCCAAATTTTGTAAATACAGTATACCGGCTTTTTGTGCATTTTGTAATTTGCTTCAATTTCAATATTATTTAGTTCATCAAAATTGCAATTAGATCAGTGCCAATAATTTTTGAAAATAAAAAAATTATTAGCAGCATTTTGGATAAATGGTATATGAAAGCGGAAAAATAAATTGCCCACAAACTAATTGGTGGAAAGGGGGCGGGTGAATGCCTTGTTCGATTTCACTAGTCAAAAAGTTTTTTTTTATAGAAATCAAAGTATACATAACAAAAATAGTGTTTTGAACGTTCAAAATTCAATATCTCAACAACTTTGCACGTTAGAGCTATTCTAATGCTAGATTGAATTTAAGAAGGTCAAAGGCCATTAGAAATGTATAATTTGGTTTCTATCTTAAATCGATCTTAAAAATCGTTTTTTTTTTCAATTTTTCTCAATATTTTCTAAATCAAAAGTATAGTTTTTCCATACAATCTTAAATAAAAGGTTTTAATATAAGTAACTACATTCCAAGCTTTTCAAAAATCAAAAACTTTTTCGATTGACAAATAGGCTATTTTATCAAATTAAATTCGTCAAAAATCAAAAAATTAACTTTTTGCTCAAAAAACATTTAAAATACATAGAAAACATAACAAAGTAATTTTTAACCAAGATTTGTTACAATCAAACCATTTTTGTAAAAGATAAAAATAAAAAATAAAAAAATCGTATTTTTTGCATTTTTTCAATATTTTTGAGATTATATAAATAAAATGGTTTTAGTAAAAGTTATGACACTTTTATTACCCACAACGTTTGCATTTAACTTTTGTTGATAGGAGGTCTACTTTTGACAGAAATCGTAAAAAACCAAGATTTTCAACACCAACACTTTTTCGCCCACCCACCCTTTTCCACCAATTAGTTTGTGGGCAATTATTTTTCCGCTTTCATATACCATTTATCCTAAATTTTCCAACCACCCATATGCTGCTAAGAATTTTTTTATTTTCAAAAATTATTGGCACTGATCTAATTGCAATTTTGATGAACTAAATAATATTGAAATTGAAGCAAATTACAAAATGCACAAAAAGCCGGTATACTGTATTTACAAAATTTGGGTTAATAAAATTGAGGTAACAAAAAAACCATTACCATCTTCTACTCATTATTTATTAAATAAATACATACATTTGTATGTATGTGTTACTGATATAATGATATAAACATTAAAAAAAAAACATGAATGATTGTTTTTTTTACAACCGAACGGGCGGCTTGCTTGGCGGTGGGAGCGGACTAAACGACTTTGCGGCCGGCTGGAAGTCGTAATTTTTGTCCAAAAAAAAATATAAAAATACGACATAGTAGGTCTGAATGTGGGCTACAATTTTTATGTTAATAATTTTTTCGATATTCATCACCCAAAAATAGATTATGTCAAAAAACAAATTGCATGTCCGAAATTTTTGAATTTTTTAATCGATATCTCGAAAACGGTTCATGATACACAAAAAATGTGTATGCATGAATTGTAGAACTCGTTAAAAGCTACAAAAAAGCTCCTTGTAAAATTTTCGCATCTCGTCAGATAGCCGAGTTATTGTCAAAAAACCAATTTTATCCTTTTTTTCAAAATGGCGGAAAAAGCTCATAGGAAATCTTGGTCGAAAACTTCAAGTTAAGCTTTTTTAAGCATCCTCTACAACATATCCAAAATTTAGCTTTCTCGGTCATTTTGCATTTCCAAATGTATATAATGACTGGCCTATACAGAAAACAAATGTTTGTCTATGGTGAAACTGAGATAGGAAATTTATCTCCTCCTATTGAATTAAACCATTTGAAAACCAACAAATTAAAAATGTCTGCTAGGGAAATGATGACATTTACGCATTTTCTTCCATTATTAATTGGGGATTTGATTCCTGCAGAAAACGAAGTCTGGAATTTTTTCGTAATTCTGTTGAAAATAATTGATTTGCTATTATTGAGCCGATTTGATTCAAATATTCTTAAAACCCTTGCAGAACTAATTGAAATGCATAATACAAAATATTTGACCCTTTTTAAGAAAAACCTTAAGCCAAAATTTCATTTTTTAAATCATTACTCTAGAATTATTAAAAAAACTGGTCCTTTGAAATATATATGGAGTTATAGATATGAGTCCAAGCATAAAGAAGCTAAAATGTATGCCAGAAATATATCGTCGAGGAAAAATATTTCTTATTCGCTTAGTATAAAATCATCGCTTAAATTTTGTAATTTCCTATCAGAACATGAACAAGGCCTGCCGCATGAAATCAAATACGATAAATCTATTTCTTTCAATATCAATAAAACAGTTTATAATATAATAAATTTGGAACAAGTCAAATCTGAATTTTCAAAAGCATTATTGATTAAATCCGTCAATTTTAAAGGAACAATTTACAAAGAAGGATATTTCCTTACTATAACACAAAAACACAAAACAGAATTGTTTGAAATAAAACAAATTATTTTGGATAACATGGAAAACCCTCATGTTATAGGGGAACAGTACGAAATACAAATGTTTTCTGAACATTACCAGTCGTATTTTGTTGGCCCGAAACTTAATGTATATAAATTAATGAATTTAAAAGTTTTTAGTGGTCCGCCAATTCATTTATATTGTATAAATGATGGTTCTCTTGTAATAAGAAATAAATTATTTTAAGTAAATGTATGTAGGTACATCACTCAGAGAAAAACATAACTATGTTAATAGTTAACACCGGGATAACTATTTTAAATAGTCGTTATTGACTATTTAAATAGTCACGTACGACTATTTTAATAGTTATATATGAATATATAATAGTCAATAATGACTATTGAAATAGTTATTCCGGTTTTAACTATTAAAATAATTATGTTTTTCTCTGAGTGTAATTTATAACAATCGATGTAAAGTGAATTGAATTTTATTTTTAAAAATTGAACTATTATTTTTTATTTTTAAAAATTGAATTAAATGTTAATTTTAAGAAATCAAATTAAATAAACAAAGTTATTTTTATTTTTTTGTGTTATCAGTTCAAAGTTCAAAGGCATACAATAAAAAAAAAAAAAAACAAAAAAAAAGTTTATCCTTTTTTACACCTTAGGTACAATGGCAGAGATAAATCGTAATAGATAGGTAAGTACATATGTATAATAGCTGCGTTCTTTTGGGAATTTTTCATCTACTGCTTAGTACTTACAGCTCTTTTAAAATACTTTTTCAATAGAGCAAAAGTATTTCAAATTAGATTTAAGTACTAAGCGGTAGATAAACGTTCCTAAAGGAACGCAGCTAATGCTAAGTTAACAATATTTAATATCAATTTGATATTTTTAATATTATATTAACATTTTAAAATATTGATTTTTACATTAAAAATGTTAAAAATCATATCATTTTAACATTTTAATTATCAATATTACATTAAAATTTTTAAATCATAATTGATATTAAAAATGTAAAATTGCAATTTTAATTTTCAACCTACAATAAAAAAATGTCAAAATGATATTTTTATCATATCAAAATTGATATTTTAAATGTTGGACGACTTTTGTCACTGAAAAATGTTAATTTGATAGCTGTTATTATCAAATTTTTTTTTCGGTGTAAGGGTACGACAGATCTAACTGATGAGCCCACTGTCGTACCTGAGCGAAACGCTTTATAAAATTTTTGGAGTTGAGGTCACTTGAACTTATATTGAATTGTTTTCAGTTTTTGTTTAAAAATAAATAAGAGCATTGAATTTTAAAACTAAATTAGTATCTACTTAGGGCCATTTTCTGAATCGAAACTTAAATAATTTTGTGTTGAACATAAACTCTTTTTCCCTACTTTTTCCTCTGCGTAAACTGTCACATAAGGATTTATGTAGAACTTAAATGCTTAGGATTTGATTCGACAAACGGCTCTTAATCACATTGTACATACAATTTTGAAAAAAATTAGTTCTAATTTTTTATTTTTTTTTTTTCAAAATTTTGATTTTGAAAATTAATTTTTCAAAAACTAGTTTAAAATTGAAATTGAATATTGTGTCTTACAGCTGTCAAAATTTGTCTTAGAATTGGCACCGAAATTTGCCTTAGAATTTGAAAAACGGATCCCATACATGACGATGTTTGACGGATTGTTTTGAAAAGCAGACAAAAAAAATAAAAATAATAAATAGAATTTATTTTGCGTGACGTGCGTGGGAAAACTATATATGTATTCACATTAGGGTGGAGTGATTTTATTTTTGTTTTTTTTTTATTTATTGGCATAGTAATAAAAAGTTGCGCTAATTATAAACGAACAAAACTGTATACTTAAAATTTTTTTTGAAACACAAAAAATTTAAATCAGTTGTTTAAATTAGTTTTTATTTTTTGTTTTCCATTTCATTTTCTTCTAAAAATGAAATCAAAGGTTTGACATTGGTATTGCATTTTATTTTGTTGCATTTTATCAAACAAATTGAATGAAATATGACCTACGGTGATTGCTGTCAAAATACAAATCATTTTGCGTATTCACTAACGTTTATAGTGAGCCTTAGCTTTCCTATAATTTCGACTGATAAGAAATTATTCTTTACCTTATCATTCAGACAGTAGTAAATAAGTAATATGACCAGTTTAAATTCGTTCAAGCTCAAGACTGCACTTTAATTTCATTGTCAAGTAAAATGTTCATGGTTTTGAAAATATTTGTATTCATAATTTTCTTTAACTTAAAAATTGTTTATTCGTCTAATGAAGTTACATCTTTAAATAGTTTCAATGAAACAGAAGAGATAACAAAAGCAATTCTCAATGATCGTTGTTTATTCGCGGAAAATCTTATTCGTCAAATACCAAATTACACCAGCAAAATTCCAAATATTATTCACAAAGTCTACGGTGATGGCGACTCGGGCAAAAAAATTAATTTTATTGTTAAATGTGTAAAATCTTTCACTAAAATCGATATCAGTTTCCAAGTTCTCAAAGCGTTGCGAAACGAAATGCAAACTCATGGTCATTCCAATCCTAACAATCTAATGCAGATTGCGAACGCTCTGCAAAGCGAAGTTCTAAATCAAACTAATGGAAACGACTCAAAACCAGAGGCCAAAATGATAGTAGACCAGATTTTATTGGAGAACTCTGTAAATGATCCAAATCTAACTGAACAAGTTATAAAAGAAATTCTTAATAATCGCTGTACTGTAGCGGAGGGTATTTTACTCAAAACATTAAATAACACCAACAAAATTCCAAATATTGTTCACAGAGTTTACGGTGATGGTGACTCAGGCAAAATAATTGATTTTATTATTCAATGTGTCAAAACTTTCACTAAAATCGACATCAGTTTCCAAGTCCTCAAAGCGTTGCGAAACGAAATGCAAACTCATGGTCATTCCAATCCTAACAACCTTATACAGATTGCGAACGCTCTGCAAAGCGAAGTTCTAAATCAAACTAATGGAAACGACTCAAAACCAGAGGCCAAAATGATAATAGACCAGATTTTATTGGAGAACTCTGTAAATGATCCAAATCTAACTGAACAGGTTATAAAAGAAATTCTTAATAATCGCTGTGCTGCAGCGGAAGGTATTTTACTCAAAACATTAAATAACACCAACAAAATTCCAAATATTGTTCACAGAGTTTACGGTGATGGTGACTCAGGCAAAAAAATTGATTTAATTATTCAATGTGTCAAAGCTTTTACAAAGATCGACATCAGTTTGCAAGTACTCAAGGCATTGCGAAACGAAATGCAAACTAATGGTCATTCCAATCCTTACAACCTTATGCAGATTGCGACAGCTCTGCAAAGTGAAGTTCTGAACCAAAGCAGAGGAAACGACTCAAAACCAGAGGCCAAAATGATAGTAGACCAGATTTTATTGGAGAACTCTGTAAATGATCCAAATCTAACTGAACAGGTTATAAAAGAAATTCTTAATAATCGCTGTACTGTAGCGGAGGGTATTTTACTCAAAACATTAAATAACACCAACAAAATTCCAAATATTGTTCACAGAGTTTACGGTGATGGTGACTCAGGCAAAATAATTGATTTTATTATTCAATGTGTCAAAACTTTCACTAAAATCGACATCAGTTTCCAAGTCCTCAAAGCGTTGCGAAACGAAATGCAAACTCATGGTCATTCCAATCCTAACAACCTTATACAGATTGCGAACGCTCTGCAAAGCGAAGTTCTAAATCAAACTAATGGAAACGACTCAAAACCAGAGGCCAAAATGATAATAGACCAGATTTTATTGGAGAACTCTGTAAATGATCCAAATCTAACTGAACAGGTTATAAAAGAAATTCTTAATAATCGCTGTGCTGCAGCGGAGGGTATTTTACTCAAAACATTAAATAACACCAACAAAATTCCAAATATTGTTCACAGAGTTTACGGTGATGGTGACTCAGGCAAAAAAATTGATTTAATTATTCAATGTGTCAAAGCTTTTACAAAGATAGACATCAGTTTGCAAGTACTCAAGGCATTGCGAAACGAAATGCAAACTAATGGTCATTCCAATCCTTACAACCTTATGCAGATTGCGACAGCTCTGCAAAGTGAAGTTCTGAACCAAAGCAGAGGAAACGACTCAAAACCAGAGGCCAAAATGATAGTAGACCAGATTTTATTGGAGAACTCTGTAAATGATCCAAATCTAACTGAACAGGTTATAAAAGAAATTCTTAATAATCGCTGTACTGTAGCGGAGGGTATTTTACTCAAAGCATTAAATTACACCAACAAAATTCCAAATATTGTTCACAGAGTTTACGGTGATGGTGACTCAGGCAAAAAAATTGATTTTATTATTCAATGTGTCAAAACTTTCACTAAAATCGACATCAGTTTCCAAGTCCTCAAAGCGTTGCGAAACGAAATGCAAACTCATGGTCATTCCAATCCTAACAACCTTATACAGATTGCGAACGCTCTGCAAAGCGAAGTTCTAAATCAAACTAATGGAAACGACTCAAAACCAGAGGCCAAAATGATAGTAGACCAGATTTTATTGGAAAACTCTGTAAATGATCCAAATCTAACTGAACAGGTTATAAAAGAAATTCTTAATAATCGCTGTGCTGCAGCGGAAGGTATTTTACTCAAAACATTGAATAACACCAACAAAATTCCAAATATTGTTCACAGAGTTTACGGTGATGGTGACTCAGGCAAAAAAATTGATTTAATTATTCAATGTGTCAAAGCTTTTACAAAGATCGACATCAGTTTGCAAGTACTCAAGGCGTTGAGAAACGAAATGCAAACTCATGGTCATTCCAATCCTTACAACCTTATGCAGATTGCGACAGCTCTGCAAAGTGAAGTTCTGAACCAAAGCAAAGGAAACGACTCAAAACCAGAGGCCAAAATGATAGTAGACCAGATTTTATTGGAAAACTCTGTAAATGATCCAAATCTAACTGAACAGGTTATAAAAGAAATTCTTAATAATCGCTGTGCTGCAGCGGAGGGTATTTTACTCAAAACATCTTACAACACCACCAGAATTCCAATTATTATTCACAGAGTCTACGGTGATGGCGACTCAGGCAACAAAATTGATTTGATTGTTAAATGTGTCAAGGCTTTCACTAAAATCAACATCAGTTTGCAAGTCCTCAAAGCGTTGCGAAACGAAATGCAATCACATAATCAGTCCAATCCTTTCAACCTAATGCAACTTGTGAACGCTTTTCAAAGTGAAGTTCTAAACCAAACTAATGGAAACGATTCAAAACCAGAGGCCAAAATGTTAGTAGATCAAGTTTTACTCGACATTGGAGAGAAAAACCTTGCCAAATACTATGGGGAGAGTTCAGCTAGTGAAGCAAATCTTAGTGAACAGATTATAAAAGAAATTCTCAATAACCATTGTGTCTTGGCGGAGGTGCTAATACTTAAAATATCAAACTACACCAGCAAAATTCCAAATATTATTCACAGAGTGTACGGTAATGGTGACTCAAGCAAAAATATTGATTTAATTCATAAATGTGTCGAATCTCTCAGCAAAATTGACATCAGTTTTCAAGTACTCAAGTCGTTGCTAAATGAAGTTAGAACTCATGGTCATTCCAATCCTTACAACTTAATGCAACTTGTGAACGCTGTCCAAAGGGAAGTTCTTAGTCAAACTAATGGAAACAATTTTAAACCACACGCCAGAGTTTTAGTTGATGAGACTTTATTTGATATCGGTGAGAAAAGCCTAAATATTCTTAAAACTGCAATGCTTTCCAACAACTATCGAGAAAATGTAGAAGTCGAAAAATTAACAACTGAAATTCAAGAGTTCAATGAAACTCTTTCCGATAGTATTATGAAAAGGTTGGTTAATGAGACTTTTGTTCAAATATCATCCATCGAAATTGCTGATAACATTTATCATGGAAGTTTGCTAATTCCACAAATTATCACAGGACTCCTAACCTTATTCGAGCGGCATGAGATAACCAAGGACATGAACAACGAGGCACTTATACGAATTGCTAAGTACATCAAGTTGCTAATAAAAATGACTAACTATCACAGGTTATCGAAGAAGAAAAAACTCGCTGTAAACAGTCTCATAGAAAGATTACCAATTTGTGCAAAAAACTTATTCTTCGCTCAAGGAATTTGTATTTGGAATCGGAACAAGCAAGAATATTTGTATGCTGCGGATGCTCAATTCTACTTCAGCCGAAGAAGTGTTTTTTCTTGTTCTTTAGACGAAATAAAAGACGATGGCATTTGGAAGGTTGAAGTTGAAGAATTTACTGATTTATTTTATTTTCAAAGCCAAGATTACACATTGGAGTATTTGTATACATCAACTGTTGATAGGTATCAAGGAACTGGCCATCGTTTAGTGGAAACTTGGATGGATTATGGATTTCTGGGAGAAACAAGTGCTTGGAATATTGAACTTGATGGAGACTTTTGTTATATCAGAAATGAGAATTTTAATGAATATATTTTCTTATCGGATGAGCAGCATGGTCTTCATAGACGATTTGTTTTCACTTCTCGATCAAATGGAACGCCAATTAATCGCTCGAATTTCCAATGGCAGATACGAAATTGTGAATAATTTTGACGAAATAAAATAGGTAAAATCACAGATTTTTTTTTATTTATAAGAGTTTTTTCAAGACATTTTTGTGGACTATCAAATACAATGAAAATTTTAGAGTTCTCTCAAAATTTAATTTTTAGTTTTTGACTTCTCTGTAGTTACTATTTTTATTTTTAATTAATTTAAGAAAAGAAAAAAAAATAAATAATGCTAACCTAATACTATGAAGTTTTTTTTTCTGCTGCCAGTTGAGTTATCCTGAGTGGGTGCTGCACCGACGCGACGCACAGTGGGCCCATATGGCCTTAGGCGTGTCAAAAATCTGTAACTTTGTTGTCTTTTGTGATAATTGCTTCAAATTTGGAATATAATGCCTTTGATATGTAACGAATCATTCAACTTACTTTTTTTTCAAATTAAAATCAAAGTTCAAAAAGTACGATTTTCGCTTGATTTGGGTATTTAAAAATATCTGTAACTTTTTTGTCTTCTGATATAATTAAACCAAATTTGGAACATATAATCTTTAATGTATCAGAAATCATTGAACGTATTTTTTTTTAAATGCAAATTATTTTGAAAAGTTAGGCAAAGTTCAAAAAGTACAATTTTGGCTCGACTATGGCGTTCCAAAAATTTGTCATTTCTTCGAGTCTGAAAATAATTAACTCAAATTAGGAATATATTACCTGAAATGTTTAATTATTTGACACACTGTTTTTTTAGCTAATATTTTTATTTAAGTATTAAACGTTTATTCAAAGCTAAAAAAAATACGATTTTGACTAGGCTAAACGTCTCAAAAATCTA